>NW_024070211.1:130890197-131252852 GCF_014754425.2 Oryx dammah
CGCCCGGGGAGCCCTTGCCGGCGGCTCGTCCTCGGGCGCCCCTCCTCCGTGGCCCTCCCCAGGCCCCCTGCCCGGCGCGCCGCCCGGGGAGCCCTTGCCGGCGGCTCGTCCTCCGGGGCCCCTCCTCCGTGCCCCTCCCCAGGCCCCCTCCCCGGCGCGCCGCCCGGGGTCCTCTCCCGGGACCCTCCCCGGGGGCCCCTCCGCCGCCTCCTCTCCCGGGGTTTCTTCCCGGAGCTCCCCGGGCTTCCCTCGCTGGCGTCTCTCCCGGCGCTCCGTCCCCGGCGCCCTCCCGCCGGAGAGAGCCCGCGCGCGCCGCTACCTGGATCTCGTGGATGCGGCTGAAGCCGTCCTTCCCAAAGAACTCCACCAGGTTGGCGAGGGTCCGGGGCCCCGGCATGGCGGCGAGGCTGCGGGGCCCCTCTGCCCGGCCCCCGGCCTGCGACGCCCCCGGCCGCCCCGCTCCTTTGTCCTCGGCCCGCGCCCTCGCCGGGAGCCCGGAGCCGGCCAGCCGGGGCTGCCCAGCGTCCCAGCCGCCCAGAAGCCCGCTCCGCCCGGCCGCCGGGCTCGGACGGGCTTTCAGGATCCGCTCCAGCAGAGCCATGGCGATCCCGTGCGTTGGTCTTGTTGGAGCAGTTTTTTTGTTTCGAGGGCTGCTCTTTGAGGTTACTCTCTGCTCCGTTTTAACTTGTTCGAGCAGCGCTCCTTCGAAGTACTACGGCCCGGGCATCAGTTTACACAGACTTTTATTGAACGCTCCCTCCCCTAAGGCTGGGGAAAAGGGGGTGGTCTGTGATTAGACTGCAACTGAAATGAAGCGATTATTATTTTTCTTCACATCGATTAATTGAGCGTTCCTTGAGACCGCAAAGTTTTAAGGTCAATCCCACTTCCAAGCATGGCCAAAAAAAGAAGTCGACTGAGATTTTTTACATTATTTCCTTCCTTAAAAATTACTATTGATGAAAGAAAGCTGATCTGCTCCTTTTGTATTTTAAACCCTGTTCTTTGTGATTTCAAGCTATGCAATTATAATTTGATCCCGAAATGAGAACAAAAATGTTAGATGAGTTTGCGATCCCTCACAGTATTGTAAACTGACCACATTATTACTTTAGCACAAGTTTTCATAATGAAAAATACGCAGCCTCTATTGATGGTTTTATAGGTCTCCTTAATTTTATCCCACCACACGGTACAGACTGGAAGTGCTAGTGAGGTGAGGACCTGTGGTGAGGGGTGAGTGGCTTCTTGGACATTTGGTGTTTTTTTGTCTCCAGCAAGGATTGGTCCTGTTGCACAATGCCTAGAGAAATGAACACACCTCCAGGCGAAAATGGGAAGGAAGAGGACTTTGCTAACATAGGTTCAGATCGCAATGCCAAGCTGCACAGGAAAGTGGGCCGTAAAGGAGGCGCTTGGCACAGGAGGGGCAAGAAATGTGTCATCTGGTTTCAGGAAGGCAGCCCAGATTCTGAACTAGTTATTCAACAACTTACTCTGAAAGCTGAAAACATTATTCAAAGATTTCATGCAGTTTGTGCTCCTACATCTAAACGTGTTTTTTTTAAAGCCTACAAAATATTGTTACTTTTTGATTTGTAGTTTATACCTTTACAACTCTGCTAAATGTGCATTTCATTTAAAAGTAGGTAAGTGAAGCAAAGAAGACCATAGCTTCTAACAAGTACTTAGTTATTCCATTTTTAGGAAGTACTTAGCAACTCTTATTTATAAGGTACTATTGCTGTAAGGGACTCAAAGTGTAAGATATTAATCCTGCCTTCAAGGAGCTCTTAACCCACAAGAAGAATAAAACAGTACACAAATACACATCAGATTAGCATAAGTGCCATGAAACTGATACAGAATATGATTGGAATTTGTGGGGAGGAGAGATCACACCCCCTACTAGGGTAGGAAAGAGTAGTGCAGGAGAGAGCCCTTCTGAAGGAAAGAGTCTTTTAGGCGGGGTTTGAAGAGAGGTCTCAACTTTAATAGGCCGAAGTGGGGTAGTAATTCAGCTAGAAGGCAGGGTATGAAGGATTGCACAATTGCTTTGTTCCTAGAGATGTTTTGAAGTATTTTTGAGGGTTACTGCTCCTCAGGAACAAAGAAATCATTAAAGAACCATATATATAAAAGGTGATTCAGTCCACTCTACATAAACAACGGCTAAAGACAGATTTATATATATGATTTAAAACACAGCCAGTTCTCCATTAGGGTAATTACGATAAAGACTTTAGTAAAGAGAGGAAAGTGACAGAGAGTGAGAGGATGTAAAGAAGTTCGGGAAGGAAAGATTTAAGTACACAGACACAGGTTTTCATTGAACATCCTTGCTCTCGTGTCTTCTAGCTTCATAACTGCAGATACAAATAAAGTTGTCTGCTCTTGATATTTGGCTCAAGCTTGGCTCAGAGGTTAAAGCATCTGCCTGCAAGGTGGGAGACCCAGGTTCAATCCCTGGGACGGGAAGATCCCCTGGAGAAGGAAATGGCAACCCACTCCAGTATTCTTGCCTGGAGAATCCCATGGATGGAGGAGCCTGGTAGGTTACAGTTCATGGGGTCGCAGAGTCGGACACAACTGAGCGACTTCACTCACTCACTCACTCACAATGAAAATAAGCAAAAGGCTATTTTAGAGTCTCAGTTTGTTGGTGTAAATTATCAAGCTGAAATTCTGCAATGGAACAGTATACTATCCTGTAGCTAAGTATTATAGCAGGAAACACATCTGAATCCAGACATAGAATAAATCATTTAGATTGGGAGAATTTTTTTGTGTGATAATCAAAAGTAATTATAAAAGTAACTATTACTTTGGTCTATCCAGGTTTCTTCTCATGAATATTGCTTTGTTGTTTTTTTAAAGATTTTTTTCATATGGACCATTTTTAAAGTCTTTATTGAATTTGTTACAATATTGCTTCTGTTTATGTTTTGGCTTTTTGGCCCCAAGGTGTGTAGAATTTTAGCTCCCTGACCAGGGAGCCAGCTTGCACTCCTTTCATTAAAAGGTGAAGTCCTAACCACTGGGCTGCCAGGGAGGTCCCTGCTTTGTATTTTTTAAAAAAGGGTTATTTAAAACAAATGATTCTCATAATTGTGGGGAAGTCTAGTGGAGAGGAAATAAAGGATGGAATGTTATAAGAATCTTAAAAAAAAAAAAAACTGAAAAAAGAATTCCAGCATAGGAAAATAGCATCCATGTGTTTGTCCCCTTATCCCCCAGTGAGCAAGAGAAACAGAAATGAGACTCTGACTTCCAGGAGACAGAACAGCACCATCTGTCCCCATCTGACCTGAAACCAGACTTCGTACAGATGTTTTCCCTCAAGAAACCCAGCCTGCTGGCAGCACGTTGGGAAACAATGAGTTGCCCTTCCCCAACAAAAAACAGGAAAATAAGATTGCCCTTTAAAAGTTAGACAAATAAACACACAAATAATTAGCCATCTGTGGAAGTAAAACCAAGAGATGGTCTTCAACATCTCTCAAAACTCCAACCAAGGGGACCTCAGATACATCTCAGGATGCAGAACTGGAACGTGGGGCCTTGTTAGTTAAGCAAAGCTCAACAAAGTATATTCCTGGAATAGAACAAGGATGATCAAACTGGATCTCAGAAAAAATAGCGACCATACAAGACGTTCTAGGAAACAAGATTCTGAATTCCAAAATCCAAACTTGCTAATCATGGTACGTGCGTGCTCCATCGTGTCGGACTCTTGTGACCGCTGGACTGTAGCCCGCAGGCTCCTCTGTCCATGGGCTTCTCCGGGCAAGAATACTGGAGTGGGTTGCCATTTCCTCCTCCAGGGGATCTTCCCCACCCAGGGATCGAACCCGCGTCTCCTGCCTTTCCTCCCGCTGAGCCGCCTGGGAAGCTGGTCACAGAGGGGCAGGATTCATTTACCAAGCTCCCCCCGTGTAGGTGAACTGCCCCCTGTGCTCTTGAGTCCTTGCCCCTGGATGCTTTCATTTTCCACTTGAAGAATTAACGGTATTTTTACAAAAAGAATTAATGGTGTGATACTGTTCCTTCCCCTAGACTCATTTGTAAAAAGAACAGAACAGAAAGAAAATAAGACAAAGTTATTCCAGAACTGAGAGCTCTCAAATCCTCTTTCCTGTGAGTCGTAAGATTGTGCCATGTAAACTATTGTTGACATCTGGCCACAAAAATCCCTGTTAGTTCAGGCCAAGAGAAAAACTTCCTCTTCTTAGAAACGTATGTGGGGAGAGTTCCGCGGGGGTCCAGTGGTTAGGACTTCACGTGTTTACTGCAGTGGCCCGAGTTCAAACCCCGGTCAGGGAACTGAGATCCCACAAGCTGAAAAATAAAGGTATGTGGGAATTCTCCGCTGGGGTTCCTCATCAGGCAAAGGCTTTCAAGCCGTTGTTAAGCTGCCAGAAACAAGTGTAATATGTGTAGTATTGTTATTGAATAGATGTGTTTGCATGTAACTATATGTGCTAAATACAAGTATTTAAAACAGACCAAACACTTATATATTCGATAGACTTGTCCTAGCACTTCTACCCCCTTTAATCCATCTCTTTCTCATGACTACTCTATGCCATGGGCACATTAGCCTCATTTGCTTGAGGAAACAGGCTTAAGAGCCTTGCTAAAAAGCGTTGGCTTAGTAGGACCAAAGTTAACATTTGAATCCAAGTCAGCTTCGGAGTTTCCTTTCGCGGCACCTGCTCTGCACGCAAGTGAAGAGAAGCCGCGCAGGGCAGCACAGGAAGCTGCGGTAGGGCATATTGCTTCAAGGCGTTCATCGTTTCCCAGGGATTGCTGTAGACAGATAAGGAAGAGTGAGCCAGTATTGCGTCCCGAGAGGAAGGCAGAAGGCCTCCGGAGGAGGTGAGTGCTGCTCTGTCATTTTCCTTCTTTTTTGGAGAGCCAGACCCTTCCCTGTTTCAAAGCTGCCCTGCTTTATCCAAGAGGTTTTGTCCTCAGAGAGACAGCCGCGAGCGATCTTGAAGTAGGATCTTATTTCCGTGCCCAGGGATTGTTCAGGAACCCCATTTCAAGGAGGCAAAACCCAGTACACAACTTATTATCAGAGACTTGGCCCAACATGTGGGAGGGCATGCGGAGAAACAGTTTATTTAAGACAGAAAAAGGGCAGAGATTCACACCCGGAGGAGAGTGTGGGTTTCCTGAGCGAGGAGCCTGCCAGAGGGGTGATTTACATCGCCTAAACGGGGTCTTTGCTCTCCTCTGGCCAACTGCCTCGCTTCTTTTCCTGCACCTGACTTGTCTTCAGGCCCCTCCCGGCAACGTGGAGGCGCATCTTTTTGTCGAGATGGACTCCAGCACAAAGGCCTACAGGAGGTCGGCAGCACCTACTGTGGGCAGCGCCCCCTCCCTTTTTGACCCCAGAGGAGCCTTCCTGGCCATGAGCAGTCAGCAAGGTCTCCTTGAGCTCAGGAGCAATAGATGTGGTCCTCTGATCTCTATACTCCGGCAGAGCTCAGCTCCTGCCACTAACATTGCCCTTGGAGTGTCAGGGAAAACAAAGCTCCAATTTACTCTGCTCCACAAACCCCAGCTGCTCAGCCTAGGGCCTATCTCTTACCTCAGTTTGGATAGTGTTAGCTGCCTGGGGGCCTCTGATGCCAGAGTGGTCAGAGCCTGCCATGGACTTTACTTAGGGCAGTCGGTATGAATGCTCTCTTCTCTGGGATCGCAACCTGTAAGCCCCTGTGAGCTGGCTGTCACACTCAGAGGCACCCAACTGGGTGCAGACAAAGGATGGGGAGGCCTGACACTCTTATGAGAGACCCTGGACCTCAGCTTCCCAGAAGGGATGTATCATTTCTTCCCTAACTTCTCAGGTGAGTTGGCACTCTTTCCCCCTTTACAAAGTGGCATTTACCTGGTGAATTAATCATGGCTCAGAGTGAGGTCCTCAGTCTTGCAGATCTGGAGATTCTGTTCCCTGAACAGAGCCTCATGAAGAATACCTCATTGATAAGAGTGGGGACTTTCAATATGATTAAACTCTGAGTAACTTAAATGATTAATTCAGAATAAGAGGGTGAGCTCTGAAAGTATCAAACATTTGAATTGACCTTACCAGTCTATTTTCTCCCTGTAGACATCAGAAGTGAAATTGTCACCAGGTTACCTGGTGTCCCTCACGGATCCCTAAGCCTCTACCCTTGGACAAAGTGTGCTTGTTTACATAACAGTTCCCAAGCCTCTGAGATCCCAGGTGGCACAGTGGTAAAGAATCCACCTGCCAGTGCTGGAGACACAGAAGACCCAAGTTCAATCCCTGGGTCAGGAAGATCCCATGGAGGAGGGCGGGCCAACCCACTCCAGTATTATTCTTGCCTGGAGAATCTCATGGACAGAGGAGCCTAGCGGACTGCAGTCCATGGGGTTGCAACGAGTCGGGCACGACAGAAGGAGTGAACACATGATCCCTAGCCTGCGTCTGGGACTGTAAACCTCATGCGGGCTGGGACTGGGTCTCTCTCGTAGTTGGATTCCCCCCAGCCTGAGATAGCGCTAACACACATGGTATCACTGCAAAATGTCCAAACGTCAGCTTCAGTCAGCAAAATAACGAAATCTCATCAGCGCTACTGCGAGACGTAATCCACACACCATCTCCTGATCAAATGAAAACATGGCCTGCAGTGGTGAAACAGGACTGTGATGTTAGCCAGACTGCTTCCCAGTACTTAGGTGCATCCATGACCCCGTGCCCACTGATCAGGACTACGGTGAAGACCACCGAGGCCTCGGGACTTCTGCCATCCTCTAGGATGACTGCGTCGCTGCCTCAATCCGGAGGGCTCTGTGGACCCATTGGTGTCTGCTCTGTGTGGGTCCTGAAGCCCCTCGCGAGCCATGGCACACGGAACACAGGTATTGTGTATATTAACATTTTGCTGTTGAACAAGTGACTTTCCTACAATGGACAGGGAACAGAGGCTCACATGGATTAAGCAGCTTGCAAGCTTCATATCGCTGGCTTCTAAATTCTGTAGGATAGCTCCTTGAAGGCTTGCTTTCCACTGGGCTTTAAAAGCATCAACTTTTCATTTAACTTGAGAAGAGCAGAGGATGGGGTTTCACTTTAGGATTCTTTTTCTTGGATGGGTCGCTTAAATTCTGACACTTATATTCTCTATTTGACAATACAGTCGCAATAACAATACTAGCATCTGATTTTTGTATACAATACTTTACAGTTTGTAACATATGTTATTTCCATTTGACCCATTCGACAACGGTGTGGCTAGACAGATCAGTGGCTGATTGCTAGAGATTATTAGAGTGGTTTTCCCCAAGTCATCCAGTAGGCGAGTGACCAGGATAATTCTAGTCTTCTTGACTCCCAGTCCCAGACTGTCTCCACCTACTTGCCCTGCCTCTATACGTGCACTGAGAGCAGTCATAGTTGGGTGCATGTTCGGTCACATCAGTGAGTCTGACTCTGTGTGACCCCATGGACTGTTTCCCACCAGGCTCCTCTGTCCATGGAATTCTCCAGGCAAGAATACTGGGGTGGGTTGCCATGCCTTTCTCCAGGGGATCTTCCTTACCCAGGGATGAAAAATGCGTCTCTAATGTCTCCTGCACTGGCAGGCAGGTTCGTGAAGAACCTTAGCATCACCTGGAAGCCAGCAATCAGAGTTAGGTCTGGAACCATCATACAATGTATTTCATCCACCACAGAATCTGATGAGGCTGCTCTGAGTTCATTGTGGTCGGTGAGTGTTGAGCTCCTCTTGTGTGGATGTCAGCAGGCCAGGAGCTATGGGAGCTACCAGCAGAAGTTAACTAAAATGTGTACTTGTCTGCCTGGACACCGATTCCCACGTGTTCTGTCCACTGAGGTATGATTCCAAACTGACTCCTTTTGGTGTACAGTTTTGTGAGTCTTGACAAACACATGTAGTTGTGTGACTATCACCACAGTGATATCTTATAGTTATTGATATCTATCAAATAACTTCATCACTTCAAAAAATTCCCTTATGCTCCTTTATAGTCAGTGCCCACGGACCATAGCCCACCAGCTCCTCTGTCCATTACATTTCCCAGGCAAGAATACTGGAGTGGGTTGCCATGCCCTTCTCCAGGGGATCTTCCAGACCCAGGGATCAGAACCAGGTCTCCCACAGGGCAGGCAGATTCTTTACCATCTAAGCCACCAGGGAAAAATCTCATACTTCCAGAAGGGAAGAAGAAAACACACCAGAGGACTCTGTTCTTGACAAGGCTTTCAAGAGATACAAATTTACCAGAGGCTGACTGATGTTTTCGCTGGTGGCAATCATGGGAATTGATTGCTAGGTTCTGGAGATGGATAGTGGTCATGGTTGCCCATGGTTTGCAAAGCAATAGATAAAGCCAAGACATGGAAACGATGTCCTTCAAGAGGTGGATGGTTAAAGAAGATGTGAATAAAGTTTGAACACAGTAATAGAACTATTGAATGCACGCCCTCAGGCTAAAAGCACAAACCATCCCTAAAGAAACACTGAATTCCCATTATTAGCAGGCTGATTTTTCAGAGGCAAAAATTAACACTGAAACTACTTTATGTACATTCTGCTGCTGCTGCTAAGTCGCTTCAGTCGTGTCCGACTCTGTGCGACCCCATAGACGGCAGCCCACCAGGCTCCCCTGTTCCTGGGATTCTCCAGGCAAGAACACTGGAGTGGGTTGCCATTTCCTTCTCCAATGCATGAAAGTGAAAAGTGAAAGGGAAGTCGCTCAGTCGTGTCCGACTCTTAGTGACCCCACAGACTACAGCCTACCAGGCTCTTCCACCCATGGGATTTTCTAGAACTGAGTAAATTAAAAAAAAAAATTGTGTAATGGGAGCCAGTTATCTCAATGTCAGAGAAAGAAGTTGTAAATATGAAGTGAAAGTGAAGTCGCTCAGTTGTGTCCGACTCTTTGCGACCCCGTGGACTGTAGCCCACCAGGCTCCTCTGTCCGTGGGATTCTCCAGGCAAGAATACTGGAGTGGGTTGCCATTTCCTTCTCCAGGGGAATCTTCCCGACCCAGGGATCGAACCCAGGTCTCCCGAATTGCAAGCAGATGCTTTAACCTCTGAGCCACCAAGGAAAGGAAGGATAAAATAAAACCTGTGCCTTGAATTGGAATTATAGTTGTCACTGTGAACTCACGGGGAGATAGATGATAGGTAGGTGATAGCTGACAGATTAGATAGAAGAAAGAGAAGGGAGGAAGGAAGGGAGAGAAGGGAGGAAGAGAAATGTCAGATGAATATTAAAATGGATATAGCTGGATGAAGCTGTGTACAGGCACGCATATGTTACTTCTAGCACAGATCAAGTTCTCGATCCTAAGTCTCTTCCAGGTTTCCTGTGTCATTCTAATTGGCGTGTTTCTCTGTTCCTGTGCCTGCAGCGCTCTTCTTGTAAACTGTCATTAATATTTTTTATTTTTAAGTGTAAGTACGGTTGATTTACAATGCTGTCAGTTTCTGGCATGCAGAAAAGTGGTTCATTCATATACCTGTGATGCGCACATACATATTGATTCAAATCCTTCACCATTGTAGGGTGTTACAAGATATGAATATAGTTCTCTATGCTACACAATAGAACTCTGTCATTCATCTGTTTTATGTAAAGCAGTGTGTATCTGTTAATCCTAAGCACCTAATTTATCCCTTCTTCTCCTTTCCCCTTTGGTAACCACAAACTCGTTTTCTATGTCTGTGAGTCTGTTTCTCTTTTATAAGTAATTCATTTATATCATTTTTTAAGAGTCCACATGTAAGTGATATCATATATGTTTATCCTTCTCTGACTTCCTTCACTTAGTGTGATAATTTCTTAGGTCCATCCACGTTGCTGCAAATGGCATAATTTCATTCTTTATGTCTGATTAGTATTCCATTGATAAATGTATATACACACCACATCTTTATCCATTCATCTGTTGAGACATCTAGGCTGCCTCCATGTGTTGGCTGTTGTAAACAGAGCTCCTATGAACACTGGGGTGCATGTACCCTTTTGAATTAGAGTTCTCTTCAGATATATGCCTATATGACTAGGATTGCTAGGTCATATGATAGCTCTATTTCTAGTTGTCGTTTAAGAAACCTCCATACTGATGGTAAAGAACCCACGTGCAATGTAGCAGACCTGGCTTCGATCCCTGGGTTGGGAAGACCCCCTGAAGGAAATGGCTCCCCACTCCAGTATTCTTGCCTGGAGAATCCCATGGACGGAGGAGCCTGGTGGGTATAGTCCATGGGGTCGCAAAGAGTCAGACACAACTGAGCAACGTGGCATGAGCACGATACTGTTTTCCATAGTGGCTGCACCAATGTACACTCCCAGCAACAGTGTAGGAGAGTTCCCTTCTCTCCAAACCCTCTCCAGCATTTATCATTTGTAGACTTTTTGATGATGGCCATTCTGACAGGTATAAGGTAATACTTCATTGTAGTTTTGATCTGCATTTCTCTAATAATTAGCAATGTTGAGTATCTTTTCATGTGTCTGTTGGCTGTTTGTATTTCTTTGGAGAGATGTCTATTTAGGTCTTCAACCCATTATTTGGTTGGTTGTCTTTTTTTTTTAATATTGAGCTGTTTATACTATCTTTATCTTTGATGTTTATTTTATAGTAAGTTTGTAAATTCTCTTGAAAAACCTGGTAAAGAATTTGATTTAAAGATTTATAGATTAATATAAGCAGAACTGATATCTTTTGGAAGATTAACCTGAAGCATTTCATATTTTCTATGCTATTATAAACAGTATATTTGCTTCAATTTCCAATTGTTTGTTGCTAGTTCATTAAAATGTAATTGACTTTCATATGTTAAAATACCCTGCAACGATGCTAAACACACTCATTAGTCCTATAGGAACTTTTTCTGCAGTTTCTGTGAGACTTTTACATAGTCAAGTCACCTGCAGATAAAGATAATTCTGTTCCTTCCTTTCCAACCTGTATGATTTTTTTCCCCTTACCTTTCTGTACTGGCTAGAGTTTCCAATACAAAGTCAAATAAAAAGTGAGACTGGACATACTTGACTCGTCCCTGACCTTAGCAGGAAAGCACCTCCTTTCAGCATGAAGCATGCATCTGTATGTGTGTGCTGACGTTTTACATCATGTCTGACTGGCTCTTTGTGACTCCACAGGGTGTAGCCCAGCAGGCTCTGCTGTCATGGGATTCTCCAGGTAAGAACACTGGAGTGGGTTGCCCTTCCTTCTCCAGGGGATCTTCCTGACCCAGGGATTGAACCCATGTCTCTTGCATCCCCTTCACCGGCAGGCAGATTCTTTACCTCTGGAGCAACCTGGGAAGCCAAGCATGCTGTTGAAAGGTGAAAGTGTACTCGCTCAGTCATGTCCAACTTTTTTCCACCCCATGGACTGCAGCCTGCCAGGTTCCTCGGGCCAAGAATTCTCCAGACAGGAACACTGGAATGGGCTGCCATTCCCTTCTTCAGAGGATCTTCCAGACTCAGGGATCAAGCCAGAGTCCCCCACATTGTGGCCTGAGCCACGTTAATGGATCCCAAGTATGCTGTTAGCTGTAGGGTTTTTGTAGATGTCCTGTATCAGTCTGAGAAACTTTTCATCTATTCCTAGCTTCCTGAGAAGTTTTCTCATGAAAGGAGGTTGGATTTTATCAAATGCTTTCTTTGTGTCTATTGAAATAATCAGGTGGTTTTTCAATATGGGGAATGACATTGACTGATACTCAAATGTTAAACAAACTGCAATCTTGGGATAAAATCCACTTAGTCATGATGTATTGTCCTTATTATAGACCTTCAGATTTGATTTGCTAAAATTTTGTTAGGAAATTTTGCATCTATGTTTATGAGGGATATTAGTGTGTCATTTTCTTTTCCTGAATTGTCTTTGCTTTCCTTATCAGAGTAACACTCTCTTCGTAGAATGATTTTTAGAGGGAAGGAATATGTACAGTTGTTCATAATATTCACTTGTTATCCTTTCAATATCTGTAGGATTTGTAGTAGTGTCATCTCTCTCATTCTTGATATTGGTAATTTGTGTCTTTTTCCTGATCAGTCTGGCTAAAAGTTTATCAATTTTATTTATTTTTTCACAGAATCAGTTTTCTATTTTTGTCAGTTTTCTATATTGTTTTGTTTCTATCTCATTTGTTTCATCTCCTTTTGCTTGTTTTATTTTCTCTTCTTTTTCTAGTTTCTTAAATTAGAAGCTGAGGTCATTAATTTCATAATTTTCTTCTTTACTAATACAGCTTGCTGCTGCTGCTAAGTTGCTTCAGTCGTGTACAACTCTGTTCGACCCCTTAGACAGCAGCCCACCAGGCTCCCCTATGTACAGCCCAGAATTGAATCTTAGAAAATGATCTATATGAACGTGAATGTATATTCTGCAGTTACTAGGTGGTATTCCATAAATGTCAATCAGGTGAACTTGGTTTATAGTGTTGAAGTCTTCCAAATCTTTACTGATTTTTGGTCTATTTAGTCTATCAATTATTAAGAAAAAGATACTAAAATCTCTTCAATGTGAATTTTTCTCTTTTTGCAGAGGTATCAGTTTTTTTATTCTTATCTTTTTAAGCTACTATTAATGACATAAATATTGAGGATTATTAGTTCCTCTTAATTGACCTCTTTATAAAATGACCCAGGTAATATTTTTTGCTCTGCAATCTACTTTGCCCAATATTAATATAACTCCTCCAGGTTTCTTTTGCTTCATGTTAGTATAGTATGTATTTTTCCATTCTTTAAACCCACTTGCATCCTAATATTAAATCTTGTAGGCAGCATAATTTTGTTCTTCTTTTAAAAATCTGACAATCTTTCTTAATTGAGGGTGTTTAGATCTTTTCCTATTTATTCTTAATCTCATCTGCCCTGGGTTTCCCTGGCGGCTCAGACGGTAAAGCGTCTGCCTACAATGTGGGAGAGCTGGGTTCGATCCCTGGATCGGGAAGATCTCCTGGAGAAGGAAATGGCAACCCACTCTAGTATTCTTGCTTGGAAAATCCCATGGATGGGGGAGCCTGGGAGGCTACAGTCCATGGGGTTGCAAAGAGTTGGACAGGAATGAGCGACTTCATCTACTCCTGTTTCTTTCTTCCTCTTTTTCTGACTTTTTGGGAATTGAGTATTTTTCATGACTTCATTTTATCTCCTATATTGCTTTTTTAGCCATTCTTTGTTATTTCAGAGATACATCATATCACAAGCTATTTTCAAGTGATATACCACTTCATATCTAACACAAGAAACTTGCAACAGTGTAACAGTAGAAACATCCATTTCTACTCTCTTGGCTTTTGTGCTAGTGTTATAATTTTTCCTTTTACATGCTATAAACCCCAGGATACATTTTCTTTACAGTTATCTTTTTTGTTGTGGTAGAAATATAGAAACAGAAAATGTACCATTTTAACCACTTTAAAGTGCACAATTCACTGGCATCAAGTACACTCACACCGCTGTGCAACTGTGGCCACTGTGCAGCTCCGGATGTTAGCGACCAGTTCTGTTTTAAAAATTGATGTGTAGAATAGAAAATCTGGTATATTTATCAATGTAGTTTGTAGTGGTCTACACATTTATGACTAGTATTAGATTCCTTTCCTCAAAGGGCATCCTTTAACATGACTTCTAGTACAGGTGTGCTGCTAACAAACCTTCTCAGCACTCCTACACGTGAAGAATTTCACTTTTTTTTTGAAAGATCTTTTTGCTGGGTACAGAATTCTAAGTTGTTTTTCTTTTCCTTCAATACTTAAAGATATATTTCCATAGTCTTTTTGATCACATGGTTGTTTTTTTCTTTTTTTGTTTTTGGCCACACCATGCGGTGTGTGGGATCTTAGTTTGCCGACCAGGAATCAAACCCATGCCCTCTGCACTTGGAAATGTGCAGTCTTATCCACTGGACTGCCAGGGAAGTCCCAACTGCAAGGTTTTTAATAAGAAATCTCATCAAACAATTGGGAGTTTCTCACATGTTTCTTTTACTGATTTTAAATTTAATTCCTCTGTGGCCACAGAACACCATCTGCCATCTTTATCTGTGTCTCCCTGCACAAAAAAGCGTACTCTGGCTCCTTTCTAAAATACTTCTGCACTCATTTTTATTCTCTCCTTTTGTGTTTTACTAAGCAGCAAGAGGAAAACAAGTGGCTCCTCGCAACTTTACTTGCAAATCTTGCACAAAGTACATCAGACACATGCTGCTTTCCACACAACTGCAGATGATAGTGCCACTCAATTTTTGGCCACTGTGTAACAGAGGTCCTCCTTCCTCCAGCTCCCCATAGCAGCTTCTTTGCTTCTTTTTAAGCACTCGCTGGCAGTGTTTTCAAAGTCTGGATTTCCACTGATAATCTGTTGACGGCAATTTGGGCATTTTCTAACACGGTCCTCAAAATCCTTCCAGCTGCTGCCCACTTCTTAGTTTCAAAGCCACTCCCACATTTTTGAGTATTTATTACAATAGCATCCTATTCTTGGTACCAAAATCTGTATTATTTATCCATTGCTTTGTAACTATGGGCAACCATGACCACTATCCATCTCCAGAGCGTAGCAATCAATTCTTTTTTGAGAGAGATAAAGATAGTAAGAAAATTGTAATTTTGAGGCTTTGTGTATCAGAAATGCAGGAGCTTAGCTGGGTCCTCTGGGTTAGGGTCCTCACAGGATACAACCACGGGGTAGGTTAGGGCTGTGATCATCCCAGGCTCAGCCAAAGGAGGATCTGTTTACAACCTCACTTCTGTGAGTGCTGGCAGGATCCAGTCCACTGAGGGCCATTGAACTGAGGCTCCCTCCACTCTTTGCCATGTGGGCCTCTCCACTGGGCAACTTACCGTGTCAGAGCAAGCAAATGAGAAACATCAGAGAATATGGACTTTTGTCATATTTCTTCAAATGTCAGAGAATAAAGACTTTTCATGATGAGCTATATTCTTCCCCTGGCTCTTTGCTTGCCTGGTAATTTCTGATTGGATGTCAGACACTGTATATATGTGTCAGTTGCTCAGTCATGTCCAACTCTTTGGGATCCCGTGGACTGTAGCCTGCTCCTCCATCCATGGGATTCCCTGGGCAGGAATACTGGAGTAGGTTGCCATTTCCTTCTCCAGGGGATCTTCCCAATCCAGGTATCAAACCCAGGTCTCCTACATTGCAGGCGGACTCTTACTGTCTGCGCCAAAGTTTTACCTTATTGGTTGCTGGATATTTTCATACTATAGTAGGTAGCGTTGCTCTGGAATGTGGTAAATTACTTGGAAATAGTTGGATTCTTTGGGGTTGTGTTTTCAAAACTTTATTAGAACTCATGCAGCATTAGTTTGGGTCTCACTTTCACAATATTGAAGCAAAACCTTGTTGAATACTCTGCTTGATGCCCTGTGAGATGAGGAATTTCATCCAGGCTGGCGGGAACAGAAAACAGTGCTGACCCTGGATGTGCTCACCCTAGTCCCTTCAGGCGTTCCCTTCCCTAGCCTTGAGCAGCTGCTTCATATCCATGTGCTTCCTGGTGCTCAGTGGAAGACTCAAGCGCCCCTAAGCATATTCAGGACTTCTTTGGGCAGCTCTCTTTGGTACTTTGCCCCGTAAATTCCACCTGTGGTGGGGTGTAAGGGCTGGTTCAGGGAAAAGGCAGCAGGAAGGGCTAACAGGGTAAATGGTGGCCAGTGAATCATTTATTTACAACTTCCTGCAAGGTGTAAGCAGGCAGAGTTACTGTTCTATTGTTTAAGTCCATAAACTTTGAAAAGAGTCCAATTCATCACTGCCTAACTGTATATCAGATATCAGGGTACAGATGAATCTCAAATAGGGTACCAATGTAAGAACCAAAAAGGAAGAAGGGAGCACAGAGGACACAGTGGCAGAGGAGACAGGGGTGGGAGCGGGAGTCCGGCTCCTGGGGACAACACCTCAACTCACGTTCAGAGGATCAACAGGAATTTGCTACATGGTGCAAACTAATCCAGACTTGGCAAGGAGAGATTCAGAGCGGAGAACAACTATTTCAACAGGGAGAACACACTGACCATAAGATCAGCAAGCATCTCAAGAGTTACACAAAAGAAGTTTTCTTTTACAGGAAGGAGGAAACAAGGAGAGTGGGGACTTCCCTGGCAGTCCATCCTTACGCACCTGCCTTCTGATGCAGGGGAACTAGGCTCTCACTTGCCTCGGGGCGAATGAGCCGATGCGCACCTACAAGAGAAGCCCCCAGGCACCATAACTTGAGAAAAGCCTGTGCTCAGCAACCCAGTGCCGCCAAAAAGGAGAGGAAGCAGGGTGAACAGCAGTGGGATGGTCAGGTGGCAGATAGGACACCATTTTCCCCCGAGTCCAGCCTGTTCTCAGGAGGAGCCGTAGGCTGAGGCTGGGCCAAAATTTAGGGGCCTGTGGGAAGGATGGGATCTTAACCGAGATTTGCTTAAGAAGCATTTTGTTCCAGTTGATCAGTGGGAAAAAGTAATTCAACTAGTCACATGAGGCAGAGAATGGGAGGTCTGTGTTTAGCCTTGTCACTGGTAAATGAAGAGAGCATCCTTGAGTCTTAAGACTCAAGACTTAAGGGGAAAAGTGGTTCTTTGTAGTAAGCTGTTTTCCAGAACACAAAAGATTGGGTGTTTCTTCAACATGTTTTCTCTGTCTTCCAGGATCACAGAGCTTGGGTAAAACTTGACATCACCCATGGATACGTTAAAGAACAAGAAAACAGCACACAACCAGGACAGAAATGAAAATGCAAGAGTTCGCTATTGCTTGAGCGTCTCAAGCGCACAGGTGGGACAGGACAGGAGAGTCTGGGAATAATTCTGGTTGAAGTCCAGCCTGAGACAGCTGGGAGCCACCCACTGCGTGAGTGACAGGCTAGGCTGCGGCCTCCACACAGCTGTGGTCAAGCACGGGTCTGGCTCACAGAGCCTGAAGGTCTGGCCACCGGGGCCACCTCCAGGGTTTGAACGGACAAAGCAGGTGGCTCTGTGGGTCAGCACCAACTGCCGGCCAGACTGTAACAGCGTGTTTGTCCCGAAAGGTCAGCTCAGAGAACAGGAATTCAGGGAAAGTGGCTTTTGCCTAAAAGCACTCTCGACAAAATGAGCCCCCTCAAGATGCTGGCACACACTCTTCAGGACCTTGTGCATGCCTGTCTGTCTTATGGTATGAAAGAACACCTTTTCTTTCACACTACGAATAAGAGGAAAAAAGCCCAGAGACGTTTTTCAGAATAAAGGAACCAGCCATTAAAGATCTAAGGGTCATGCTGATGTATGGCAAAAACCATCACAATATTTTAAAGTAATTATCTAATTATCCTCCAATTAAAATTAATTAATTAATTTTTTTAAAAAGATGCCAGGGTACTAAAGTGCTGTTAGAAGAGGAATCCAGCCTTCCAGCAACATCAACAATGTATCCTGCGGGAGAAATAAGAGATCATTCTCTCAGAGAAGATCAACCACCAGGAGCTGTGTGCACTGTGGATCCCAAAGAGGGTGATGGCCTTCAGGTGACCTAGAGGGCCTACAGCTGTGGGTACCTCCCGTGGAACACACGTGAGCTGACCAGGGGCCAGACAACACTGCAAACTGCTCAAAATCCTCGCTTGCGCTGGACCACCCTCCCTGGGCTCCCAGGGCCTCCCTGGCAACACAGTACACTAACCGGCAAGTCCTCTCGTCTCCCCGGTGTTCCCTGCAGACTGGAACTTACTTCCCTTCCTACTCCTCTGGGCCTGCCACCAACTGAAGCCCTGCTGGAGGTTTGTCATCCAGACATAACTGATGGCAAGGCTTCATAAGAACATCTATAATGAAGAGTGGTTAAACGTCCCATTTCTGTTTATTCAGGAGAACATTAAGATAAATACACCTAAATATTACAAATTTTTTATATACAAGAATGAACACTCCCTCAAAATTCTGAAAAGTGGTCTGAAAAAAAAAAAACCCCAAAAATATAGTCTCCCCACTCCCACTTTTAAACCCTGGATAACCCAGGAAGACAGAATCAAGCTCTTGATGCATTTTCTTCAACACAGTTAACAGATACTTGAATCTAGATTGGTTTGGCCAATGCTATTGGAAAGAACATGGATGCAGAAAGAAAATGCTACATTTAAAATCCTTTTCCAGTGTTGGTGCTGGGCATCCAGCCTTCAGCTACATGCCCCTGTGGGCATCATTTCCTGAAGCGCTTGAAAAGCGGGTGCACGTGCTTAGTGGAAGTCTTACTCCGTGATGAGTGGTACTCCATGTACACCGTGTCGTCGGCCCCGGACATGGAGCTCATCGTGCCAAAGCGCCGGGACACCTGCAGGGGGACCCAGCCAGCTGTTAGTTTCCAAAGTGAAATACCCTCCCTTCTACATCTATAATCACAGTAAGTTTTATAAATTTATAAGTTTCATAGATTTTATTATTTTTAAAATAACATTTACTGACTACATAGTATGTCTCAAGTATTATTCTAAGCAGCTTATACTTATTACATGTCTTAACTTACTGAATCCTCACAATCATTCCAACGCCCATTTTATAGAAGAGGAAACAAACAGAGAAATGAAGTTAACTCGTCAAAGAGCACACAGCTCTTTAAGAGATGGGACGTGAATCCAGGCTTCAGATTCCCTGTGCCTAACCATAATACCACACTGCCTCTCTTCATGGCAATTTCTAAACAATTTTAACAGTGAGGGCAGGAGTCCTTCAAATCTCCTGAGACCCTACCATAAGGCTTTGAATCAAGTGGAAACTCAGAAAGCCCCAGGCCTGAATCTTGGTTCTGTGTCTCACTGAATGGCCTGGGGCAAATACTGAATGTAACTCAATGAACTCACGTGTAAAATGGGGATAACCACATCTGCTTGACATATGTGGTGTGAACGGAAATCACACAGGTCAAAGATCTGACCCAGTGCTTGGCACACAACTCGCACCAGATTACAAGCAAAGGATGCAGACGGGCACTGTAGCCACGCCTTCCTCAGCCTGACCTTAGGTGACCCATTGCAAAGTGGAATTGACTTGACACCACCTTCAGAGAGAAACAGGAAGCTTCCCTGGGCACCCATTGAGGATGCCTGGAGGAGATCCAGCCCCCAACCACTGGTGCTGGGGACAGGAAGGTCTCAGGGCACACAGCACCTCTCCTGGTGACACAGCTTCCTTCTTCCCTTCTACTATCACTTATCTTTCAGCTCTACCACCAACTTAGTTTCAAAAGCACCTGATCAAACAGTACTTCTCTCCTTGGAAGGGCCAGATATGAATTCCTCATCATGATACTCTCATTAGTTATACAATATTATATTTGCCTGGCGCAACAACAAGCACTGGTAAGTAGGTGCAGAATAACTGAAAAGTTGAACACTTGCAGAGAACTCTAAATTTTTCAAAATATGTACTGAAACTACAACATGAGCTCTTTCTCAGACCTGTCTTACAGGCCGGAAGGCTGTGTTATTACTGAGGAGGAAGCTGGGATGAGGCGACTCGCCCAAGGCCAAGAGGGGCAGCCCCAGGTCCGTCACACTCCTTCCCACGACACCCTAGCGGGAGCCTGGGCTCCAACATCCAAATACTAACAAACACTTATGCCAGACTATTACGTGAGCACAGCAGGAGACAGCCACCATGGGCTCAGACACGTAAAATAAGACAGACACACAGAAAGGCTAACAGGGACAATTTCTATTATTTCCTTCTCTACAATTTCTCATGTATTCCAAGTTTTTAAAAAACCACAGAGGCACATACACACACAGAACTGTGAAGCTGTACGTGTGTCTAAGACTCTGTCCTTCAGGAGAACTGACATCTGGAGCCTCACCTACTCACTCACCTGGCTGGATTTGGAGCCAAATTCTCCTGCCACCACCTCCTCCTCAGCATCCAGGTCAGTGGCCGCCAGGACCTTCTGTAGGAGCTGCTGTTGCTCCTCTTTCGTTGAAAATGCCAAGTCTTCCTCTTCCATGCCAGCAAGCTTGGTGATCACCTGTAGAGCGGAACCCTCTTGTTTTCTCCCCCTTGGCCCGATCCCACCTTCCCCTGGGCTCATCTGGTCTGGTCGCCTCCCCACTCAGGCCCAGCAGAGAAGCTGCCTAATAACAGAGAGCTCCTCTCTGGCAGTGCAGAGCCCAGCCTTGGAAGCCACCTCAACAAGGAGCTGAGCCAAGGACTGCAAGGCAGGAAAGGTTCAGCAAATTCTAGGGAAATCTGCTCCCAACACATGGCACCTAAATGACCACTTACAGAAGACCTCCAGGGATCTTGGCAACCTCCAAGCAACCGTTCTAGTAGCTTGCCCATCTTGCACCAGGTAAAGGGAGGGGGCAAGAACTGAAGGGCACAGACTACTGCCCTTCAAGAAGGTGTCCAACCTCCAGCCCTGGCACCCAGGGCTTCCAGCAGAAGGGGCATGTACAAACGACTGGATATGTTTTCTAAAAGAGAAAGATAGCAGCAGGATGGAGATTTGGTTTTCACTTCCTTGGGGATAACTCACTACAAGGCCTACCTATCCTTGCAGAAAGCGAGGATTGATTACGTGAAGGGAACTTCTTTTCTGCTCCCCGCCTCTCTAATTTTCGCGTAATTTTAAAAGAAAATTCCTAGAAGGAAGGGCCTGGCTGAGCCCTTCAGGTGGCCACAGGTCTGGAGTACAGATGCGGGAGACTTCTGCCCTGGCCTCCTCCCCAGGGTCATGGTTCTGGGAGCCCTAGCCCGGCTGCTGTCGGCGGGCAGACTTGAAGGTCAGGCACGCAAAAGCAGCTCCAACACAGACCACCGCGCGCTCAGCACTTCGTCAAGCTCACCTGTCAAAGAGCCCAGAGCACTCTGCTTCAGTGCTTCTCTTACCCTCTGACTCCCTGGGAATCAGAAGGTATGAATGCTGTTAGCACCACAAATGCTATACAGACAGATAAAAAGGTTGCAGTGAACATCCTTCGAAAAACTGTGCCACGTGTCCTGAACTGGAATTCAGCGCGAGAAGTCTGAAAGGTGTCACTGCCTCTGCCTGAAAGAGGAGGGTCGGACAACCCTGTCCTCTTGTCCAAGGAGATAAAGGGAACTCTGTTAGTTCCCTGATTAGTTCTAGCCTAAACCAATTTGAAAAAGATACAGTTTAAAGTAGCTAGAGAGGCAGCCTACAGTCTTCCACAAATCAGGAACCTGGGAACCTGTATGTTCTAAGATGTCCTTTCCCTCCCCTGCTTACAGTACCCTCCACAAAAAAAAAAAAAAAAAAACCCTTTGGGATACTAAATCCTAGCATAAATTTACTCTCTGTGTCAAGAGGAAAGAAAGCAAATGCTTTCACCAATGAAAGTCAGCCAAACCTTCAGAATTTCCCAAGTTATTAGAACACCAGATTTATAGTACATGGATGACTCCTGATGTTTGAGGCTCACGGAAGCCGAGGCTCACCAGATGGCTAAGGACAGAGCTCTCCCAGCTACTGGAGGGGACCCCTGAGAAAGGAAACCCAAGGGGCTCACACTAACACAGTGGTGGCCACAGTTCCTTGGCATCTCAAGTCCTGCTAAGTTAGCACATTTTTCCCACCAATATCTAATGGGATTTTTTTTTTTTTTTGCAAGATGACTATAAAAAGTTAACAAGCTGAGACTCCACATGTTGCTTGCTTTAGAGGCCCTGGTCCCTGAGAGGCTGGAGGCAGGAGAGGAGTCTACACAAGCTTTTTCCTTCAAAGCCCCCCATAGTTCATGCAAGAACAGGAGTCTGAGGTGGGGCCCCAGTCGCCTAACATTCTGTGCCTGCCAGAGACCTGCCCCACCCTGTGCTGACAGTGGCCTCCACTTCTCATGGAGGTCTGGGTAGAAAGAAGCCTCAGTCCCACTCTGACCAGAGACCAATGGACACATACCTTAAAGCTGTAACCTTGATCTACCAAGAACCTCTGCCGCTTGGTTGAGTAAGCCATTTCCTGTGTGTCCTGGGATACCAGCGAGTAGAAGAAGGCATTGTACTCTTCTGCAACCATCCCTGGGGGGAAGGCATGAAAAAGGAAGACATGAGCCGTCAGAATGCCAGGAACGGCTCAAAAGGGTATCTATGGCTGATTCTTGTTGATGTTTGACAGAAAACAACAAAATTCTGTGAAGCAATTATCCTTCAATTAAAAAATAAAGTTAATAAAAAAATAATAAAGTGGCAAAAAAAAAAAAAAAGTAAGTCCTGCAGTGGGAGAGCACTGCAGTCAGAGGGGTCACTTCTGCACAAGGACTTCAACAAAATTAAAAACTTTGTTGCTTCAAAGGACACCATAAAAAAAGTGAAAAAACAACTCACAGAATTGGGGAAAACATTTACAAAGCATACATCTGATAAGGGATTTGCACCTAAGGCATAAAAATACTATTACAACTCAATAATGAAAAAACAAACCAGTTATATACAGGAAAAAAGATCTGAACAGACATTTCCCCAAAGAAGATATACAAAGAAGATTCATGTGTCCAAGAGCACATGGAGAAAGCTCACTATCGCTAGTCATCAGGGACATGCAAGACAAAACCATGACAAAATACTACTGAATACCACAGAATAGCGAGGATAAAAAAGGGTGATCACAGCTGTCGTCAAGGCTGTGGAGAAACTGAAATCCTCACACGCTGCTGCTGGTGAGAACGTGAAATGGTGCAGCCACTTGGGGAAGAGCCTGGCAGTTTATTAAAATGTTAAACATACAGTTACTACATGACCAACAATTCCACGCCAAGATGCACCCAGGAGAATTAAAAACTTATGTCCATACAAAATCTGCACATCAATTTCATAACAGCACTATTCTAAGTGCCGAAAAGTAGAAATAATCCAAATGTCCATGAATGGATTTTAAAAGTTTACACAGTGGAATATTTACTTAGCAATAAGAAAGAATGAGGTACTAATAGGTGCTGCAATATGGATAACCCTTCTGAAAATATTATGCTAAAACTACTAAAAAAATTAAAAGCTCAGAGAAAAGACACTGATAGAATTATCACAGAAACAAGGTAACCTAAAAATCTGGTCCTGCAGGAAAATCTGAATGTTTTTGCTTCACAATTCAGTGTAAGTTAATTATTTGTGTACTGCCTCTGAATTCAATTGCTTCTTTGTCTTCTAAGAGCGCAAAGATGCAAAGAAAAGGGCTAATTATCTTATAACAGATATTTTACTTTGTCTTATTGAGATAAAATTGACATAGTGCTATATAGTCCTAACGATATGACTTACATAGATGGTGAAATGACTACCTCAATAATTTTAGTTCACATCCACCATTTCACAGCAACACACATACAAAAAAAGAAAAAAATGGCTTTTTCCTTGTGGTGAGAACTTTGAGAATGTACTCTTGAACAACTTCAAGTATAACATACAGCAGTGGAAACTATAGCCGTCACGTTGCCCTTCATATCTCCAGTACGTATTTACCTGACAGCTCAAAGTGTGTACCTTTTGAATACATTCATTCAAATCCCCCACTCCCAAATCCCCATTCTCTGGTGATCACAAATTTGATATCTTTTTCTCTAAGTTTGTTTTTTTGTAGATTCCTCCTATAAGTGAGATCATACAGTATTTGTCTTTCTGTCTGACTTATTCCAACTAGCCTAACATTCTCAAGGTCCACCCATGTTGTCACAGATGGCAGGATTTCCTTCTTTTTTATGGCTGACTATTATATTGGGTTGGCCAAAAAAGTTCGTTCCAGTTTTCCTGTAACATCTTATGGAAAAATCTGAACGGACTTTTTGTTCAACCCAATATATGGAACACACGTGCGTGCACACCGCATTTTCTTCATCCATTCATCTGCTGGTGAACACTTAAGACCAGTGCTACGTCTTGGGTATGGAAAATAATGCTGACATTAACATGGGGGCACAAATATCTCTTTGGTATAGTGACTTCATTTCTATCAGATATATATCCAGAAGTGGAATTGCTGAAGTATATGGCAATTCTATTTTTAATTGTTCAAGGGACATTCATACTGTTTTCCACAACGGCTGTACCAATTTATATTCCCAACAGCACACAACGGTTCCCATTCCTCTACATCCTTAACAACTAACAAATGTTAACTACGGACTTTTTGATAACATTCTAACATGTGTGAAGCGATCTCATGGTGTTGATTTGCATTTCCTTAATAATTAGTGATGATAAGCACCTTTTCATGTACCTGTTGGCTATGCGTATATCTTCTTTGGAAAACTGTCTCTTCAGGTCTTTTGCCCAGCTTTTAATTGTTTTTTTTTTGTTTGTTTTTTTTTGTTTTTGCTATTGGGTTGTATGAAGTCTTTATATATTGGATATTAACTCCTTATTAGATACACGATTTGCACATATTTTCTCCCATTCCATTCAATGCTTTTTCATTATTTTTAAAAAAATATTTTATTTATTTGGCTTGTCAGGTCTTGGTTGAGACGGGCAGGGGCTTCACTGTGGCATGCAGGGTCTTCCCACCGTGGCACAGGGCCTGGTTGCCCTACAGCACATGGGACTTTAGTCCCCTGTAGCAGGGGTAGTTTAGTCCCTAAGTCGTGTCCGACTCTTGCGACCCATGTACTGTAGCCTGCCAGGCTCCTCTGTCCAGGGGATTCTCCAGGCAAGAATACTGAGCAGGGATCAGATTCACGGCCGCTGATTTGAAGGCAGAGTCTTAACCACTGGGACCACCACTGGGTCCCTGAACCACAGGGACCACCAGGGAAGTCCCTGCCTTTTCATTTTGTTGACTATTTTCTTTGCTGTGAAGATGCTTTTTAGTTTCATGTAGTCAACTATTGACTTGGCATTAAAAAAAAAACACTGCCAAGATCCATGTCAAGGGAGCATTTTCTTTTGTTTTCCTTTAGGAGTTTCATGGTTTCCAGTCTTGCACTTAAGTCTCTAATTCATCTTGAGAGAATTTTTGCTAGTGGTGAGAGATGGGGTTTCATTCTTTATGTGGATATCCACTTTTCCCAGCACCATTTATTAAGAGACTGTCTTTTACTCCACTGGGTAATCTCAGCTCTCTTGCATGGGTTTATTTCTGGGCTTTGGATTCTGTCCCACTGGTCTATAATCTGTTTTTATACCAGTAACATACTCTTTGGATAGCCAAAGCTTTATTAAATAACTTAAAATCAGAAGTGTGATGCCTCTTCCTTTGTTCTTTCTCAGAACTTCTTTGGCTATTTAGGGTCTTCTGTGGTACCTTATAAATTTTAGGACTATTATTTTTACTTCTTTAAAAATGTCAGTGAAGACTCGATACGGATTGCACTCAATCTAAAGATGGCTTTGGGTAATACAGATTTAACAACATTAATTCTTCTAATCCATGAACAAAGGATACTTTCTATTTATTTGTATTTTCTTCCATTTCTTTCGTCAGTGTCTTGTAGCTCTCTCACCTCTCTGGTTAAATTTACTTCTAAATATATTATTGTTTTTGATGCTCTTGTAAATGGAATAATTTTACTTTTTTCTTTTAGACAATTTGTCATTAGTGTATAGAAATGCTACTGATTTTTGAATGTTAACTTTGTATCCAGTAACTTTACTGAATTTGCTGAATATATCTAACAATTTTCTGGTAAAGTTTTCAGGATTTTCTATCTGTAAAATCATGTCGCATGCAAATAGAGAAAATTTTACTTCTTGTTTTTCAATTCTGCTGCCTTTTATATCTTTTTCATACCTAATTGCTTTGGTTAGGACTTCACTATAATGAACAGATGATAGTGGATGTCCCTGTCTTGCTTCTGATCTTAGAGGAAAACCTTTCAAACTTTTCACTGTTAGGTATGATGTCAGCTGTGGACCTATCATATGTAGCCTCTATTATGCTGAGGTCCTTTCCTCCTATGGGATTCCCAGCTGGCTCAGTAGTAAAGAATCTACCTGTCAATGCAGTAGACACAGGAGACATGGGTTTGATCCTTGGGTCGGGAAGATCCTCTGGAGGAAGAAATGGCAACCCACTCCAGTATTCTTGCCTGGAAAATTCCACCAACAGAGGAGCCTAGTGGACCTCAGTCTGGTGGGGTCTCAGGAGTCGGACATGACTGAGAGACTGAGCGTGCACACCCGTTCCTCCTATACCTAATTTGTTAAGAGTTTTTATTACACACAGATGTTGAATTTTTTCAAAAGCTTCTTCTCCATCTACTGAAATGATCATATAAATTTTCTTCCTTAATTCTATTAGTGTGAGGTATCACATTTATTGATTTGTGTATGTTATGTATGGTTGCATCCCAGGGATAAATCCCACTTGATCATGGTGAATGATCCTTTTAATGTGGGGCTAAATTTGGTTTGCTAGTATTTTTTTGAGGATTTTTACATCTGTATTCATAGGATATTTGGCCTGTCCTTTTCTTTTCTGTAGTGAACCTTTCTAGTTTTGATATCAGGATAATACTAGCTTTGTATAATGAGTCAAACAGTACTTTAAAAAACAAAATCAAAGAGCTGTTCAAATTAGATTTGTTTGTATGTGATGAAGAGGAACGAGTAAGTAAAGAGTCATTTTCACATGTATTAGTCAGATTTATCCAAGAGTCTACTATATTCTGGGGGCCTCCCTGGTGGCTCAGCAGTAAAGAATTCACCTGCAATATAGGTGATTGGCTCGATCCTTGGGTCAGGAAAATCCCCTGGAGAAGGAAATGGCAATCCACTCCAGTACTCTTGCCTGGGAAATCCCACAGACAGAGGAGCCTGGAGGGCTACAGTAGATGGGGTTACAAAAGAGTCAGACATAACTCAGTAACTAAACAGCAACAACTACTGTATTCTGTAATGTAGTCTCATTCCTCATAATAGCCCTGAAAGATAAGGGCCGTCAACCCTGCTTTGGATGAGAAACTGATTTGCTTTGGATGAGAGGGGCAAATGACTGTAGGTCTGGGCCCAAGTCCACGTTTGCTATTCCCACAGCTCGCCCTGTCTCCATTCTAGTCACAGTCGATTAGCTGCTTCCTAAATATACTCAAATGCAGCATAGTGTTAACACATGCTCATCAATCTTATCATTTTCAAACATCCTAACAGGCCAAGCTCTTCCTGAGACGAGTGGCTCCCTTGAGGACAGGGCCTGTGTCATTCCTGTAGGACCTACGTGGCCCTAGGAGGATGTTGGAGGATGCCAGCAATACTGGTCTCTACTCTGCCCATGATGGGGGTCTAGGCCTCTTTACTGCAATTAACAAGCAGAAACTCCATGCCTCTTGCTTCCTCATTTGCTAAGCTTCTATTAGCTGCCACTCAGGGGACCACTCTTCACAGGTTACAAGTGACATAACCACCCTGTGGCTGCTCCTCCCAAGCTCTCCCTTTACTTTTAACTCGAGGTTCAGAGGACATCTTCCAGCTCCTATACATCCACTGGGGGCCAAAGCGCTGCTTTCTCCCTCTACAACCACACCGTTCAGCACTGCTTCCCAGCTCCCTTTTCCACGAACATAAGCACTCAGCTCAGACTATGAGTTCTAGACAGCTGCCATGGAAAACATCCAGATACTCGCTCCCAACACCTAAGAAATAATAACGCCAAGGAGCCTTGGTCCTTGCTTTGGAACCCCCTACACCCCGGCCCCTGTAGAGTCCACCTAACCCAGGAGCACAAGCTCGCCCTCACGAGCACGCAGGCACCAGACAGAAGTGGTGGCAAAGAGAGCCCTGGGGAAGGTACCTTTTTTGGCTCGGAGCACTCGCCCTAGCCTCTGGGCCTCCTGCCGCCGGGAGCCACCGTGAGAGGAAATCTGAATGAGAACATTTGCTTCTGGCAAATCAAATGATGTATCACCCACCTGCAGAAACGAGACAGCTGTGAGCTTGGGAAGGTTTTTATATGTGAGACAAAAAGGAAAAAAAAATTCAACTAGCCTCAAATTTAAATAAGCTCTATAGATAATTTAGAAACAACAATCACTATCATCTCAGTCTGTACCAGGGTCCCTCAGACGCAAGCAGGTCTCTAGGACCAAGTGTGCTTCCGGAGAGCTGTCTTTCGGAAGCTGTCAGGACCCAGGTCCTAACCATCTGTCTCAGCAACAGTCCTAGTGCGAACTGCTAAGGCCAGAGACAAGAGGGCCCGATCAACACTCTGAGCGATGCTTTTCATTTTTTGCAGCAGAACTAGGTCTGCACAAAACCATCCACAATCTTAACTGGAGGCCATTGAGGCCAACAGCACAAGCTGGACACGTGACCTGGTAGGGCCCACTGCCTGTAGCGGGCTGGATCCTGGCTCAGGGCAGCTGCCCTAGGGAACGGGGGACGGCCCCACCATCAAGGTCTCCAGACACAGAAATCAAAGGCTGGTACTTACTGATCCATCTATGATCACTTTATGGGTATATCTCATCTCTTTGGGGCTTTGGGTCATTCTAACCTAAACGATTATTCTAAATTGTCAGGCTTCCACTTCTAACTGCAAATTGAAACCATCACCAAGCTGGGCCTACACGACCTTGTACTGTGTTTACATTCACCACTCACCCCCGGGGCACACGGGAGCCAGAACAAAGGGTGCCCACGACCTGCAGGAATCCCCAATCCCACAAAGAGAACCTCATCCACATGCCTCCCTTTGTCAGAGTATTTAGTGAACTTCCCCCTTTATAAGAAAAAAACACGACTTAAAATTCCTGTATCCCCAAAAGAGGCAGAAAAAGCTTAAGTCATACAAAAGGACTTGCCAGAGTGTATACTCCTTGAATTAGGAATATAGACTGTATACACTGTATACACTAAAACTCTATGTCTGCTTCTTCTACTACCCGCCAAACAACATTCCCGTGTCCCTAGACACTGGACACCCGGGAATGAAAACTGACGCGTGACGTTCCTTCAACAAACCCCAATGCACTGCCCAGAAATCACCCAGCTGCCCCCAGGCCCCGGGACTGCTGCAAGCCACACTGACCTTGGAGATGAAGATGGTGTTGATTTTGGGGTTATGCTTGAAATTCTGGAGAATCTGCATCCTTTCTCCCTGGGACGTAGGACCATAGATATAGGGTCTAGAGAAGAACAAAGTTATGTTAGGAAGACCACAGACGCACTCCTCGACTATCCTGAAAGCATGTCACAAGGAAAGGGAGCTCTTCACGGTTTCTTTCTCCCAGGAAGACCTCTGTCATGGAAAACCAGCAGGAAGAGACCCATAAAACACACGCCCCCACTGCCGCCACCCCTTCCCCTCTGAGCCAAGGTGCAGGTCACCATTCTCTTCAAGACTCCCCCTTCATGCTTTTGTTTCTGGACTGCGCTCCTTCCTCCTTCAACGTCTCACTCTAAGCTTAGTGTCTATACAAGGAGAATCCCCTGGATTCCATGAAGCACAGTGGGGAAAAAAAGAAAACATTGCTATTTGCAAACAAAAGGCTGGAAGGAACCATTTCCAAGTGAAATAGGCATTCTCCAAGAAAGGAGAAAAGAACCCCTTCCCGACTTCTTCCCACTGACGCCCTGTAATGCTACGTTCGAAGCACTTCTCAGCAGTTTCCAGCTGCCGAAGGGCACAGCCCTTTCTGACAACCTCACTGGTTGTCACCGCTTGGCATCTGGCAGTGCCATTCCTCTACTCTTCCTACACTGACGTGGTTTGTGTAGCTTCCACAGGGTCGGTAACGACAGTGAGAGTGAGGACGACAAGGACAACGAGGACAGCAACCAAGTGTGCAGCGCACCCACACCAAGCAGGGGCGGGCTCCACGTTGCGGGGAGAGCCCATCCCTGCTAGCGGCCCTCCTGTACAAGCTGAGCTTCAGGCTCCCAGCTCACACCCAGGCTGGGGGCCAGACGACGCTGAACTCAAGTGCCTGTGCCACCGTTCAGGCCCATCAGCTCTCTGGAAGGCCTAGGAGGCACTGCTTTTGCTGCTTCACACACACTTCCCAACACTGTGCTATAAACTGGTAACAGGTATACCGGGAGCGCCGCACCCTGGCCTATGGGGAAGCTGGGCGAGGCCTGGGACAGCTGGATGCCTCCCCAGTCCTGTAAGCCTGGCTTACCAGAGTGTTGGGAGCACCCTACAAATCTATTATTTTCTGGGTGTTCATGCTGTGAAAAATGCTGAGAATCTGTACCCTTCAGAACAGCCTGTCTCTTGATGTCTAGGCTTTCAGGTGATTCTTTTTCTCCTTGACCATCATCAGGAAAAACAACTCATATAGTGGCAAGCCCACAGTTTCTGAGTCAAAGTGTCAGTTGCTCACTTATGTCCGGCTCTTTGCAAACCCATGGACTGTAGCCCGCCAGGCTCCTCAGTCCATGGGATTCTCCAGGCAAGAGTAAGAGTGGGTTGCCATTTCCTTCTCCAGGGGATCTTCCCGACCCAGGAATCAAACCTGGGTCTCCTGCATTACAGGCATATTCTTTACTATCTGAGCCACAGGGAAGGTTCCCTCATATAGGAAATGAAACAGAAGGGTAACCAGCCTCCAGAAAAAGGACCTAACATTTGTTGAACACCTACCAGATGTAAAAATCCTGAGGTAGGTGGTGGTAACTCTAAGAGAGAGTAGAGCAAAAGGGTAGAACAGAGAAAGCAGAAGCCCAGGCTGGCAGGAAAGAAGAGCCAACATAAAACAAGCCAGTTTTCTATACAGAACGCAAAAGGGTTCAAGATCTAATCGCCAGCTGCCCCAGAAGGCAGGTGTCAGGGCAGTATTGCAGACGGGAAGACTGACACAGTATACGTATAAGGAACAGTATCAGATCCCAACTCCCGCCGCCAAGCATGCCTCTGCCCACCTGGCAGGGAACTGGAGATGTTCTTTCTAGATTCTGAACACATTTAGGGAGACCCTTTGCCCTCAGGCAGAGCTGAGGGTACAGCAAGAGTAACAGTGAAGAAGGACAGGGGTTCCCCACTCCCTCCCCTGCCACAGGCTGGTGTCTAGGAAACGGTGAGATTCCACTCTGGAGAAACTTTCCAGCCCAAAAGAAAAGACCCTGAGATACTGGCATCTGGCCGTTTCTTGACAAACTAGCCAGGCCCATGCCTGATCATGGAGAGGTCCACCGGCTGACAAACCCACCAAGCTCTACAGAAAGGCCAATCAGCTTTTCAGTGACTCACCCTGAAATAAGAAAACAGAGCCAAAGAGCACCAAAAATCAGAAGATGAGCTCGAAAGACAGAGCTGAAACAAAACACGTGAGGAAGCGAGAGATCGTGTAGGGAACAGAAGAAAGCTTCGAAAGCTTTCACAGCCACAGAGAAGACACGGTACTTACTCAAAAAAACAAGAACAGTTGACAATAAAGAACTCTTGGAAATTCACAAAAGCTTCAATAGAGTTGGTAGACAAAGGGATAAAAAATAAGAGAAAATGGGAGTTCCCTAGGGGTCCAGTGGTTAGGAGTCAGTGTTTTCACTGCCTTAGCCTGGGTTCAATCCCTGGTCAAGGAACTAAGATCCCATAAGCTACATGGCATGACAAAAAAAAAGGCAGGATGGGGCGGGGAGGAATTGGAGAAGATGCCCAGAAGATCTAACACCTGGCCAGCAGGAATTCAAAAAGAGAGAAAAGGAACTTCCCTGGCAGTTCAGTGGTTAGGATGCCAATGTAGGGGGCAATAGTTGGGGAACTAAAATCCCACATGCCACACAGCACGGCCCTCTCACTCCTCAAAAAAAAAAAAAAAAAAAAGAAGAGAAAACAGAGAAGATGAGTAACAAAGAAAAAACAGAAAGAACTTCTCTGAATTGAAGGACATAAGTTTTCAGATTGAAAAGTGTCTACTGCGTGTATTGTAATGAAAGAAAAAAAGATCACACTAGTCACATTGTTCTGAAACTTTCAAAAATCAAAAAAAGGTTCTAAAACCCTCCTGAGAGAAGGAAAACCCAGGACCACCACAACAGAGCACATATAGAGAGGAGTCAGAAGGGCTTCAAGCAGGCTTGCAAGCAGCTGCATTGGAAGCTGAGAAAACAGCCCTACCTCTGACATCCTGAAGCCCCATCAAACTACTCACCAAGTGTGAGAGTGAATAATGACATCTGCAAGCAAATTCTTATGAAATTTCCCTCTACATACCTTTTCTCAGAAATCTACGGAAGGATACACTCCACCAAAATGAGTGACCAAGAAAGGGGAGACTTGAGATGCAGCAACAGGGGTTCCAACACAGGCAAGAGGTACAAGGAATTCACAGGATGATATCAGAGGCATGCCCAAAGGTGACAGGCAACATCTCGAGTCCTAGAGAGCAAGTAGACCAGAGCAAGACAGGAAGATGAAGCACGTGAAGGGATCCGACCAGAGAAAGATCTGACCTTTCTGAGAAGGAATTTTATGAGGAGTCTGAAAAGGGATAACTAGGTAATTACACAGAAAACCAAGCAAAAGTAAGGACAAGGCAGCTATTAAATCTAGGAAAAAACAAGATGTTAAGAAAAAATGTAATCACAGTACACTGCCTGCCTCGGCTTGAACAATACTTACACAGTCAAAATAATGTAACATTGACATTAGCTAGAACATGGAAGCAATCTAGATGTCCATCGACAGATGAATGGATAAAGTTGTACAGATACACGATGGAATATTACTCAGCCATAAAAAGGAATGCATTTGAGTCAGTTCTGATGAGGTGGATGAACCTAGAGTGAAGTGAGTCAGAAAGAGAAAGATAAACATCGTATTCTAACACACACACATGGAAGCTGGAAAAATGGTACTGAAGAATTTATTTACAGGTCAGCAATGGAGAAACAGACATAGAGAACAGAGGGGAGGAGAGGGTGAGATGTATGGGAAGAGCAACGTGGAAACTTACATTACCATATGTAAAATAGACAGCCAACGGGAATGTGCTCTATGGCTCAGGAAACTCAAACAGGGTCTCTGTATCAACCTAGAGGGGAGGGATGGGGCGGGAGATGGGAGGGAGGTTCAAAAGGGAGGGGATGTATGTACACCTGGGGTTGATTCATGTTGAGGTTTGACAGAAAACAACAGAATTCTGTAAAGCAATTATCCCTCAATAAAAAAATTAATTTAAAAAATATAGAACTAATTAAAAAAATGTAACACTGAAACTAACTTGGTCCCAAACATATTGTGGGGATGGAGTGGGAGGTGGGGATGGAATGACATATGTAAGAGGGCTAAATCCACAACTCCCATGGTAGGAAATTAATAGGCAATTTCTATAACCAATCATCAAGAAACTGCTATATAAATTATTACTTAGAAATATGAAGGTAAACAGAGAAAAGAGTTGAAAGTATCCATCTTTGGGGAACAAAGAATTTTAACTAGGAAGACAGGTGCAAGGAATTGCTAGTTTTCTTAATGGCCTATGTTACTTTGATAAAACATAAAATATTTCCTACATTAAAATAAGGTACAGTTTTAGAAATCTGAGAAACTCAGTCTGTGTCCCAGTTTTCTCATCTATAACATGAGACTAATACAATCATCTCTTGTGGCTGAGGTGATGCTTAAATCACCGCTTGTGACGAGCGGCTGTCTGTATCCATCCCTCCCCAGTGACATAAAAATTCAGGCCCGAGGACCTTGTCTTCTGCTACACTCACAGCACCTGAAACCCTGTATCACTGTGTAGAGAAGCACAGGCCTCTTCCTTTTTACCTGGAAGGAGATTTTCAAATTTTCAGTAGTACCTGGGTGAGGCTGTAACAAGGACTCTGCCGGCTGTTTCCTAAGAAGCTCTTTCTAGATGCTGGGCCATACCTGGGACGCTGGTTCAGTCTGCCTTGCCTTCCCGGCCCCGAGTCCATATCGTCTGATCGCATCTCCAATCACAGTGCCACTCAACCTGAAACTCCAGATACCAACCAGTGCCCACCTTTGGAGCCCAGCTCCAAAGCAGCGCTTGCTCTCTTGGCTCACAGTGACCAGGCCCCCTTTTCTATACACACCAACCTCTGACTCTGACCACTGCTCCTGAGTCTCATGCAGTCCCTGGGAACATGAAACTAGGCCTTCAGATACTAACAAGTTCCTGAGAGCTTCGAGAGAAAACAGTCGCCTTCTGCACTCTCACGTGGGGAAGACATATGGACTTTTGAGGCCAACTCTAGCTCTTCAATTCTTACTTGTTCAGTCGAATGGCATATTCCTTCAGAGCAAACACGTTGTCAGCAAAGACAATAATCTTGTCATTCCTCCTTTCATGGAACTTGATCAGAAACTGGCAAGCTCGGAATTTGTTGGGATTCATGGTGTACAGCAAGATCCGCTTTTTGGTTTTGATTGCCACGTACTCCCGGTAAAACTCAGGAGACATTGGGCACCAAACCTGCGAAATGGTAAGAATTAGGGGTCAGTATGCAAGCTTACATACCACACAATTGAAAACTTTGGCAAATCAGCTTTAAAACAAACCAAGACAAAACCAATGGCATGTGAATTTCATCTCAAGACTATTGTAAACACACACATTACAAAACAAACCCTGAAACCCAATGCCGAACCAAGACCCTCTTACGTGTTAATAACAACGATTTTAAAATGTGTTGACAGCAGAGGTAGACGTGCTCTGTCCACCTCTGGATGGAGAACTGCACACACACTTGCCAGCTCTGTGTGTGGGGTTAGCCCAGCAACGACATCCCGGTAATGATATAAGGGGACTCTTGAGGGTGGGGGAATGTTCTAAAACTGGATTGGAGGACACAGCTGCACAACTCTTTACATTTACTAAAATCACAAAAATTATAAATCCACAGCATTTACTTACAATAGGTGAATGTTATGGAACATAAACTAGACCTTGATAAAGCTGTTAAAAAAAGCAACTTAGCAACCCTAATGTCTGTCAACATCACCAAGTCACGACCTCACGGATTATAGCTATCAGGCTCCTCTGCCCACGGGATTCCCAGACAAAGATGCTGGAGTGGGCTGCCATTTCCTCCCCCAGGGGGTGCTCCCCACCCAAGGATTAAACCACCATCTCCTGCACTGGCAGACAGATTCTTTACCACTGAGCCAACAGGGAAGCCCCTGTCCACATTAGAAAAGACTGTTTTTACTGCTGTTTAATATTCCATTAGCTATCAAATTGTGGTGTGTTTGTCCAGTGGAATACTACAAAGGAATTCAAAGTAATGAACTATAATAGCTCTAAGAATCATCAAAAATAATGCATTGTGCAATGAATAAAAATACTAAGCAAAAATTAGAAACCATGCAAGTGTGTGTGTATATATATATATACACATATATATATATCCTGATTCTTTTTGTATATATATAAAGATTTTAAAGGGGCTTCCCAGGTGGCACAGTGGTAAAGAATCTGCCTGCCAATGCAGGAGATGTGGGTTCGATCCCTGAATCGAGAAGATCCCCTGGAAAAGGAAACAGCAACCCACTCCAGTATTCTTGCCTGGAAAATCCCATGAACAGAGGAGCCTGGCGGGCTACAGTCCATGGGGTCACAAAGAGTCAGATATGACTTAGCAACTAAACAAAGATTTTTAAAAAGCAAAGTTAAACAACAAATGTTTAGGGAACTGCACATAGGAAGTAAAATAACAAAGAAAAGCAAGAAAATGACAAACCTAAGCTCCAAGACAGTGGCAGAGGGAGAGGAGATGTAACCACACAGGAACAGGCGCCTCAAAGACTGCAGCAGTGCTGTGCAAAACTCGGGTGCTCTTTATGACGACGTACCCGGAGGGTAAGGAAGCGTCTCGCTAGAGCAAGCTGACCTGCACAGCTCCCTCACACTCACCTTCACTCAAGAGGCCCGTCTCTGCCCTTCCAGGACACAGCCCACCCCACTCTAGCCACGGACTGATGGTCATTTTAAAATGCCAGAAAGGCCTGCTGTTGCTGTTCCTTTGAACATGTATTTTTAACACATACCTGTGGAGGGATTCATCACAGAACAATCCTGGGAAAATGTGTTCTTAGAAATTGAATGTTGGTCACATGTGCCGCCTGTGGGCGTCAAACCAACAGACTCTGGCACTGGGGGTGGCCGGTGGCTGTTCCCACAGAACCAAGAATCCCTCTGGGGTGAAGGCGGGCAGGAGCACCCTGAGGTGTTCACTCCCAGAAGGGAGGACAAGGAGCCCAGCCGGCCTGGATTAGCCTCCTGATTTGACCACTTCCCGTGTGCCCCTGGACAAGCGACTGTCTCACACATCTGAGATGGCAGGAGACTGCCCATCCCACAGGAGGGCGGAGGCTACCACAAAGGCAGCAGAACTCTTGCTCGGGTCCTGACCCGCACATCTGTCTGTGAGGAACAGACCTGATCCAGTTCCCCTCCGTGGGCAGTGCCCCGCCCTCAGGGACCATCAGGAAGAAGCCAGCTACCTCGGCACACTGGACTTTGGCGATGTAGCCACTGTTCTGCAGTTCCATCCAGTTGGCTTCATAGAGCTTCGGCCCAATCAAAAAGTTTAAGTCGACGATTTTGTCATCTTCCCGGACGAGGGTTGCGGTCAAACCCAGCTTGCAGTGCGCCTGCACAATGGTGAGCACCCGTCGGAACATCTTGGCTGGGGAAACAATTGGCACATTCACACCATGACTTTTTAAATGCTCTAAGTACCAAAGACAGCTTTGACCTGAGACTGGTCCAGGACACCACATGGCTAAGCCCTGGGTCACAGGACCACAGAAACCTGGCTCTAGAATGACCAGGTGAGAAAGCTTCAACTCCACTTTCAGACCCGCTCCAAAGAAGGGTGAAAGGGAGAACAGCAGGCGATGACTCAGAGGAAGCCCCAGGCCAGGGAGCCCCGGCGCTCCCCTCACACAGCTAAGCTATCGGGAGGAGCATAGACAGCAACTGGAAACACCACGCAGGACATTAAAATGCCACTGAGCTCTGACTCACACAAGAAACTTGTTCACCCTGAAGCCTGCTGACCAGAATGAATGCTTCCAACCCAGCCTCCAACTAAACTGCTACAAAGCAACTTCAAAGTTATTTATAGAAAATGTTTCTTTTTATCAATTTCCAATCCATCAGACCAAATACCCACCTTCTCTGTAAGGCTTTTGTTTCTTTTAGTGTATAGTTTTTGCTTCCCAGGTGGCACTAGTGGTAATGAGCCTGCCTGCCAATGCAGCAGATCTAAGATTCCCAGATTCCAACCTTGGGTCGGGAAGATCCCCTGGAGGAGGAAATGGCAACCCACTCCAATATTCTTGCTTGGAGAATGCCATGGATGGAGGAGCCTGGTGGGCTACAATGGGGTCAAAAAGTCGGACGTGACTCAATGACTTAGTACACTGCACACTGAACTTCTCCTGAGGGTGGGTAAGTGAGCATGGTTTTATAAATGTTAACACAGGGGCAGACTGTGCCACCACCACGATCAGGCTACAAGCCAATCCACGACCCCAAAAGCTCTCCTATGCTCTGCCTCGGCACACCCCCCATCCCACCCCAGCAACCACTGATCTGTTCACTGTCACTATAGTTTTATATTTTCAAGAATGTCCTACTGAAGGCATCACACACTCTGCAGCCGCTTGGGACTGGATGACTTCACTCAGCAAGATGCCTCTGGGCTTCCTTTCCACGGCTGAGGAGTATCCTATCAAATGACGTGCCAGCTTGTCCATCCAGCCCCTCACTGACAGGCATTTCCATGGTTCATAGCTTTTGGAGATTACAACCAGGGCTGTTATAAACATGCACAAGTTTTTGTGTGAACCTAAGTTTTCATTTCTCCACAACAGATGCCCATGGTGGGACTGCTGGCTCATATGGTGATTTTCTAATAAACTGCCAAACCGCCCCAGAATGACTATACATTTTGCAATTCCTCTGGCCATGCATGACAGTTCCAGCTGCTCTGCACTCTTGTCAGTATTTGGTACTTTATATATATATAAGGCAAATTTGGCCTTAGAATACGGAATGAAGCAGGGCAAAGGCTAATAGAATTTTGCCAAGAAAACACACTGGTCATAGCAAACACGCTCTTCCAACAACACAAGAGAAGACTCTACACATGGACATCACCAGATGGTCAACACCGAAATCAGACTGATTATATTCTTTCCAGCCAAAGATGGAGAAGCTCTATACAGTCAACAAAAACAAGACTAGGAGCTGACTGTGGCTCAGATCATGAACTCCTTATTGCCAAATTCAGACTTAAATTGAAAGTAGAAAAAACCACAGTACCATTCAGGTATGACCCAATCAAATACCTTATGATTATACAGTAGAAGTGAGAAATAGATTTAAGGGCCTAGATCTGATAGATAGAGTGCCTGATGAACTATGGACTGAGGTTCATGACATTGTACAGGAGACAGGGATCAAGACCATCCCCATGGAAAAGAAATGCAAAAAAGCAAAACGGCTGTCTAGGGAGGCCTTACAAATACCTGTGAAAAGAGAAGCGAAAAGCAAAGGAGAAAGGGAAAGATATAAGCATCTGAATGCAGAGTTCCAAAGAATACCAAGAAGAGGTAAGAAAGCCTTCCTCAGCAAACAATGCAAAGAAACAGAGGAAAACAAAAGAATGGGAAAGACTAGAGATCTCTTCAAGAAAATCAGAGATACCAAGGGAACATTTCATGCAAAGATGGGCTCGATAAAGGACAGAAATGGTACGGACCTAATAGAAGCAGAAGGAAGATATTAAGAAGAGGTGGCAAGAATACACAGAAGAACTGTACAGAAAAGATCTTCATGACCCAGATAATCACGATGGTGTGATCACTCACCTAGAGCCAGACATCCTGGAATGTGAAGTCAAGTGGGCCTTAGAAACCATTACTACGAAAAAGGCTAGTGGAGGTGATGGAATTCCAGTGGAGCTACTTCAAATCCTGAAAGATGATGCTGTGAAAGTGCTGCACTCAACATGCCAGCAAATTTGGAAAACTCAGCAGCGGCCACAGGACTGGAAAAGGTCAGTTTTCATTCCAATCCCAAAGAAAAGCAATGCCAAAGAATGCTCGAACTACCGCACAATTGCACTCATCTCACACACTAGTAAAGTGATGCTCAAAATTCTCCAAGCCAGGCTTCAGCAATACGTGAACCATGAACTCCCTGATGTTCAAGCTGGTTTTAGAAAAGGCAGTGGAACCAAATTGCCAACATCCGCTGGATCATGGAAAAAGCAAGAGAGTTCCAGAAAAACATCTATTTTTGCTTTATTGACTATGCCAAAGCCTTTGACTGTGTGGATCACAATAAACTGTGGAAAAAGAGATGGGAATACCACACCACTTGACCTGCCTCTTGAGAAACCTATATGCAAGTCAAGAAGCAACAGTTAGAACTGGACATGGAACAACAGACTGGTTCCAAATAGGAAAAGGAGTATGTCAAGGCTGTATATTGTCACCCTGGTTATTTAACTACATCATGAGAAATGCTGCGCTGGAAGAAACACAAGCTGGAATCAAGATGCCGGGAGAAATATCAACAACCTCAGATATGCAGATGACACCACCCTTATGGAAGAAAGTGAAGAGGAACTAAAAAAAGCCTCTTGATGAAAGTGAAAGTGGAGAGTGAAAAAGTTGGCTTAAAGCTCAACATTCAGAAAATGAAGATCATGGCATCTGGTCCCATCACTTCATGGGAAATAGATGCGGAAACAGTGGAAACAGTGTCAGACTTTATTTTTTGGGGCTCCAAAATCACTGCAGATGGTGATTGCAGCCATGAAATTAAAAGATGCTTACTTCTTGGAAGAAAAGTTATGACCAACCTAGACAGCATATTCAAAAGCAGAGACATTACTTTGCCAACAAAGGTCCATCTAGCCAAGGCTATGGTTTTTCCTGTGGTCATGTATGGATGTGAAAGTTTGGACTGTGAAGAAAGCTGAGTGCCGAAGAATTGATGCTTTTAAACTGTGGTGTTGAAGAAGACTCTTGAGGGTCCCTTGGACTGCAAGGAGATCCAACCAGTCCATTCTAAAGGAGATCAGCCCTGGGTGTTCTTTGGAAGGACTGATGCTAAAGCTGAAACTCCAATACTTTGGCCACCTGATGCGAAGGGTTGACTCACTGGAAAAGACTCTGATGCTAGGAGGGATTGGGGGCAGGAGGAGAAGGGGATGACAGAGGATGAGATGGCTGGATGGCATCACTGAGTCGATGGACGTGAGTCTGAGTGAACTCTGGGACTTGGTGATGGGACAGGGAGGCCTGGCGTGCTGTGATTCATGGGGTCGCAAAGAGTCGGACACCACTGAGCAACTGAACTGAACTGAAAGCCTACTCCCAATCTTCTCTCTCCAAACCTGCTCCTTCTAGGGCCTTCTCCACCTAATATCCACTTCTCTCTTCTGATGGCTCAAGCCAAAATCTGATAGTCATCCTGATTTCTCTTTCAGAGCCAGAGCTAACCTGTGCAGTTCATCTTCAAAGCATAACCAGCAGCAGCTTACCTTCATTCTTACTGGTTCCAAGCCTTGTGGCGGGATTCCACAAAGCAACATATGTAGATGCTCTCTATCCTCGCTTCCTGCAGTCTCTTCCCAGCACAGCAGCCAGGGTGAAATTTTTACAATGTTAAGTGAGATCTTGTCACCCTTGGCTCAATTCTCTCAAAAGGCATCTCACCCAGAGTACAAGCTGAAGGTCTACCTTCAGGCCCTACAGGATTGGCCCCAACGCCTCTCTGAACTCAGCTTTGACTGCTCTCCCCCTCGACGCCCTCCCCAGCCACAGAACTCCACTGGGGTCAGACCATGCAGGTACTACTTCCCCATCTCAGGACTGCTTCCTTCTGACTGAGAGACCCTCATCCCTACTTGGCTTGCTGTGAACACCTCCAGGCATCTTCAGACATCCAGAGGGGTTGGAGGAGTTCTCGTTACAGAGAAAACAAAAAGATGGAAAGGCCATCTTCACAATATTTTGAAAACGCTATGTGAAAATGCCTCTGATTTCGTTTAATTCAGAGTCATCTCTAATTTCCCGGAGAGGGCAATGGCAACCCACGCCAGTACTCTTGCCTGGAAAATCCCTTGGACAGAGGAGCCTGGTAGGCTGCAGTCCATGGGGTCACACAGAGTCAGACACAACTGCAGCGACTTAGCAGCAGCAGCAGCTCTAATTTCCACTTCTCAACTGATCAGAACTGTTAATTTGTTTTATCGAGAAAGGTCTGCCTGGTCTACTACTCAGTAATAAAGAGAACATATCATCAGCACACGTCACAATGTGGATACATCATTATGTGAAGTGAAGGAAGTGAGATATAAAAAAAATATATTATACGATTCTGTTAATATATTTCCAGAAAAGGCATGTATCCAGAAACAGAAAACAATTCAGCAATTTCCTGGAGCTAAGGATGAAAACAGTGATGGTGAGTATGAGAAAGATGTTCTAACGCTGGATCGTGGTGATGGCTGCACAAACGCCTTACTAAATTCAAGATTACTAAAAATCTTGAATCATATACTTAAATGGGTGGATTTATGGCTCATAAATTACATCAATATGGCTGCCTGCAATACTTGGACAAGTACAACTTCTATAACATAATAGGGATCAATATTTTAGTCTTCAAACAAAACAAACATTGCAAGAACTATTTTGTTCTCCTAGTATACTTTTTGTGGGACAGTAAAAAAAGGGGGAGGGAGGGGTTAAGGATAAGTGGATAAGTTCAGGTGCAAAAACAGAGAAGGGAAAAAGTATCCCTTTCTAAATGACTACTTTGGGCCAGTGTAAGGAGACTATCAGTGTGTACGTCCACACACCACTAACCTCCACTCCACACATGCTCATTAACTAAAAGCTTAACTAAAAGCTTCACTAAGCAAGTCTCTCTAGCAAGATGGATGTATTACACAGCAGCCTCTCTCTCAACCCAAGAACTGGAAATTACTCTGCCCATATGATAAGCAGGCATCCCAGCTCTCAGCCTGTTTACCTGGTATGGTGTGTACTTCATCCAGGATCATGAGGCCCCATTCCTGAGTTTTGAGCCACTCCATCACCCGCTCAGCCTCCCAGGACCTTTTGGTGGTGTGGCCCAGCATTGAGTAGGTGCTGATGGCAATGGAGCAGCCTATGGGCTTGTCCTTGGCATCGGAGGTAAAGCGGCAGATCTGGCTGTCGTCGATGGTGGACCACATCTTGAACTGGGCTTTCCACTGCTCCACAGACACGGCTGAGTTGCCCAGCACCAGACAGCGCTTCCTGACGGTACACGCGGCTGTCACGCCAACCAGGGACTTCCCAGCACCTACAAGACACCAAGGGTAACCCCACCCAAGCCGGGCTGAAATGAGGGACAGGGACAGATAAAAAGGCTCATCGGCACACCAATCTGGCCCAAATTATTCGTAATGATCCTCAAAGCTGACACTGTTGAGGCATTTTTTCTGCTCCAACCTGTTTCCTTCTTTACAGAAAAGGAGGCATGCCCACTTCAACACAAATGTGAAAAGTGAGAGACAAGTGCCAGGTCCTGTTAAAGCACCACATATGCACCTTGTTTAAATCCTAAAAAGGAACATCTGTCAAAACAAACTATGAGTAAGAGACACTTCTACTATTGCCGTTTTAAAGATGGGAAAACTAAATCTAAGGTGCAACTTGCCTGAGACCCTGGGACAGCAGTGCTGCTAGGGTATACTGTACCCAACACATGGACTACCTTCGGAGGGATTGAGTAAAAGATGGCTACTGTGGTTACACATAAACTGGGCTGAGCACTCAGCAACGTGGTAGTGTGAACACTGCTACTGGCAAAGACACAGGAAGGTGAAACTCCAGGGGCTTCTGAGTTTACCACCATCCACCATTAGAAGATCAAGATTAAAAATCAAGCTGTTCCTTTAAAAAGCAATTCTTCCTTAACCAGGGATGTGCTTCAAAGTAACCCATGCGGCTTAAAAAAAAAGGAGGTGCAGGCCCCTTCCTGAGAGAGTTCACCTTCTAGAGTCTGGACCAGGGCTCCAGCTGAGTGTACAACGACTTCTGGCCAAGACCCTAGGCTAGACCAGAAACAACTCAGGACTGATGCAGAGAGAGAAGCCCACCCATCTCCTTCACTCAGTCACTCACCACAAGGAAGGACGATGACCCCGGAGCGTGCGCGCCCGTTCCCAAACATCTTCCGCAAACTCTTCTCCTGATAAGGTCTAAGGACAGCTGTGGGCTTCAGGTCAATGTTGATATCAGGGTTGACAGAATCATTCCGAAAGTCGTATTCTGCCAACAGAGGGTACTCCAGGTGGATGCAACGTTTCTGGAGTTCTTCAATCATTTCCTGGAAAGTGAGCATGAAGGTTTCATAATCTTGTTAACTCCAAAGCATGCTCAGAAGCAACACATATCCTAAGACACCTAACAATAAAAATCAAGTTTACCTAGACTTTTGCAATTTCAGATCTTGCTTGATAACAACTGGGTTTAAAGCATAGAAAAGGACCCCAAACTAAGGTAATGAACAAAATTAAATCCAATCAGCTACCGAAACGCCCCACAGACACAATTTCTCATTGACCCACCAGCAGGAAGAATGGGACACTCAGATATAACTCCATCAGGAAGAATGATCAAACAGCACATTGGAGATAGATAGGGGTTCCTTCTTCTCACACAAAGTATGGACAGTCCAGGCAGGGCCAGACCAGCTTCTGATATCAGCTTAGAGAAGCAACCAGGAGGGGTTATTTTCACTAACCTGCTTGACTTCAAAAGACACTGTCTGTGTCTCTTCTTCTTCCTCCTCATCCTTGTCCATTTGCTCATAAAAATCAAACAGGTCTGTGGGGATGTCAGATTTACCCTGTGGATCTGTCACGCGGGAAGTGGAGGGCCCACCGCTACCTTCAGCACTCTTAGCAATCTGGAAGAGAAAGGCAGGATCTGGACTTGCACAAAACACTTAACCCTACTGCTACCAAGCAACAGTCAAAGCTGCAAGAAAGCGGCAGGACTACTAGGCTGCAAATGCTGGACTAAAAGCACCTGAGAGCTAAATTCCTGAATGTGTCCAACCCGAGGGTGACCCAGGAGCCCACATACAGCAGATTTGCTTGTGAAAGTCTCGGTGATGAGCTCGGTGGCCTCCCCCTCAGAGTTCCTCAGGCGGCACTCCCGGATCACAGGATCCTGGAGAAGATGCTGGATGACGTCAGGATGAGAACTTTCAACGAAGTATCTATAAAAGGGGAGGAAGCAGAAACCTGCTGACCGGGAGAGAATTTGCAGAAGAGTCCATTTAGCATTCTTCAGATGGTCTGGGGATAGTGGCCTCCGGCTTCTCTCCACATTCACCCTTCCCCATCCCTTTGCCAAAGCTGAGTGATGAGCTACTGGTCATGATATAACACAGAAGGGTTGTTGGCAAAGCCCCACTTTGAAGACAAACTAGCAGGGATCTGAACCCCAGCTACACTACTAGCTAGGAGAATACAGTGGTCAGTGAATGAACAGTTTTGGCCACATAGCTTCACTCATTCCCTTTAGCCCCTCACTCTGGGGAGTAGTTGTTAGTGCAGAGCACAGTCCACAAACGTTAGCTTCCTGCCACTGATACGCAGAGGGTGAAAACGCCTTGGTGGGCCTGTCACAGAGTCCCTTACCTGTTGTGCTTCAGGACCAGCTTGACTTTCCCATAGCTGACAGTACACAACTGCAGGGAGGGACAACACCAGACAGGTAAAATCAGCCACATGCAGCTCACTCAGAGCAAGTCATTACCGGACGCATTTTACTGCCTTTCAACCAAGTGAAGGGGTCATTTTACTTTAGGAATATCCAATGTGCAATCCTAAAGGGGTAGATCTGTATAAATAGAGCTTTTTCCATCAGCTTCTACTTTTTTTTTAGCTTTACTTTTTTTTAAACTTATTTTCAATTAAAAAATAACTGCTTTACAATATTGTGTTGGTTTCTGCCATACAACAACATGAATCAGCCATAGGTATACATATTGAAAAGCAGAGACATTACTTTGCCAACAAAGGTCCGTCTAGTCAAGGCTATGGTTTTTCCAGAGGTCATGTATGGATGTGAGAGTTGGGACTATAAAGAGAGCTGGGAGGCGAAGAATTGATGCTTTTGATCTGTGGTGTTGGAGAAGACTCTTGAGAGTCCCTTGGACTGCAAGGAGATCCAATCAGTCCATTCTGAAGGATCAGTCCTGGGATTTCTTTGGAAGGAATGATGCTAAAGCTGAAACTCCAGTACTTTGGCCACCGCATGAGAAGAGTTGACTCACTGGAAAAGACTCTGATGCTGGGAGGGATTGGGGGCAGGAGGAGGAGGGGACGACAGAGGATGAGATGGCTGGATGGCATCACCGACTCGATGGACGTGAGTCTGAGTGAACTCTGGGAGTTGGTGATGGAGAGGGAGGCTTGGCGTGTTGCGATTCATGGCAGGTCGCAAAGAGTTGTACACGACTGAGCGACTGAACTGAATACATATGTTTAAATATTTCTACTAATAAGAATGACTAGAAATTAACGAACTAAGTATCTAACTCAAGCTACAGGTTAAAAAACACCACTACCCACAAAAACCCAAAAGAAACAGAAGGACAAAAATTAAAGATAAAAGTGTAAAAATGATTTTGAAGGAAAAAAAAAACAGTAAAACTACTTCAAGTAAAAAAAAAAAAAAAAAAAAACTACTTCAAGTGAAATAAATCCAATAGAAATATTTTTTTTTCATTGAAAATAGCAGGAATTCCCTAGTGATCCAGGGGTTAGAACTGGAGGCTCTCACTGCAGAGGGCCCAGGGTTAAAGTCCTGGTCAGGGAACTAAGACCCCACATGCCCATGATGCAGGGGTTGGGTGGGGAAGTGAAAACAGCTTAAATCAGTAGTTGACATAGTCAAGAAAAGTTAAGAATAAAATACAAAGCCACTACACAAAGTGGTAAGTGGAAATAAACTGTTCACTGCACACCTTTTGGTGCCTTTGTGTGCATGCTGAGTCCATTTCAGTCATGTCTGACTCTCTGTGTAGCTTCTACTTTTTGAGAGCAAAACCTCCCTCTGGTCTGGCTAATTCTGACGCACATCCCTTAACCTACAAAATGCTGCTTAAAATCTTTCTGTTATTTTCCCTTTCTCTTTATTCTTCACTTCGAGAGACCCCCATCCTAATCCAGAGATTCATCCCACTGTATCAGCGCTATCCCCAACACAAAGCTGGCAGAATATGTGTTCAGTAAGTGTGTGCTACAAAAATTAAACACAAAGCCTCCAGCCTCCTCGCCAACATTCTCATTTCTTCAACTAGATGTAAGATTCTTAATGGTAAAAAATCCTCCCAAGTTCCCAATAATCTTTAGGACGGAATGTGCAGAGAAAATGTGGTGGCCACGAAATTTGCAACTCAGATCTCGGGCTGCTGCCTGCCTCCACTACTGCCCTCTAAATCCACCCTTGGATTAACCAACACCCACATTCTTGCAGGCAGCTCCCAGCCAAGACTGAGAAGAGCCAGGGAACTGAAACAGGCTCATTTTACAAGATACAAGTCTTTCTCTCAAGGTACCCTTGCACATCACAAGAAAAGAACTCTCTTCAGGGCTCCCACCAGCTTCTCTGAGATTGGCCTCATTTCTGTGCTGGATGCCTGTGGCACTCATCTTCTGCCACTCCAGATCTGGGGTCTGAATCCAACTGCCTACTAATCAGCAGAAGACAATGAAAGCTACTGTCCATCTCTTCTGAACGGTATTCACCATCTCTCAGAACCCAAGCATGTTCAAGTGCTCGTCACAGAGAACTCTTTCCTCTTCCATGTATGAAGTCCTTTCTGACTTTGCCTAATGGAAGTTGTTAGTGGTCTCCTGTCTCTCAGACCTAAGTGAAGTTTATCATCTGTGCTAGTCTGCTCATGTTACCATACAGTACACCCTGGACCGAGTTGTTTAACAAACAGAAACTTATTTCTAGAAGTCCAGGAAAGCCAGGAATTTCTTTTCCAGTGAAGGTTCTCTTCCTGGTTTGCAGAGGGCTACCTTCTCAGTCTGTGCTCACATTACCTCGTCCTTGTACAAATGCAGAAAAAGAGCATACAAGCCTTCCAGTATCCTTTCCTATAAGGACACTAATCCTATTGGCCCTGCCCTTTTAACCACATTTAACTTTAATTATCTCCTTACTCCAGACGCAATCATATTACAGGTTAGGTCCTCGAGACGTGAATTCTGGAGGAGGCACAATTCAGTCCCTAACAGCCCACACTTTGGGCTGTGTTCCCAAATAAGCCGGGCCAGGATGGACCTGAAGACCCACTTTGTTAGTACCCACTGGCTAAGAGCAGCTCATGCGAAGTGTAGCCTCAGCAAAACACAATGCTGGATCCAGAAGAGCAGCAGCCAGGGTGACTGGTTATTCTGCTCCCCACAATGGATCTGAATGGCATTTTCTTGACTGCCACAGGCTAACGACGTACAGCACTTGTCCCTACCATTCCTACATTAAGAAGGAGGGCAAAAGAGCCAGCCTTAGCCCCCCACTTGCCTTAATAAACTGAATGATTCCATCTGGGACTCCTGTCTTGCTGAGCTTCCTGAGATACTCAGTGATGTCACTGGTTTGCAGCCCGACGCTGACAGCTGCATACAGGGAGTAAGCAGTTAGTTTGTACTCATGCACATGGGTTGGTCGGCACACCGGTTCTGCAATAGCCACCAGGAAGTCTTGAGCATATTTGTAAACTGGAGAGAAGGCTTCTAAAAAGACGTGGCCATCAGGAGCCTGAGAAACACCAAACGGACATAACAGTCAAGGAAATTAATGAGACGATTAGACTCTTTCCCACACCATTATCTAGAAAGGATAAGCTGCCCAGAAAACCAACACCAGGGATACTTTTGTAAGCACATCTTCAGTCAACTGTAAGGCCTGCTACTACTTTAATCAGATACAAGGAGTAGAGAGAATAGAAGACAAAGCTTCCAGAGTCAGTAGCTGCCTCCTCCCACTAGTCTTCACAGGAGAAGCCAACTACATTCCCGGATATCTTTCTGGCTGGATGGCCAATGATTGGAGACCATTAACTACTTCAAGTTGAGCTAAAAGCTGCCTAGCAAATGTCTCATTAATTTTTTCAAAGAGGAATTAAAACGTTACACAATAAATGCCGCTACTCCATAGATGAAAGTAATTTCCAATCACGCGGCAGAACTGGAGAGAGAATGAGAGTAAAGCAGGGGTTGGTGAGGAAGGAGGCCCAAGACCAGCCGGCACACGAGCAGACATGCTCATTCCTATCTCGGCCGTTTCAGTCCGTGCCTGTGAAAGCTCGCTCTCAGTGGGCTCCGATCCTGCATTTCTGTTTGCGCCCCACCAACTCCTGGCCACTGGCTGTGGGCGTGCTTACCACCCAGAGGGGTCTGGAGGTGTGGTCGTCCTTCAGCGGCATCTGCAGCCTGTAGTCCTTGGCTCCATACTCATCCACTTTGGTGCCGGACTCATCCACCTGCTTTCCGGCCGCGGAGGGAACAGCTTCCTGGGGGTCGTTCCCAGGGGCGTCGTCTTCATCGTCCTCCTCATCCTCGTAGTGCCGTTTCTTGGACTTCTTCTTCTCTGCAAATATTAACAAGGCCACACAAAGTGAACCCAGCGGGGGCTTCGGGCTCCCCCTGCACCGACTAGTCGCAGGTCGGCGGAACCTGGCTGCAACCAGACTTCCCCGGCGCCAACCACCCCTAGCCCGGAGCCACTGTGCACCTCGGGAGTCCTCTCCCTCACGCTGCCCACCTAGACCGGCTGCAGGGCTCTCCGGAGGTCGGGGTCGACCCCAGACCAGCGGCCAGTCCTGACAGCATGCGCCGGCCGCGAGCGGCTCTGGGGTCGACCGCCTCTGAGAAGGCCTAAGCAGCAACCACACAGGATGAGGGCGCCGGCGGGTGCAAGCAACCGCGAAACACGCCCGCGCCACGTCTCACCGCGGTCGGCGCGGTCTCTCTTGCCCATGACTGCGCCCGCTGCAGCCTACCACCGCCCCTAGCCTGCCGCGGAGGCAGCTCTCGGAGGGACTTCCTGTTCACACCGGAAGCTCTTCCGGGCACCGTCCAGGAAGTCCCGCCGCCGGCTGTCCGGTCGCTGTGTGGGTAGCTGACTCTGGCAGCTGTGCAATCCGCTGGCTCTTTCCCGGTGCAGGCGCTCTCTCGACACTTTTTCTCCTAGTCAGTGAAACATGTTTTTTGAGTACTTGTTATGACCGTCCAGGCACTGTTGTTTCAGCCCGTGGGTCAGGACAGTGACCTGAGAAAAGGTCTTGGCCTTCTGTAACAGAAAAATGTGGGCAGTAAACAAATGTGGTGAGCGCTCTAAGGAGAAATAAAAGAGAATGACAGTTTGTGCTATTCTGAATGGATGGTGCTAGAATCTCTGAAGCGGTGCTAATTGAGTGAATGATCATGGAAGTGGACAATGTCCTATGTAAATACCAGAAAGGAACAGTGTGGACCTAGGGGCCCACGCAGGTTTGCCATTTAAGAGGAGAACCATGGTTGGGAGGGGTGGGGGACGGGAGACAGTAGGGTGTGGGAAGAGAACTGATTCTCCCAGTGGGGCCCCCTGGCTCATCGACATCATATGGGAGCCAGGTAAAATCAGTTATAAAGGCACAAACACAAAATAGCTGAATCATAAAATCCTACAGGCCATGGCAACAATCTTGCCCTCTAGATGTGATGTTCAACTTTGAGAACACCTAATATAGAGCCTCGTAGGTCATTGCAAAAACTTTGGATTTTATTATAGGGAGCTACTGGGGAATTTTTGAGCAGAGAAATGACAGTCTGATTTAGTATTAAAGGATCACTCTGCACTAGCTGCATTGTTGAAGATGGATTTTACAAAGTCAGTTGAGAAGTCACTGGCTTTATAAGGGTGATAAGGGTAAAGGTGATGAACAGTGGTTCCATTCTGAATATATGTTAAAGACAGCACAGGATTTGCTGACTAGCTCTGGAAGGTGAGTGAGGAGTAAAGGGAAACTGCAAGGTTTTTGACCTGAGCAACTGTAAAAATGGTATACCTCAGGGAAGGTACAGATTTTTTTTTTTTTTTTAAATAAGGGTGACTGAGCAGCACCCAGCTGGTACCAGCCTGCTGCAGTCCAGCGCTGGGCACCCCTACCAGTGGGGCACCATGGTCTCTATTGAGAAAGCTCTGTGGAGGTATGCAACCGCAAAGTTGGGCAGTGTACTACTTCATCCTGTACATCACCATCGGCCACGATCCACACCATCCTTCCAGAAACTATGGGTCCCTGCCGGGCTGCACCTTTTCCCAGACCTTGGAAAAACCTAAAGGAACCAATCTGTGGGATCAGCCCCCAGACCTCTCAGCACTGTCCTCTCCCAAAGGCTCCCACCTCAAAAGGTACAGATTTGAAGAGTGGTTCTGGACATATTGAATGTGAGTGGCTATACCAGCCTGCTTCAGTGCCATAATAAAACACCACAGACTGTATGACTCGAAGAGTGAAACTTATTTTGTCACAATTCTGGAGGCTGGAAGTCCAAGGTTAAGATCCTGCTCTTTCCTGGCTTGAAGATGGCCACCTTCTTGCTATGTCCTCACGTGGGGACTGAGGGAAGGGAAAACTCTGTGGTGTCTTTTCTTCACATAAGGGCACCAGTTTTCTCAGATTAGGGCCTGAACCATATGACCTCATTTAGCTTTTATCACCTCCTCATAGGCTCTGTCTTCAAATACAGTCACGTTGGGAGTTAAAGCTTCAGTGTACAAATTCGGGGGACAATGCAATTCATAGAAGCAGCCTATTACATAAATAAAGGAAATGTCAAGCTGACAGTTGGGTAGAAGTCTGAAGTTCAGGGACCTAGAAATATGTTTGAGAACTGCCATCATATATCTATGATATTGAAGCTATAGAACTGATTAAAGTTACCCAGGGAACAAATGTAGGTAAAGAAAACGTCTGGGAACATTTTACAGTGAAGAGGCTGGAAAATGGTGAATTCTTCAAAACCAGATGAATGAAGAACAGCCAGTGAGATAGGAAAATCAGGAATCCTGGAAATCCTTTTATCCATCTCATTTCAAGGGTCAAGGAAGTGATCTGCTGTGTTAGATGCTGTTGATCAGCTGAGCAAATTGAAGACAGACTCAGCCACAAAATCTGCAAGGTAAATGATCAGTTCTCAGATAAATGACCTTCAGTAAATTGACGCTTTGTTGTTTCCTGCTCTAAATGAAGTTCACTTTTTAAGAAATGGGGGAAACACCACTAAAACTTTCTTGGCAGGTTTACATTTTCCCTCCAATTAATCATTTCCATGGGAAAACTATAGTGAAGGCTATTTAAATCATACCTAACACAACCCTAGCTATCTATATTTTGGCTTTTTTTTTTTTCTCCAGGCTTTTTTCCTGAGTAGGTGTTTTTTTTAACACCAAGATGTTGCTTGGACACAGAATTTTTTAATTTTTTAAAAAACCTTCTTAACATAAGCTTTGTTTCAGTTCAGTCACTCAGTTGTGTTCGACTCTTTGCGATCCCATGGACTGCAGCACACCAGGCCTCCCTGTCCATCACCAACTCCCAGAGTTTACTCAAACTCATGTCCATTGAGTTGGTGATGCCACCCAACCATCTCATCCTCTGTTGTCCCCTTCTCCTCCTGCCCTCAATCTTTCCCAGCATCAGGGTCTTTTCCAATGAGTCAGTTCTTCGCATGAGGTGGCCAAAGTATTGGGAGTTTCAGCTTCAACATCAGTCCTTCCGCTGAACACTGAGGACTGATCTCCTTTAGGATTGACTAGTTTGATCTAGGAGAAGGAAATGGCAACCCACTCCAGTACTCTTGCCTGGAAAATCCCATGGACGGAGGAGCCTGGTAGGCTACAGTCCATGGGGTCACAAAGAGTCAGACACGACTGAGCAACCTCACTTTCACTTTTATTCACTGGAGAAGGAAATGGCAACCCACTCCAGTATTCTTGCCTGGAGAATCCCAGGGACAGAAGAGCCTGGTGGGCTGCGGTCTATGGGGTCACACAGAGTTGGGCACGACTAAAGTGACTTAGCAGCAGCAGCAGCAGTTTGATCTACCTACACTCCACGGGACTCTCAGGAGTCTTCTCCAACACCACAGTTCAAAAGCATCAATTCTTCAGTGCTCAGCCTTTTTTTATGGTCCAACTCTCACAACCATACATGACTAGTAGGAAAACATTCAAAAACAAATGTTTAATGACTATTTAATGAAGTTTCAATACTTAGGCCACCTGATGAGAAGAGCTGACTCATTGGAAAAGACCCTGATGCTGAGAAAGGCAGGAGCAGAAGGCAATGAAAGAGGATGAGATGGTTGGATGGCATCACCAATTAGATGGACCTGAGTTTGAGCAAACTCTGGGAGATAGTGAAGGACAAGAAAGCCCAGCCTGCTGCAGTCCATCGGGTCGCAGAGTTGGACATGACTTGGCAACTGAAAAACAAGAGTCATAATTTTAGTCAAACCTTAATTTGGGAGCATTGGAATAGTTAGTTCCAAGTTCAGTTCAGTTCAGTTGCTCAGTGTCCAACTCTGTGACCCCATGAATCACAGCACACCGGGTCTCCCTGTCCATCACCAACTCCTGGAGTTCATTCAAACTCATGTCCATCAAGTCAGTGATGCCATCCAGCCATCTCATCCTCGGTCGTCCCCTTCTCCTCCTGCCCCCAATCCCTCCCAGCATCAGAGTCTTTTCCAATGAGTCAACTCTTCGCATGAGGTGGCCAAAGTATTGGAGTTTCAGCCTCAGCATCAGTCCTTCCAATGAACATCCAGGACTGGTCTCTTTTAGAATGGACTGGTTAGATCTCCTTGCAGTCCAAGGGACTCTCAAGAGTCTTCTCCAACACCACAGTTCAAAAGCATCAATTCTTCAGCGCTCAACTTTCTTCACAGTCCAATTCTCACATCCATACGTGACCACTGGAAAAACCATAACCTTTAAAAAACTAGACGGACCTTTGTTAGCAAAGTAATTTATCTCTGCTTTTGAATATGCTATCTAAGGTTGGTCATAACTTTCCTTCCAAGGATTAAGCATCTTTTAATTTCATGGCTGCAATCACCATCTGCGGTGATTTTGGAGCCCCCAAAAATCAAGTCTGACACTATTTCCTCCTCTATTTCCCATGAAGTGATGGGACCAGATGCCATAATTTTAGTTTTTTGAATGTTGAGCTTTAAGCCAACCTTTTCACTTTCTTCTTTCACTTTCATCAAGAGGCTTTTTAGTTCCTCTTCACTTTCTGCCATAAGGGTGGTGTCATCTGCACATCTGAGGTTATTGATATTTCTCCTGGCAATCTTGATCCCAGCTTGTGCTTCTTCCAGCCCAGCGTTTCTCATGTTGGACTCTGCATAGAAGTTAAATAAGCAGGGTGACAATATACAACCTTGATGTACTCCTTTTCTTATTTGGAACCAGTCTGTTGTTCCATGACCAGTTCTAACTTACCCTATTGTAAATAGCTCTGTAGAGTATTGTCAGATATTAATCTTTAACTGCATCTTGAACTTAAGACAAATTTTGGTAAACAGAAATAATGGCTTGGGAGCTCCCTGATGGTCCAGTGGTTATGACTCTGCACTTCCACTGTGGAGGGCCTGGGTTTGATCCCTGGTTGGGGAACCAAGATCCCACAAGCCGTGTGGAGCAGCCAAAGAAAAAAATGGTCTTGAATATACAGCATTTAATCTCTAACTGCCAAACCTGGTTAATTTTCCTGGGGATGAGTTGGTTGGATGGCATCACCAACTGGATGGACATGAATTTGAGCAAGCTCTGGGAGTTGGTGATGGACAGGGAAGCCTGGTGTTTTTCAGTCTGTGGGGTCGCAAAGAGTCAGATGTGACTGAGTGACTGAACTGACTGAAGTTTAGTAACATATATGGACTTAGAGTTGATGTTAGAATAAGACTTTGGGGGATGTTGGGATGGGGTGAAAGTTGGAAGTTGGGATGAGGTGAAAGTATTTGGTACCTGGGAAAAATATGAATTTTCAGGAGCCACAGGGCAGACTGCAGTATGTTTGTGTTTCCCACAAAAAGATATTTTGAAATCCTAATCTCCAGTACCTCAGAATGTGGCCTTATTTGGAAATACAGTCTTTAGAAGTAATCAAGTTAAAACGAGGTCATTACAGTGGGCCCTGATACTACATGACTGGTGTCCTTATTTAAAAAAAGAAACAGAGGGAGGCCACCACATGAAGACAGGAGGCAGAGACAGGAGTTATAGCCACATGCCAAGAATGCCTGGGGCTACCAGAAGGTCAAAAGGGGCGACAGACAGGCTCCCCTACAGGTTTAAGGGGGAGCACGGCCCTGATGGTGCCTTGTGTGTGTTATGCTCAGTCATGTCCCCACAGACTGTAGACTCCCCCACGCCCCCAGGCTCCTCTGTCCATGGGTTTTTCCTGCAAGAATACTGGAGTGGGTTGCCGTTTCCTCCTTCAGGGGATCTTCTGGACCCAGGAATCAAACTCATGTCTTCTGCACTGCAGGTAGATTCTTCACCACTGAGCAACCTGAGAAACCCACCTTAACTTTGACCTTATAGCCTCTACGGCTAAAACAACCCAGCCAGTTTGCTGGCTTTGTTACAATAGTCCCCAGTATTGAACATGTAGAACTCAATTTGGGGCTTTTATAGATATATTTTAGCACATCTGCAATCATATTCCTACACACAAAACTGTTGAGTCAGAGGATATACAAGACCCTAAGGCTTTTGACTTGGTGTTGCTAAGCTGCCCTCTATATGACAGTGTTAACTTAAATGATCTCCAGTACTGTGGGAGTGTCCGTTCTTTACCTTCTGATAGTAGTCTTTTTGTTTTTAGTCACCGTTAATTTCTGATTTGGGTAATCGAAGTATCTAGAGAAACATGCCAGAGCACGCTGAGGAGAATATTACAAACTTGTATCTTGGGAAGATTTAGTTGCAATGTTTCTAGGCTGTCTCCTAGAAAGTGATCAAAGCAGGCAGAGGAGAGACAACAGTGTGTCCAAGAAGAGCTGTGGACAAAGCAATCACAGTGGAAATAAATATCAGCTTTATTAACACTCAAAGTGCCATTCATTTATATTCATTCCATAGTCCAGAAGGTTACTTAGAGTAAACCTTTGCACCACAATCTTTCAAAAAATGAACATGTAAGAAAAAGCAATTTTCATTGTGCTAATTATTGCAGGCCTTCATGCACAATAAATCTAAACAAAGATGTGTGCCAACAATATACAAATTTCCATATAAACAAAGTCATTGATCACTAACAAAATATAAACATGGTTTCTTTCACATTAGATTAAAAAAAAAAAAAGCTATTTACCAGCAAGAAAAAACAAGTACATAAAAACTGTAAAACTCAGAAATTTTATACATTTTTACAAGCACAATTTTGAATGAACACAAAGTCAAATGTGCATGAAATGTGGCACAAACCACACTGTATCTGGCTTCTGGTAGGTTTTTCTAATCATATCTGCTCCTTATAACATAAGCTTAGTGACATTCAACTTCAACAGTGGACTCTATTCCTAACATAAGTAATTTCACATGATACCGCATATTAAAAACAAGGTTTTCCTTAAGTACAACAACATTATCAGATTGGAAACTTAATTCCCAATTCGTTTTCTGCCAGTTACTTAAAATACAAAATATGGTGTAAAGACACAATAATGTATGTTTGGACATTTCTAAACCAATTTAATCACAGAGAATCACAATTTTTCAATATATTGTTTTATGAGTGAGGTCTGACCTTGCCCAGTAAGAAGAAAACTGAAAGTTGAAATCTTTGGGGTAGAATAAAGCAAATATTCAAAAACAGTAGGACAGGCCAACAGCAACTGGAGACATAAAAGCCTTGACATCTCTGCAAGATAATTTAGTTCCTCACATTTTTTCATAGCTCTGAGAACTCAAAGGCTGTTTTAGTGGACAGTGTTTTTGCTACTGCTTAAAACCTATTTTTTTCTCTTAATTGGCATTTCATAGAATTCTCAATGAGAATTCAATGTTCTCTGCAAGAGTATTTTAATTGATAGATATCTAAGTAAATCTGCAGTCAACTGTGGAAATACAAATACATTTTGAATGGTAAAAACAAAATTAAGAAAATAGTTTTGATCAGCCAGCTGAAAATATATTCATATAGTAAATAATCTCTCAGAAAGCTTTATATATATTTAATTATTCTAACTAAACAGTACCCTTATAAAACAAGTTCATAAAAATGTAGAAATGAAAATAAGAAATTACTGGGATATATACACGTACCTACAGACAGAAAAAGACATCTCCACACACACATCCCCCAATACACAGAGTTACAAGCATACTTTCAACTTAGTCATGAATTATAGAATACATATAAAATCAGAAAGTGATGTTGAACTCCTGAGTTCTCAACAAAGATAGAACCATAGATAAGTATACTTTGTAAAAGCATGAAAGTCCATCTAAATCAGTAATAGCAATGCAGTTACTGATGGCTACATCTTGAAAGAAGTTTAAATGTAGAGACACAGACAGTAGTTCAATGCACGCATTCACGATGCTCACACACCCATCAACAATTATTGGTCAGAGTAGTAAATCAGTGTACAAATTAAACATTTCCAAAAATGTGCAAAAAAGTCAACCTTGATAGGAAAAGAACACCTCTGTACATAAACTGCCCAGCATTTAACTGAGATTAAAAACATTTACAGAGAGAAACTAATAGATTAAATATAGAGAATTTAATGGCTACATTTAAAAATGTACATTAGGTCAAAGGGTAAATTTACAAATTGATAATCAGAATTTGCAACAATTAAAAGTTTATTCTCATATTTATCCAAGTTCACTTTTATTTACAATGATATCTGAATAAAAAGAACCATGTGAAATGTAAGAGATGTCAGACATTAAAAGTATTTTTGGTATTAACTCTTTTATAATATTTCAGAATGCAGGGTAGCAAATTTTAAAACCAACAGCAATAGAAAAAATGTAAACCTTTTACTTACTAAGACTGTATTAAAAACAAGTGTTTGTTTTTAAAGAAGTATTCTTATCGTTAGACACTGCACTTTCACTTGAACGGGGTATATTGCAAGGGTTTGGCCTACTTTCTTTTGCCCATAAACCTTTCCAGCTCAAATGTTTCCACTAGTTCTTTCTTATTCCAGGTGGAAAAAAAGTTTTTGGAAAAATGAGAACAGGACGAATCTATTTTGAAGCCTAAGTGTCTAACAGGGTTAGACGTAATTTTGTTACTTATCTCTCCCCTCCAAGCAATGCTAATGCTAAATCACCAACAGTTATTACACAAATAAGTGAAGACAAAAGTGCTTTTCAGTATAGTCACAAACTTTACTGTCCTCAACTGGCATTAAGGGACTCAGAAATCCTACTTGGGGACAAATTCTGCAGGTATGCTGGAGAGCAGACTTGTCCTTATCTTCCAAAATGTCTATGGCACAACAAGTCCATAACCTACTTTTCTGCAAAACTTTCCTGAAATGCCCCTCAAGTCAAACACAAGTTCATAAATGTCAAGACACTCTAGGAAGAAAGTACGCCACCAACCTGAGGCATCATGTGTCAATGTGTATGTATATGCATCTGTGGTCAAGTGACATTAATAAGATTGGCACGTGTACAAGCTCAAGTTTGTAATGTCTATATAGTTCCATAATAGTTGTAGTAAATTCTGCATGTCTAAATGCAAACACCGAGCACCTGTCCTTTAACTTGAAGGATAGACTGAGATACAAATTCTACTAGTACCTGTTTTATCATTTTTATACTAGAAGCTTACAATTGGGCAGAAGTAACAGTGCTAATCATTTTGGCTATGTGTGCAGAGAATATAAAAGCTTTGGTTTAAAGTGATTCTGATAATACAGATTGTAAATACAAACAAGAAGTCATTAGGCATAGGGAATAATAGTAATCACTGATTTAACGCCTTTTCTGTTATTAACAAAAATAGCATTACTGTCAATTAAAATGTACAATTTTGAAAAGTATGAAGAATTACGAGACTGTAATACAAGCAAAGATAAAATTTATAGCTATGACTCCTCCCCCAACTTTCTGAAACTAAGCCATGTCCACTCTCACTATAAGCGAGAGAAGGTTCTCTAAACTCCCCTATGAGTGCACTGCCCGCTACAGCTCTGAAAGCTGAAAGCAGAGAGTCAGTAGGCATGATACTTCCACCCCTATTACAGCATCCTGTCCAGGTTGCGGCAGAAGCCAAAGCAAAGCCAAAGATGACTGTCAAGTAGGAACAGTAGCTTCACAGCACGCTTCCCTAGCCAACCAGAAAGAGGTAAAAAACAACTTCCTTTTGAACACTTGGTAAGCTAAGGATGCTTGTTTTGATAATGTCTGGCAGAATTTCTATTCCAAAGAGCTCAGGAAGAACTACGCAAAACCAATTACTTTCTATTTAGGAATTATATATAAGCTATTATACACACATACAAATTCAATTTTAATCTACTTTTAGCAACCAAGAGCTTGGCAATTTACAATAAATACCTTTATTAAACAACTGTTTGTACTAGCTAATTGTGGAAAATGTGCTGGCATTCCAACATCAGTAGGTTATACATATTTAAATTGTTCTTCCAATAACAGAGACTAATCTAATTGGACATTCACATCTTTCCTTCCTTCCCACCCCTGCCCCAACTCCACACATACACACACACACACACACACACACACACAATTCACAGAAAAGCTAGAGTCTTAGTCAAAATGCTAGCTTAAAAGTAAGGATTAGAATTTGCTATCCCTGGATTTCTTGCTCATTGCCCTAAGTCTCACTGCCTTAACACATTTGTAAACCATTTAAATGACCTCTTTAGGACAAAACCCACCATTCCAGTTCTTCTCTGAAAATCGTTAACTGAAACATGACAAGAATTTGAACAGTGCCAATGTGATTGAAAAATCAACTAATCAACCTGGAAAGTAATTTACTATGTCTCTTTAGAATTAAAATATCTCTTTCTATCCTTATCTTAGAAATTTGTGTCTAGTAAAACTGCAATGTGTCTATCACAAAACAATGTTAATGTTTTTAACATATTTTTCAAAAAAGAGGTAGAAAAGGGTAGGAGGAAGCAGGCATTAAGAAAAGTTTAATGGCCAGTACACAGTCTAAGGCCAAAGGAACTCCTGAAGTCTACTGATTTTAGAGAAACTTTCATTGTGGTGGGTAATGGGAATTATTATTGATAGAAAACAAAATTAAGGCATACAGAGAAAAAGGCACTACGAAAAATTAACAATTAAACTGCTTTTCGTTAACATTTTAACCAATCTTAAGATTCAAATAAATATGAACATTACATTTGTAACAAAGGCCAAACTTCATATAAAACAGTAAGATCTCAAGAAATTTTCCTGATCTTAGTATAAATAACACTGTTGGCAGAATTCAGTTTCTATCAAATGTTTTGGGTATTTTAATAATTCAGACCAAAAGAAAATATTTTCTTTAAAAGAAAAAAGCAGGGGAAAAAAATACTATGTAATGGAATAAATGCCCCCATCACTGGAACTGTCTCAACAGAGGCTGGGTTTCAGAGGGAGTCCTGATCGAGAGGCGGCCTGACCTGTGCACCTCTCTCCAACTGGGGTGCTTCTACTGTCTGTCGTTCAGTTTATCACGGCCAATGGCCACCCAAAATCGCTTTCCCCTCACCTCATACGTAATGACAGTTTAAAACATCACTGATGAACTTTTCAGAGTTAGGATATGTCAAAAAAACAATTGTTTGCCCATTTTTTCCTCCTAGACTGTGAACTCCTTACAGACAAGTTAATTTAATACCTGACACAGTAAGTCACAATATTGAATAAGTAAATGAAAAAGACTCACCATGATAAAAAAATTGATAGATCCCTATACTTGGCTGACACTAGGTGATTTTATATCGAACTATTGGTCCCAAATGAAATCACTGACAAAGAATTCTGCTGTGGGCCAAAGAGTCTGCATCTAGCAAATGTATTTGCTTTTGCTCCCAAGCTTGGTTGTCCCTATAAACTGTTCAAATTTTATTTTCTCAGTAATTTCATGTACCTTATTATACTTCCATCTCAGAAATATTACACACCAGACCTGACATATACCAGAACTGAAGTAGCAGAGAAAGCTCTCTAAAGAAATAATTTCACCTTTTAAATGTAGCTTCTATTTGAAATAAGATAAAGACTTCAAAGCCAATTCAATTTACTATGAAATAAGTTTTAATTTTTCTTTTATAGTTCAGCCTGGGCATTAACACTTCAATTCATATGAATTATGTAAGGTGGTCATGCCTTTGAAAACTTTCTAAGGCAGTAGTCTTCAACTGTTTCTCAGGTTAGAAACATGTTTTGTAAATGAGGAAAATTAAGGATCATCATATTGAAACTTTCAAAGTGTATATTTTAAAATACATTTTAAAGAATTATCATCAAAATTTCTATTAGTCGTTATGACATTTTCAACCCTTGTATTCAATATAATTTATGTGCAATGTAAAAGATCTCGTATTTGGTCCAAGCCTAAGTCATGCCATCTTGACTCTCTCAGGGCCTAAGTAGAAAGGTGTATCCTGAAAAGCGCATAAGAGACTGCTAGTGAATCTTCTCCAGCACCAGAAAGTCTGCCACTACCAAAGCAGAACACATTTTAAAGGCACAAAGTTAGCAGTCTGGTCATTTTCCAGCCTCAGCAAAGAAACATTACAGTATAGAAGAATCAGGCTGTGCATTTAAAAAGCAAAACACATTTATAGTCGTCCTAAAAAGTTCAAATTTCATTTGTTGATCCGTATCATTCTTAGAAAGGAAAAAAAAATGGAGTGTTATATTTAACAGTCCCTGATAGATGTGTTTCCTTTCAAAATTTTCTTTTTTAAATTTAATTTTGATCTTCCATACCTCACCCCACATTAAGCTTTTTCATTCTAGTAGTTTTTCTATATATTAAATTTTTTGTGGTTTTTGGTACCTTTAACAACTTGTATGAAATAAATTCACATCACATTTTTATATAACTCTGTAAACTATTAGTCTATTCTTAAGTCTTTACATAAAGAACAATACTTTTCCATAGCTAATAATATTTTTCGTATAAAACAAAGGTCTTACACAGCAGTGTTAACATAGTTTCTTTTCAGGTGATTTTATTTTCAATAGCAGTTTGGAAAGAGAGAAGAGACTGAAAAAAGCAAACATTTTGCTTTGGGTTTCACAGTCTCCAAAAGTTTCTCTTTAAAGAGCACTTGTCTCATATTCTGCACTGCTGATTACCCTGACAGACCAAAATTGAGCCAAAAGAAAATCACAAGCACACAACACAAGGGAAGGAAAAGCCCACTGGTCCAGATACCACGGTCTTGCTCAAGTAGAAGAGATGCCTTCACTCATAAAAGATGAAGAAATTATAATAGATCCACATCCTTGGGGACTATGTTTATAGCACAAGATTTGGCAGTTGATTTTCTGGGGGGTGGGAGGTAGGCTATTAATTCATGTTCTTCCTTGCAAGCTGCTTCCTTTCATTATACGGGAATAGGAGAAGCTTTAACAGCTGTTATTTGTGCTTTGACTTCTTCTCAGACTAGCTAGTGGAATTTCAAATATTCCTACAGGGAATGCCAGATAGGACCTTGATACAGTAAACCAACATCTACTTAACTTCAGAAGCAAAGTATTTTAAAACAGTTCCTAAACAAGCATACCTTTTAGCAGAAAATAAAATACCCAAGTCTCTTATGAACCCCATGAAAGGCATCACATTGAGGGCCTCCAGGAAGGATACTATTTTCTAGACCCTTAAAGTACTTAGCCCTTGCTTTAATGTGCTGAAAACATTGCAAGTGGCCAAAGCATTGATATCATTCATGTTTTTCAGCAGCACAAGTCCATCAGAGATAGTGGGAGTTTCCCAGTAGTCTCTTTCTGCTTAATGTCCTTGGCTGTTATGCTAGAAATATCTGGCAGTTTTTAACCTTCGTTTAAAGTAGTTAATACTTTGTTTTAATATGCCTTTCTTTTCCCACAATTATGAATGAACTGACTTCCGAGGAAAGAATAAATACATACAGATGGCTGAGTTCAATAGGCTCCATGTTTAAGTTAATTTTATTTCCAAAATGAAAGTTACTGATTTGGGTGCAATATGCAGCTGGTAAGAAAAGGGTTGCTCCTTGCTGTTTGTACAGATCATTCACCCTTGAAGTAGCGATCTCTGCTCTTGTAAAACCCTCATTATGTACTATATCACTCTCTGAAATTTACTTTTTCAAGGAACCTACTTTGTACCATTTTCAGTTTATAACTAGGGCTAGTATTTATCTCAGGGATTCTCAACTTCAGCACTTTTAATATTTGGGGAGGATAATTCTTTGATGGGGAAAGGGAGCTGCTATTCTTGTGTATTTTAGTTTCTTTAGTAGCACCCCTGGCCTCTAACCACTAGATGCCTCTAGCATCCTCTTTTTTATGACAACCAAGAATGTCTCCAGGCATTGCCAAATGCCAGGTAAAATTATCCCCACCCCAGCCATGGAAACCACTGTTTTACATGGTAACTGTTTTCTGAGGTACTTTAGTCCTCTGTGATCCAAAGAACAAAGGTTTTCTCTCATGACATTAGCTTTTAAGACACGGATACTCCAGGTTAAACTCTCAGTTCCTAAAGAATGTTTACCTGTGGGGAATCAGGAGCTAGAATTGGAAAGATACAGTATGCATGATTTTACTTCTCCTGCCCCTTAATGTTGGGGCTTCCCCCTCAGGTAAAGAACACAGTCTAAAATGCACCAAACCACACTTGGTTCTTTTCAGGATTTCTGCTGACTGGCAAATGTGGCCTCTTCTACTCTCAGACATTTAATTAGAGCAGTCTTCTATCTTTTAATTTGAATTTGTTTATTGACTTCACATATCTGCTTTAAAATAAAACAGTATCTTTTTTAAGCAGAAAGCTATCCCTCAAGGTTTATAGATTCCAGTAATATGGATCTATTATAGTGTATTTGCTTATTATACTGGTTAGGATTAACAAATAAAGATACCTCTAGAGATTCATATTTTCTATCAAGATTCCTACTGAGCAAAAAGCTTGGTAGACAGAGGTTAGGATCTAAAGAATACAGATACAAGAAGGAACCTATATTCTTTCAGTTGAGTACCTATCCTAAACTCAAGTTTAGGGCTCAACCTCACAAACGAGAATCTATTTTAAATACTATCACTAAAAACTACAAATTATACATCATTTTTTTCTTCTTGTTTTCCATGTCTCCCAATCACCGCCAATCTGTCAGTGACACAGGGAAAGACTCTACAATCTTAAGGTTTTCCAATAATTTTTTTGTACTAAAAAGAGTGACTATGTACTAAAGTGCTGTATGTCTCTGAACCACATCAGTACATTATAAAAATTAAAAAAAAAAAAAAAAAGCTTCAAGTTCTTGTAAGGGAAAAGAAGATTAAATATAAAAAATTTAGGTTACTATTATTATTAATAATCAAATTTAACCAAGAATCAAGAGAAGCACTTTTCCCTCTTGTCTTTTCTCCTCCGCATCTCTCTTTTCTATAAAAAAGGAAAAGTGCAGTCAGAGAGAAGGTGCATGGACAGGAGGGAGCTGGGCAGAGGTGCAGGGGAGGCTCCCGGCCGCTAGTGGCAGTGCACAAACGTGTGCCTCAGAAGGTCGTCAGCGGGCGGCCTCAGTTTGGCCTCCACAAAAATCCGTTTGAGGAAGTCTCGAGTATAGTCGGAGACATGAGGTGGTAGCTTTGGGTTCGTTGGTTGAGTGGCGATTTTAAAGATGGCAGCCATCGCTTCAAACTCGGCCCAGGGAGGCTTTTCAGTTAGCATTTCTACCACAGTACAGCCCACGCTCCTAAGGGGGGAAAAAAACACCTTACACCAACATCATCATCATGAAAGTCAGTTAACTACCCACGAAATGAGAAATGTGTGAAGTTCATATACATTTGAACATGACTGGGTTTCAAGTGTAAAACTTCATTACAAGGCTGTTACCATGGACAACTGGAATTGAGGTCACAGCCCTCGGCGCCCTCATGGAGCCGCTGGGCTCCGAGGTTGACATTCTACACGCCTCTGAAGGGCTCCTGCTCCAGACCATCCGTACCCCCAGCAGCCCTGAGCGGTCTTGGAGCCCCTGTGAAGTGCCAGAAAGACACAGGGGTGACTGAGGCCTCGGTTGGCCCGGCCAACAGCGGATGGCCAGGACACCTGCTCCCAGGCACCAGGCCCCCCTCCCAGCGCTGGAGGAGAATCCACGGAAGGTACACATGAAGACAAGCTGAGAGAAGAGCACTTCAGGGCAAGAATGATGTAGTTTAGATAGACTGACACAGAGACCGGACAGAAGGAGCTGAAGAAAACAGTGTTTTAAATTTGAGGAGACATTTTTAAGCCATTTGTATAACCTTAAAGAAACATCTTTTTCCAAACTTGGTATCAATCCCAACCCCAAACAATGAGAAAAAAGTTGTTTTAAAGATAAATATGCCTGTAGTCACTACTGAACTCCCCTGTAGGGATCTGTCAGGGATATAGTGCAGTTATAGGAAAAGTAGTTTATGTATGCAGTCTCGAAGAAAAATTTATGTTTTGAGTCTGCATTTCAATGAATTCTGACAGCTGTAGAAATAAATGGGAAACACTCAAATATTATTCTTGTTGCACCAAAAAGTTAAATTTGTGGCACATGAAATGAATTGTTTTATAATAACTGTTACTAATAAAATGCCTTTTAGTGCATGATATTGACTCTTAGTTGAACCAACAGCCAACTGAAACATCTATGCAAACTTTAAAAAGTGTTTTTATTTCTGAAAGCTGGACTGTCTTAAAAGAGCTTTCCAAATGTAAAGTAGTGAAAACTGTAGCATATAATACATTTGTATAACTTTCAATATTTAATGTTTGTTAAACTCCACTCTGGGCAATCAAAAATGGATAAAAATAATGAGAAATGAACTGGTGCTTCCCTCCTCCTTTTGCTATGGTAAGAGAAAAGAAATTTACCATATTTATTTTTTTAACTTTGTGTTTTTGAATGGCTTTGAAGGCATAATTTCTATTGCTTATTACTTTAGAGCTGTGCTTCTCAAACCTGACAACACTTCAGAATTCTTTGCCTGGGCCCCACTCTTGAGATACTCATATATAATTGTTCTGAGATGAGCTCTGGGTGTAGCTCATTTTTAAGTACCAATCCTCCTCCTTCCCTCCATTTCTCAAATGTGTGGATAGGTTTGAGAACCACTAGACTAACAGGTTAAATTTTTCCTATTTAAGGGAGATAATCAATTTAAAGCAATATCTTTAGTTTTGTTTCTATATGGCTCTGTTGATGGCTTTGTTACAACTAAATTACTGCGTTATTATCTTGTAAAAAAAATAAGCAGCTTATGTTTGAGCTAAAAACAAAAACCCAAACCTGAACTTTAAACATAAGAATCAATGAAAACAAACTACAATTTAAGCTCTCAAATTTGTTAGGCAAAGAATATTATTCATAAGTTTTGCTCCATATAATTCTCTAGCCTACCACTGAATGTAAGTGTTTTTTTGTCTTTATTTTACAAAGAATAGAAACATTAGAAATTCTTTGTCTTTAGGTGCCTAAAATGACTATCTATTAAGAACTTTACTCAAAAGAGCTCATGTAAGTAGCTGGGGCTGGGAAGCAGGCAGCAGAGACTCCAGAGCTGCACAGTGGAAAGGGTTTAGAGAACTGCTGACACCCTCTTAGGGTGCCCAACCTCAGGCTCAGGAGCTGGCGGGCAGTGAGAACTTGGTTAAGGAGGAACCAGAGTGACCTTTAGTGAACGGCAAAAGGAGGAACAGAGACTCCCCTCACTTCCTAGCTCTGCAGCGGTCACAGAGAGAAACCTTCTCTTCGCAACTTCAATAAATACCAATAAACACCAAAGGAAAAAAACCACTTTTCTCAGTGCGAAGTAGGAAATGACCATTTTATGTTCTATCTTAAAATTATTAAGCAATTAAAGGTTAACTGAATTATAAGACTAACAATAAAAATTACTTTAAAAGTTCATCTGGGAAATAAAATGAAGACAGCTTTCTAATGCTGAAATTTGCTTAAGATGAAATTCTTCAAAGAATGAAAAAATGGTTTGAAAGCTCTATTTATTTGGTCAGTTATTAAGCCTCAAAGGGCATAATTAAAATGATATTAATCCTTGTAATCCTGACATCCTATTTCAAAAGTACAAAAAGAATTTAAGTTCATTTCAGTAATTTCCATCCTGAGTGGAAATGTTAATAAGGTATGTGTTTTCAGGCAAATCCCACATCAAAACCTACCAGATATCTGCTTTTCTGCCATAGCCTTCTCCACTAATCACTTCAGGGCTCATCCAATATGGTGTGCCTGTGACAGACTTCATTCCCGTCCCTGAAAGACAGATGGTTTGAAGCCGTTTGCTGGCCCCAAAATCTCCTAGTTTGACGTTGCCTGTTGAATCTCTCAGAATATTTGCACCTAAAACAAGAAATACCCTCATTTCATTATTTTTATTGGCAATCTGGAATATAACATAAAAGAAAACGGCAGAAAATTACTTAGACTCTTCAATCTGTCTCCAGGATCAGGCTGCTTTGCACCCCTGAATAGTACCTGGTTAATGCCAGGCGTAAGGTCTGTGTATTAAAGATTTCTTACACGCAACAATGACAATTTAGTGTCGCTGTATGTGCTTCAGGACCTAAGAAAAGGTTCCCCCACTGAAAAGGGCTGGTGCAAGTGGGAGGCAAGGACGCAGAAGAAGAGAAAGGGGAAAGGACTAAGAATGGGAAGTTCAAACAAAAAGGAATGGAAGTTCAGAGAAGGATGATGAAAGCAATAGCAGGCTCTTGGCCCCAGCCTCTCTTATAAAGCAAGAAGCCCATACAAGATTATTTCCCTGTGAACCTAGCCTCTCCTCAGGAACCTCCATAATCAAAATTTCTCCTTCTCAATTTCTATATAGCACATTTTAAATCTATTCTAAGCAAGCTTCAAGGTTTCTGTCTTAAAATTTCATTTGCTTCTATAACAAACATTTAACTTTATTTATTATAAACTGACCATGATTGCTTAGCTGAGAAAGTGTTTACAGAGTCCTCCACTGTAAAGTTACTCTTTCCTGCTTTCCATACTAAGCTCTCTGGAAGTCCACTATGTATAAGTGAGTGAGAAATTATGCTCTAGCCTTAGTAGTTACATATATTATTTGGAATTATTCTGCATGAGAGATCTGTCTCTTCGTTCCTATTTGACCATCCATTTCTACCAATCTGAATATGTGGATATTTATTTTGTACTTTGGGTTATAAACCAATGACTTTATTATTATTGCTGTTGTTTTGTTTTTGCTCATGTTGTTTACGGCTCTGTCCACTGGGAGCCCTCTCTGTTGGCTCCTGTGTCCCTCTGCCATAACTCAGTCATCATGCTCTCACTTGGTTGGATTTCTGGACTGTGTGTGTCAGCACTGCCTTACGTTCTGGAACTAGAAGACGCTCCATGCTTACTCTGCACCTCCTGCACCAAGTCTACAGTCCACCGTTTCCCCAACGGACACCAGTTCCTTTAGTGGAGAATGGTATCAGAAACCAACAATCTAGGAGCTAGGTTCATTTATTTTTATTCTCTATTTTCCCCTTTACCATTCTTTAAACTGAACCTTTTTTCTAGAATTATAAGTTTAGTTTCTTCATATATAAATTTCTAAAAAACTACTTTTAGTAGCTACATATATTATTTGGAATTATTCTGCGTGGGAGATTTGTCTCTTTTTTCCTACTTATTCAACCATCTATTTCTACTAGTGTTAATACATGGATATTTATTTTGCACTTTGGTTATAAACCAATGACTTTACTATCTTTTTTTTTTTTTTTTTTTTGGCTCATGTTGTTCCAGCTAAGTTGCTGTTTTTAAACAAGCAATTTATTTTATTGACTTATCTAATTTTAGCTTCTAAGTGAAGTCGCTCAGTTGTGTCCAACTCTTTGCGACCCCATGGACTGCAGCCCATCAGGCTCCTCACTCCATGGGATTCTCCAGGCAAGAATACTGGAGTGGGTTGCCATTTCCTTCTCCAGGGTATCTTCCCGACCCAGGGATCGAACCTGGGTCTCCTGCATTCCAGGCAGATGCTTTAACCTCTGAGCCACCAGGGAAGCCCTTAGTCTTTACCTAAAATCTTCCTAACCTTCAGCATATTTTAGATTAAAAAAAAGATTCCTTATCTGTCTTGTTTTTTTTTTTTGTTTGTTTTTTGTTTTTTAACACAGCCTCTAAGAAGGAATGTGAATAGTGGAGAAAAACCTATACTATAGACTGCAGAGAATGCAAACTGTCCATCCCTACCATGAACTTCTGGCCCTGTCTTCTGTTCTCCAGCAAATTTCCCAGTCTAGTCAATTAAGGCCTGTCTTGAGGGGAGAGTCAAGGATTCGTTCTCTGCATGCATAAGCCAAAGTATGCCTTGGTACTAGTGATTCTCTAAAACAGCACTGCCTTTTTGACACCTCTTGCTGTCCAATACTTAAAGAAGGACTCTGTCAAAAAAAACCACACCACTGTGTCTAAAATATTTAAGCTGGGGGAGGACAACCAACAAGCCAGTTTTTAACGGTTACCACCTGGGCAGAAACAGTCCCAGGTAGGTACACGAGAAGAGCTATCGCTGGGGAGTCATCACCAATGCTGAATCAATGCCCATCCTTACAAAGGGCTGAGGAAAAAATGTATATAGTAGGTTCCCAATACAGTTACCTACCTTTTTAAAAACTTACTTTGGATATGTTAAAAGTAAACTGTTAAGAAGACTTTTCAAAGACACATAAAAGCAGATAGAACACTGCACGACCCTCTCACCCAATCCCAGCAATCACCTGGGCAACTCTTCTAACCACACTACCAGCCACTCCTTCCCTCATATTACCTGAATAGAATTAAAGGCATCATGATCAATAAACAGTTCAGTACATATCTTTAAAAGACAAGGACTCTTATCACACATAAGACAACAGGCAATAATTCCTTGATATTATTAAATATATACTCAGTGGTTTTCCTGTTTTTTTTTTTTCCCCTCAAAAAAAAATCCGAATCCAAACAAGGACCTTATGTTGAGAATCACTGATACATCTTTTAAGTCTTTCCTAAAGTTCCTTCCAATCCTTTTTTTATTCTTTGCAGTTTATGAAGAATCTAAGTTGTCTGCCTACAGCTTTCTTATTGTCTAGGTTTTGCCGAGCCCATCCTAAGGAGTCATTTAACATGCTGATCTGTTCTTTATAAACGTTCCATAATTTTACAATTTGGTAGCTGAATCTAGAGGCTTGATCAGACTCAGGTTCAAAAAGACCTCCCCGCCCCCCCCGGCTAGGAAACTGCTTTGTAGACATAGTCTACAAATAGGAAGTATGCGATGATAGACTGTCTCTGTGAGGTGATGTTAGCAACCATTAATGTTTAGTGCATATATCTATTAATCCCATTAGCAGCTGTAAAATGGTACTATTATGTCATTTTCCCTCTTTGTTAGCCAAAATATTTTTATAAAGGTCACCCTCTATTTAGTCCTCAGTAGTACAGTTCATAAAAGAAAGGTCAAATAAAGAAACCCTATTATGAAATAATGAGCTGGCCCCTACTTTTCATTATGAACTCATGAGTCTAAATTAAAAGGATGCAACTAGCTTTCCTTTTCCCTTGCCATTTAAACACTGCTCATTATGGGACTTCCCTGGGGGTGCAGCGAGTAACAATTTGCCTGCCAATGTAGGGGACATGGGTTTGATCCCTGGCCTGGGAAGATTTCATATGTAGCAGAGCAACTAAGCCCCGTGCACACCTACTGAGCCCGTGTGCTGCAGCTACTGACGCCTGAGCACCTGGAGCTTGTTCCCTGCAACAAGAGAAGCCCCAGCAATGAGAAGCCCTGGACACCACCATGAAGAGGAGCCTCTACTCACTGCCACTAGGGAAAGCCCACGCAAAGCAATGAAGACCAAGAGCAGCCAAAAATAAATAAATAAATAAATAATAAAAGGTTTCTCTTTAATTAGAAAAAAGTTTTAAAAAAGTTTAGAAAATACATAAAAAGTAAAAAAAATATGAAGGAAATAAACAATTACCACTCATCCTGCTACTTGAAAATAACCACCATTAGTCATGTGAAAATTGTTCTACGCCATACTTTAATTTTATAAACTTGAAATCATACTGCATATTCAATTTTATATCTTACATTTTTCTTATCAATATATTTGCCCTATGTTTTTCTGTCTTTGTGCTTTTCTCTTTAAGCTTTTTTTTAAGGGGTCTCAAATCCTGTGACAGATTTTTGTTCAAGTCGTTTTCATTAACAAGTACTGATTTTTAAAACTAATACACTGCCACACACAAAACATATGATCCACAAAAACATTCTCTTTTCCTTTGGAAGGTTTTATGATGCACTGTTATCATCAACCAGTCTTGGACTATTACTTAAATGGCCAATTGAGACAAACAGCTCCGAGACCGTTCTTCCACCACTGATTAAAACTGGGGTGGCAGGTATTGGGGATAATATTCATTTAGCCTTCTGAGCTTTCTGGGCAGACCTGGTGACTTTGCCAGCTCCAGCTGCCTTCTTGTCCACTGCTTTGATGACACCCACAGCGACCATCTTGTCTCATGTCATGCACAGCAAAACAGCCCCTATAATGTTTTTAAATCAGCTTGCTTCCAACTTCCTCATGTTACTGGCAAGGTCAGAAGAGGATCCACTTGAACAGGTAGCCCCCTCAGTTCCTTTATCTTATCTTATTATGAAGGCTAAAGAGAAACTGGCTTGAATAGAGATTATTACTAATAGAATAACTTACAAATCATTTCCCTACAAAGTATAGGGCGTATACTTAATTGAAGTATACTTGACCTACAACAGTATGTTAGTTCCATGGCGTACAATGCTGCAATTCAATACTTCTACACATTATAAGATGGTGACCACCTTATGCAGTTCTTGGCTTTCAGGTTTGGAACTTGACATCTGAGGTCTGCCTAAGCAGGGAAAATCATGAGGTGAACAACAGGCTCCTATTTCTTTCAGATCATGAGTCACATTGCCATCCTCTTAGAGTCACTAGGCAGGTCCATTCTGCACATGTGACCCAGCTCCAGCATTCTACAGCAGACTCTACTCCATGACCAACGCTGGTTACGAATATTCTCCTTAGTCTGACTATGGCCATATTCGGGGTGTGACACACCACAGGAAAGAAGTAACTTCCTGGTAGCTCGTAAAAGCCCCCAGAAAGACTGATGAAAAACTTTAAGAACTTGCTTATCAAAGCTCAGTCTTAGGCTCTCTTATTCTCTTAAGTAATGAGGTCCATTTCCCATAGCTTTAAATACAATCTCAACATACATCATCACTGTAACTAACTTTTGAGTGCTTTCTAGATATCAGGCATGATTTTAAGGATGCTACACACATTAACTAATTTAATCCTTGTAAGAACTCTGTGATCTGTATACTGTTATCACCCTCCTTAAAAATGAGAAGCTGGGGATTTCCCTGGTGATACACTGGATAAAAATTCACCTGCCAGTTCAGGGGACATGGATTCAATCTCCAATCAGGGAAGACTCCACACACCTCAGCAACTAAGCCCATGCGCCACAACTGCTGAGTCTGTGGACCGAGAACCCATCCTCCAAAACAAGGGAAGCCACCACCGGGAGCAGCCCCTGCTTGCCACAACTAGAGGAAGTGCGAGCGCAGCAAGGAAAGTCCAGATCAGCCAAACTGATTTTAAAAAACTGAGGAGCCGAGGCAGAGACTAAGTGTCTTGTCCAAGGTTACACGTGATGATGGATAAAGCCTGAATGTGAACTGGGTCAAATCTGAGCCCCAATTTTTTTTTCCTAATTTATTTTTAATTGGAGGATGTTTTACAATCTGTGTTGGTCTCTGCCATACCACACTCTTAAGTCAGCCATAACTATACTCATACCCCTTCCCACATGCCCTCTATGTCGTCACAGAGCTCCAGGCTGTGATCACTGTGTTACGCTGCAGCTCCCTACCGGCTATCTGTTTTACACCTGATAATGTGTATGTTTCAATGCTCCTTTCTCAGTTTGTCCCACCCTCTCCTTACCCCTATTCCTAACCACTATGTTCTAAGCCTGTGCACTGTGTATGAAAATATGTCTCACTGTTATGCTCATTTGAACTTTACTGACTCTGTGAATCTCCACAGGAGAGCTTCCCTCTTTTAGAAACCTGAACAACAGGACTACCTGGAATTGTTTTCCTATGGCATTGCAGAGGTAGGTGAATTGATTTAAATGTTAAATTTCTTAACCATAGCACATCTTCATTAAAAAAAAAAAAAACTGATTACTTAAAAAACACCTTACTACTTACCTTTTATATCTCTATGAACAATCATATTACTGTGCAAATAATGAACTCCCTCAAGAATCTGACGGGTGTATTTCCGGGTCACATTCTCAGTAAGAGCTCCATATGCTTTTAATTGGTCCTTAATGGAGCCCTAGGAAAGAAGAAAACAAAAGAAAACTATAGTATGGTTTGAAAGGAAAAGTACTGGTAAATATTTTTAAGATCTGTGTACCTATACTTATCTGTTATTCTTATTGACTGAATGAAGTGCTCTTTATTTTACTTACTTGAAGCTTAGTTGACATACGATGTCATGTTAGTTTCAGGTATATAACATAATGACTCAACATTTAATTACATTACAAAATAATCACCACTGTGATCATTCCTGGTAACCATCTACCTCTGCACAAAGTCATTACAGTATTATTTGACTATATTCCTTATGCTATATATTACATCCCATGACTATTTAAAACTAGACGTTTTAATTTAGAGAATCCTAGTCAATGACTAGAAGGCTCTAATTGAAGAACACAGGAATTCTTCGGAAGGACATTATATGCCATTAATTTAACACAAAACCCTACTGTATTTCTGGACTAGAACTGTGAAAGAGTAAGTGGCATAGCTGAAGAAAGCCTTTAAATTACTTCTGACTGATACCCTTGTTTCTGTGACTGCGCTGGTTCTATCTCCTGTTCTCTTGCAGTTACTACAATCCTTAAACTTCTCCAGTACCTTTGTCTTGCTTGTTTTTGCCCTGAATACATTTTTTAATTTTCCTACTTGCTCTTCTATGTATGTCCTACTTTAAATTTATTTTGTTCTTGCTTTGTTTTTAAAACACTGTTTTATTGATATCTGAAAATTTACTTCTCAGGGGAAAGAATGGGTATGATTAGAAGATCAGAACACATATAAGATTTTAAAGTTTTTCTTTTATATACTCACCATTTTAGCTCAAAACATGAGAAAAATGTATTTAAAAGGAATTTCTAATTTTCTGAAGTCTTTTTAGGCAGGTGCTATTTCTGAGAACAGGGAATCAATCTGAGGTAAGACATAGGCATCTGAATTTTGAAAAAGCTTCTCTGATAATTCCAATGTGCAAATTTGATAACCACCACTTTAAAAGATAGAAATAAAATGCTTCCTGAGGGACAAAATCTTTTCCTTTAAAGAAAAAATATATCGAAATGTTCCTGTTCTTCTTTCAATTCTTGTAAACTGTATACTCTGTCATATAAAAACAGATCCTTGGATTCTGCAGACTTAGCCATATGTTGTTCCCACTATTCTGAGCAATCCCTGAAGGGACAGCAAGATGCTGTTCTGCTAACCCTGACTTGCAGACATGTATTGAAAGCCTTAGACAGTGAGTCAAGCCAGGCAACCAGGCATACCTATAACTCAATGTGGCTTATTGTTCAGTCAACTTACTATGTCTCTATTGTAGTAATGCACAAAATAACACAGCTAAGACTGAGCTTTCCAAATCATAAGCCCCCAAATACTTGTAGGCTGCAAATGACTGTCAGACTTTTGCATCCTCTGGGTCCTCAGGCAGCTAGGCCAGTGGCCCATGGTGCTAACAGCTCTCTCAGTGTAGTCTGTGTACTGCTATGTAACATGAAAATGTTACCTTCTTCAGTGTGAACAACTGGAGTGGGCTGGAAAGCACTGTGCCAGATAAACTGTGTGTGTAAGAGTAACAGAAGTCAACTGCTAATCCAGGCACTGGAGATAAAAGAAACGTACAGTTCTGATATGAAAATAGTTCTAGATTAACTAAAAAATGGAATGCTATATTTGGGAAAATTGAAGAATGACGTTTCTGGCAAAGCTTGAATCTAGGGGCATAAAGGGGTCCATTATACCAAATCTACTCAAGGAAATTATACAGAATTCACAGACCTGGAGATTCAACAAAGTCTAGGAACATTTATGTCCAGTCCATATATGCCATGGGTTTATCATACAAGAACTATAATTAATCTAGTAACATGCTTTTCAAATTCAAGGACTGATAACCTATACTTTGAAAAGATAGCTATCTTTATAAAATCTAATCAGAAATATGATCTAATACCTTTTCCTGAATAGTCCTAGTCTTAAGATTGCTAAATATATAAAGATTACTTACATCTCTATTTGTGACATAAATTGGTTCTAGCCAACAAACGAATTTAATTAACTTTATATTCAATAGTCTCCATCACTAGTCACATTTATTCATAGGTATTTAATTTACATATTTACTGCACAAACAGTAATGGAAATCTGAATAAGAGAAAAATCAATCACAACACCAACATAATACACTTTCATTTTTTTAGTTTCTTCTGTTATTTTTCAAATACAGATACTTCTAAAATACCATTACCAATAATAAAAAGCATTTTATATTCTTTTCCGCTCTCAAAGTACTTCCTACTTCCTCCAACTTTGTTACTTGGTTTTCACAATTTTAAATACATATTCTCTTGTACAATGTCATCATAATTTACTCCCACTGAGTGAACTGATATTTCCACTTTTCCTATTACAGACAGTACTAAAATAAAGGTACACAACTTTCTTCTTCTTTTGAATTATTTGTGTAGACTAAATTTTAAAGAACAATTTTTACACTGCCAACATAATCTTTGAAAATAAAACAGCAGCAATGATGAATAACAATGATGTCACTATAAACAATTATTCATGAAGATAAAAATCAAAATAAAGTTTACTGTTGCTCTTCTAAGACTGAGGATGGTTAAAACCATTACAATCAGTTTTCTGTATTCTCGGACTCCACATCTGCAGATTCAACCAACTACTCACTGAAAATATTTGGAAAAAAAATTTCCATAAAGCAAAACTTGAATTTGCTGCACTGGCAACTATTTATATAGCATTTTACAGTGTATTAGGTATAAATAATTTAGAGATGACAATGTATATGGAAGGATGTGTGTAGGTTATATGCAAATACTATACCCTTAGATAAGGGACGTGAGCATATTTGGATTCTGATATCTGTGGGAGGTCCTGGACTATTCCCTGGGGATACCAAGGGACAACTGTACTATCAGATACTGGTCCACGGTTTTGTTGTTCCATAAGATTAAGCTGTAGTATGTATATTTTATTTTACATACAATTCTAATAAGCTCTTTCCTTAAAGATCCACAAATCTTTTTCTAACATATATCACCTATTATGAGAATGAATGTATTTTTAAGTGAGTAAATATACCATCTTGAAAATCATTAGTATTAGAATGTACTCTACAGATACTAAAAATAATGTAGAATGAAAGAGTTTTTTGCAAATCACACTTTCACCTCCTAATGAAATGACTCAGGCAATTATCATCAATCTGTGTTAAAAACATTTAGGTGGATGACTGAAAAGGAACTGGATATTCCCATGTGCCACTGCTACAGCTCAGATTACTTTCTGGTCTTCAGAAAACAAAACTTTACAATGGAGAAAACAGGATGTCAATCACCCTAATCAAGCCGTTGATCTTAACATCACTATCAGAACCACCAGAAAAACTGTATGTCTTCTAATGGGATGCACAGCATCATCTGGGATGCATGCTAGTAAAAGCTGAATTTGAATATAATTTAGATTTTAGATCTAACTTGGAGTTTATAGGAAATACAGGGACAAAGGAACAAACTAAATACTACCATGAGGATGTGATCAGAGAAATCGATAAGATGAGACTGTCAACAGAACAACTAGCTTGGTCTCTCTGTCAAATCTATGTCACCTAAAAATTGTTTTTTGTTAAAAGAGGAGTAAGAGACATAGTAGCAAAATGTAATGTGTGGTCCTGGGCTGAATCCTGGTTTGGATAAACCAGTTATTGTGTGTTATTTTTAGGGCACTTAGGGAAACCTGAGTATAGACTGCTATGATGTTTATAACCTATTTTAGTATACTTTAGTATTAAAAAATACAAAGGTTAAGTGAAGAAGATAGAAAAATAAAATTATATTAAATTTAAAACTCTTCCAAAATGTCTGTAACATTTTATAATCAAAGTTGTTGTTTTTCTTTATCCTCAACTAAGACTTTAAATAGAGTATCTCTAATTTCAAAGAATGTACTAACTTACCCCTGGCATATATTCCATAAATATGGAAAGTGTTTTTTCTTGGGGATCCCTCAAACAGCCATAATACTGAACAATTCGCTCATGCAGCAAGTTTTTCAACAACTGAATTTCACACTCAAGTGCATTTACTTCCTGAAAGACAGAACTCACTGTTAAGTCTTTATAGCATTGCTAGTAAAAGCAAAAAAAATGCAAACATCACAGACCATCAAGGTAATTTCATTCTGAAATTTCCACTTCCCAAAGAATAAACATTTTAAAGTCTCTAAGCAATAATTCTGTAACAGTCCTTGATGGTATGCTAAACCAACACTAAATCAGATTAGGAATACAACTGAGTACTAAAACAGAAAATCCAGAGTACACACTAAATAAACATATCTATTATCTATTTTTTTCAAATAATTTGCATTGAGGAAAAACAAAAAAATTCTACGGTGTGTTATATTTATTTCCGTAAAAATGGTTCTCATAGTGTGACAAAGTAGCTTGTTCAATGATTCTTACCTTGCTGGTCTCAGGACTGTCTGGGTCAAACTGAACTTGCTTAACAGCCAATTCTCTTCCTGTATCAACATCGTAACAGAGGTAGACCCTGCCAAAGGCTCCCTGGCCAAGTAATTTGCCCAATCTCCAGTTGGTTGGAGCACGAGGTGCTAAAAAAGAACATTTTCTTAAAATGGGAGTAGCCCAATGGCACACAATGGTTAAGGACTATTGCACTGGTGATATCTTTAATTGAATATGCTTGGGTATTAAGAGAAAATCACGTTCATCCAAATTCATAATGATCATCGTCTTTGAAAACTGTAAGAATTGTAAATCCAAACAAGGTTCAGTTTCCTAGGACTGATTTTTTCCGACGAGGTGTTTTTTTTACCTGATTATAAATATAATAGCATCTTTCACTCAATTTAAAATGCCACTGATTATGTAAGATGTGCTATTTCAAATCTTTATTGCAGTAATATTTGTAATAAGTTTTTCCATCTGCCTACAATGTAGAAAGCTGGAAGACCATCACTCTCATTCTAATAAGAGGAAATCCTTAAAGCAGCCAATGGGAGAAAAAAAGTACATTACATACAAGGGAACAAAGGTAAGAAATACAGCAGACTTCTCAGAAAGCATACAAGCCAGAAGACAACGGAGAAACTAAGTGCTGAACGAAAAACATTAAAATGTCCAGAATTCTATACCCAGAAAAATATATGTATCTCTCAAAAATAAATAAAGTTTTTCAAACAAAAGTTGAAAGAATTTGTTACCAGTAGACTCATATTAGAAGAAAAGGTTCGAATGTATTCTTTTTAACAGCTGAGTAATACTCCATTGTGTATATGTACCACAGCTTTCTTATCCATTCATCTGCTGATGGACATCTAGGTTGTTTCCATGTCCTGGCTATTATAAACAGTGCTTCGATGAACATTGGGGTACATGTGTCTCTTTCAATTCTGGTTTCCTCCGTGTGTATGCCCAGCAGTGGGATTGCTGGGTCATAAGGCAGTTCTATTTGCAATTTTTTAAGGAATCTCCACACTGTTCTCCATAGTGGCTGTATTAGTTTGCATTCCCACCAACAGTGTAGCAGGGTTCCCTTCTCTCCACACCCTCTCCAGCATTTATTGCTTGCAGATTTTTGGATCACAGACATTCTGACTGGTGTGAAGTGGTACCTCATTGTGGTTTTGATTTGCATTTCTCTAATAATGAGTGATGTTGAGCATCTTTTCATGTGTTTGTTAGCCATCCATATGTCTTTGGGAGAATGACATTGAAACATATATAATATCATGTAAGAATCGAATTGCCAGTCTATGTCCAATGCAGGATATGGCACACGTGGGGCTGGTACGTGGGGATGACCCAGAGAGATGTTGTGGGGAGGGGGGTGGGAGGCGGGTTCATGTTTGGGAACGCATGTACACCCGTGGTGGATTCATGTCAATGTATGCCAAAACCAATACAGAATTGTAAAGTAAAAAAAATAAATTATATTAAAAAAAAGAAAGAAGAAAAGGTTAAAAACAATTCTTCAGGCAAAAGGGATACGATACCTAACAGAATCCTGGATCAATATAAATAAAGATCTATAAAAATAAGCTGGAGGTATATATAAAAGACATTCATCTCTTATTTTAATCACTTTAAAATATAGTTGTCTAAGCCAAAAATAGCAGCAATGTAATGCAAGTTGCAGGTATAAAAGTAAAAAAGACAACAGTAGCACAAAAGCAAGGATATACAAATATTGTTGCAAAAAATATCCTTGAGCATGAATCTTTTATATATTGCTTACAAGATAAAGGTCACATAATTCACAATCTGGCCTTAGTTACCGTTCTAGCTCTATTTCTGCTGCCTCAAGTAAGATGTCCCCCACCTCAGCCAACAAATAACCATCTCTCGCTTTCAGAATATGTCATGGGCGCCTAGTCACTCAGTCACGCCCAGCTCTGAGACCCCGTAGCCCGCCAGGCTCCTCTGTCCACGGGGATTCTCCAGGCAAGAATACTCCAGTGGGTTGCCCTCCTCCAGGGGATCTTCCCAACGAGGGATCGAACCCAGGTCTCCCACGTTGCAGGCGGATTCTTTACCATCTGAGCCACCAGGGAAGCCCAAGAATGCTGGAGAGGGTAGCCTATCCCTTCTCCAGGGGATCTTCCCGACCCAGGAATTGAACCAGGGTCTCCTGAATTGCAGGCGGATTCTTTACCAGCTGAGCTACCAGGGAAGCCCAGAATATATCACGGCCTCCTGTGTATGTCACCTATTTAACTAGTGAATTCCTCCTCACATTAAAGGTCTTGATTAGACAGTATACTATAATTATTTCGCCACACATCATTCTCCCCATTAGATTACATCTGGAAGGTCATATCTGAAATTTCTCAGAGCTAAGCATTCAATAAAGATATGTGGAATGAATGAGTGAGTAACTGGTAACAATTTTCCTAAAAAAAGCAAAAGATAGTAAATCATTTAAAGTAATTAGCAGTAATACCATGCTTTTACCCAACATTATAAACACCATTAGAAATACCATTTTTACCTCTTTTGAAAACCTGATCTCACCCTGAGGTCTGGCTTCATTATATTTATTCCTATTATTAATATTATAAAATTCTGCCAAGGTTCTGCCACACATTTCACTATGCCAATTTCTATTACTCACAGCGGCTGGGTGGGCTAATGTCCATTACAGTCAAAGTAGGATTGTCTATGTCACTTCCCCTTCTTCTTATTCGACTCTCATCGTACTCCGGGGTAAAGATACTGCTTCCACTACTAGTGCTTAAGGAGTGGTCAGTAGGACTGAAACTCACAGGAGATCGGAAGCTGGTCCCCTGGGTCCTTCTAGCTCTTGGAAAAGTTTTACGACCTACAAAATGAAAACAGAATTACCCTGCAACTTTTAATAATATATTGTAATTCAAAGTATTTAAAATTTGTAGCATAAGGAACAGAATTTGTTCTGTGACTAGGATAAGAAGCTAAAACAGCAATGATTATTTGATTTTACATATTTTTAAGAGTTCAAGGAAACACCCTAGCTAACACTGAATCACACACACAAAAAGGTATAAGCAGAAATGAAAAATGGGGAAAAAAGAAACAGAATCTGAATATAAGTTCAAGTAACTTTTGTGCTAACACACTCACACATTCATAAAAGCACAGACAGAACTCCCTCAGTTTGTATAAAAAGGAGAAAAATGTATTTTATTTCATTTTCAATAATGATTTAAAATATAAACAAAAACTGCAAAGTTAATAGGAAGTGCTTTTTCTCCTTAGAAGGACAATACCAAAAAAAAGAATACAGTATGCATTTCATCACTAAAGGAGTAATTTTTAATTAGTGTCATTTTTAACTACTTCTTTTCTAAGGAAAGACATGTCTCAAGAGGTAAGCTGGCATAAAGCTAAAACGCTATTGTAGTTACGATCCAAAGTCTTTTAAAAAAGTTTTAAGTAGAAAACTAAGTCATATAGGAACAAACTTATTTTTATTGTTTTCGAGATTTTTAACAACTGTTGTTGATCGAATAAACTTACCATCATTATAGTCTTGATGGTGATACGAAATATGATACCTTCTTGGATATGTTCCTCCTTTTCCAAATTTTTCAAAGATAGGGTTATCATAGTCTATTAAGACACATAAGAAAGTTATATATTTAAAAAAAATCAAATATTTCTAATCATGAAAAACACATTTACACATTTTTGATTTTTAAAAAAAAGTCTCTCTCCCACCCAGCCAAAATATTATTCAATGACATAAATATTTAAACATTTAGAATGTGAACAGTCTAACCTGAAAATTCCTGATGATTATCTGGGTAGCTCTGTGCCCTAGGCATTCTTGATTTTGGATAGCTCTCTCTAAAAAGTAGAAAAAGTGTCATTATTTTAAGAGAAAGTATTTAAGATATTAAAAAAAAATCTTTATGCAATATCAATATGTATGTGCAGATATACAAACATACAAATATACATATTTTATATATATATAACATATGCATACACAGATACAGCACTCACTCTGAAACATTAACTGAAAAAAGGAAACTTTTTTCAAACACTTATTTGATACATGCACACAAAAAGCCTGGCTTTTGAAACTGACCTACAGAGTACAGTGGTTAAGAAAGATACATTTTGGCATTATGGATACATGGAAACACCTGTGTTTCAGTCCTAGCTCTGCTACTTAAACTAGTCATTGCAACCCTGGCAAACCATCTTTGTGAAATGATTTCCACATTTATAACAAGGAGATAATACTAACTCAGTAATTTTATACTTGTCTATCTCAGGACACTGTCTTTCAAATACTAAGTACTCAATACGTAGCTTTCACATCACTATTCCCCTGAATTCCTTAAATGTTTTAAATATCTCTCTTGAGACGGACATGGGCACAGACAATGGTTTCATATACATGAATAATAGAAAATTAAATGTATATTTCCATACAATAGTAGTTACATTTTCAGCAGTTACTTTCAAAAGCAGTCTCAGAGGACAGTAAATAGGTACTGACTCTGCATGCTACAGGTGAAAACAGGCCTACTGAGCCCAGGAGAGAGGGAGCACTTGTAACAAAAATTCACAGATGCAACTTGACCATGCTTATATTCCTGAACAAAAGTATATTCCTCACAAAAAGTACTTAAATTTTAACTGACAACCAAAACTGGGACATAATTACCAAGAATGTACAGTACTTATAATTTGGTACCAGAATAAAAATAATCCTGAACAACAGAAATTAAAGAATCTCCAAAATTAAACCTATTATGAAAAATTTGACAGCAGTTTCACCAACACAGGTTTAAAAGTAAACGTACATAAATTCAAAGTTTGCCTTTAGTTTCAAACACAAAATTTACCAAGCAGGAAACTCAAAATACTATAATCAGAAATCATTTTAAGTAAAAAAGATACTGAGCCCGATGACTGGAAAAATCAATTTGCCATTAAGTATATATGAGTATGATCGACATTCCTCTGAATGTAGCACAAAAGAGTTGATAATTCAACATGCTATTAATACATATGCATATTTACCCACATATATTAAAAAATAACAACTACAATCAACATTACCCATCCAAAGGGCTATCAAGTGATGGACAACTTCCTGAGCCAGAATTTTCAGGGCTGCTTAAAGATAATGGGTCCAGCATCTAGAAAAATAAAAAGTCCACCTTGATTCTACATGAATATAACTGAAGTTACTGTTTTTAAAAATAGCTTTGTTGAGATACAATTCATGTATCATAAAATTCACCCATTTTAGAGCATACAATGCAATTCAGTGGTTAATAGCAGAATGTGTAACTCTCACCAAAATCGCAGAACACTTTCAGTACCCAAAAAAGAAACTCCATATCCAATAGCAGCCACCCTATTTAAATGTTTTAAAAGTAGCTGTCCCCTGTAGGTGGACTATAACTGCAAAATTTACTAATTAAAAAATAGGAATTTTCTGTATCTTCCGCTTTGGATTATCATCTAAATAATTAAAAGCTAAACACTTCACTAAATTTTGTTTACTGAAAACTGAACAACAGCACCACCCAAACTGAAATAAATGACACCATGACTGCTATATTAGTAGAAAATGTAAACTCCTGTAATATAAGCAGCCAATGTAATGATAAGAAAACAACAGCAACTCCATAAAAATACTTCAATACTACAAAACTAAAAAAACATTTTAAGGGCTTCCATGTGGTCTAGTGGTTAAGAATCCACCCACTAATGCAGAAGACAGGGGTTCAAGCCCTGGTCCAGGAAGATCCCATAGGCCACAGGGCAACTCAGCCCATGTGCTACAACCACTCAACCCGAAAGCTGCTGAGCCTGCGAGCCACAACTACTGAAGCGTGCATGCTCTAGAGCCTGTGCTCTGCAGCAAAAGAACCACTGCAACGGGAAGCCCATGCATCACAACAAAGCACAGCCCCTGCTAGCAGCAACGAGAGACAGTCTGCGGCAACTCAGACCCAGTGCAGCCAAAAACAAAGACACAAATTAAAAAAATAAATCTTTTTAAAAAGATTAAAAAAAATTTTTTTAATGTTTTAGGGAGTAGACAAACCTCAGCTTCACAAAGTTAAATATTTATTAAATTGAATGTTAATATCAGGATTATAAACAAATGCATTCATTAATTTATGAACATAAGAAAATAAGCCTTATACCACCTTTCTTTATATATGAATACAGACATATGTAAATTAGTGGGTGTTTTCCTGTATTTCCACTATTTTGCTCACTTACAAAGAAAGATATGGGACTGGACAAGAGGTAGAACAAATACCTTCCTCCATACACCTGCCAAACCACACTATCCACTGACAACATCCCTTTAAATGACATGAAAAACAACGTTCAAATTTTGCTTACTTGGTCCATGCTCTCTGGGATGAACTCTCCTTCACTGTTGATACTGGTAAATGACCCATTCCGGGCAACCTGGTGTAACTCATCTGGAATGTATCCAGGGGGAGGGGAGCTTCTATCTCTACTAGTGGGACCTCAAGAGAGAAAAATTATAGATTTTATAAATTCTATCAGGGGACCAATTCTTATTTTAATTAAATATACACTCAGAACTTAATGATTGATTTTAGCAACTAATCTCCACTTTTAATTAAAAGTTATCAGAGCACTCATGTCTGTAAAACTTCAAATGTTTTTCAGTCTTTTCTAAACTCCCACCTTAATATAATATTCATTTATACTTGTTAGGTAGTATGGTTTTCTGCCTGCTGACAACTGCATTATGAGGTTGATAACACAATGAAAAAAAAAAAGAAAAGGAAGTCGTTCAGTCGTATCTGACTCTTTTGCAACCCCATTACATAGTCCGCCAGGCTCCTCTGTATAAGGAATTCTCCAGGCAATGACATTGGAGTGAGAAACCATTCCAGGGGATCTTAAAATTTTTAGATAAATGCCACTGCTTCCTCATTTCCAAAGGTCACTGGTACCCTGATATATGTTACCTTTTAATGTAATTTATGAAAGGCACCATGATCTAGTGGAAAGTATATGAACTTCACAGTCCACCCTTGGTTTAAATTCCAGTTCCAGTTATTTACCAGCTCTGTCTTTGGGAGAGCTATCTAATCTCCATGAACCTGTTTCCTCATCTGTCAACATGGGACTAAATCTTTCCTTTGCAAAGGTGCTATGATGGCAAAATTATTCATAATGAACATATGCTGTGCACATTTGTCTACATGATGTTCTTTGCACTGCCTCTCTTTAATCTTTAGAAATCTAAAGTGAGATTTACTTCTTAGTCATTTAGCCAATATTAGAATGTTTCCAATTTGGAATGCTGGATTTTATCCTTGGATACTTAAAATTAGGCTTCTGGTGGCAAGCCATATTCCTGGAATTTAAATTTCTTCATAGTTTAGAGAACTAGAGACACTAAAATAGCTCATCTCATTGTGCTATGTTTATTATCACAGTTTCTGTGCTTTCCTCCTAATTTTTTGAAATTAAAAAAAAAAAGATTTGAGGAAGTTATGTAAGCATTTGTGTTCTGGTCAAATTTCAAGCAAAAAAGGCTCTTGCTTTATGTAAAGGGGTCACTGTAAACACATGTTGGAATTGTTAGTGAAGAGAGAGGGAGAAAGAGAACAAAATGATTACCAAGAGATATGCATAAAAAAGATAATATTCTACACTTGATTCTAAAATTATTAGGAAGCCTCTGAGCCAGGAATTGATTTGGACTTTGTAACAACTATGATCACAATGTCCCTAATGTTTTCATTCCTTCCATAAGCTCTTATTTACAAAAGAAAATAAATACACTCATTATTCAAAGCACAACAGGGAAGAAAAAAGGCTTTGAAAATGTCTTTATCTTCTTACTTGATAACCTATATTTTTGAACCTGTTAGTACTACATATTTCAATGGTCAAGACCTCCACACCAGCATCTACTCCTGTGGAAGTTCTTCCTCTATCTTTTGTGAAAATAATTAAAGGAAATAATTTTCAATAAATAAAGGGAAAAGATAATGGTCATACCTATCAAAGCCACTTCAAGCTTAAAGAGGTGCCAAGAAAAGACTAGTAATTTTGTACTTTACAATTTCCGTTTCTTTTTATGCTGGCACTGATAAGAATAATTATTAGCAGAGAGGCATTCAGAAGTTTTAAATGAAAATGAATTAAAACTGCCAATTTAACTAATGTATTTAACTTGTTCTATCTAATATAACTAAGGCGAATTGGCATTTTTTTGCTTTAAAATGATAAGTACTATAATGATAAAAGGGAATACAGAAAGAAATCAATGATTAGTAACAGTCATGCTTTCTAGTTTGAAAAGCTAAATGTACTTTAAAGTGTTCTCTCAACTGTCTGCTGCAATAATCCCATGATTTAAAGATGAGGACAATGTCACTGGTTGCTGGTTAATTAGAGAGCTAGAATTTGAACTCAGATACTTCTTTTATCAAAAATTTAAATTATATAAAAATAAATACAAATGAAGATAAACAAATATTATTAGTTTACTTGTATATTATCTCTGCTGCTCATATTTCTAACACTTTGGAAACCCAAAGTAAGACTTAACACACTTAGAAGGACGCAGTCATAAAACGGGCTTCTCTGATGGCTCAGATGGTAAGGAGCGCGGCTACAATGTAGGAGACTCAGGTTTGATCCCTGGGCTGGGAAGATCCCCTGGAGGAGGGAATGATTACCCATCCTAGTGTTCGTGCCTAGAGAATTCCATGGACAGAGGAGCCTGGCAGGGTACAGTGCGTGGGGCCGTGAAGAGCCAGACATGACAGAGCACACACGCAGCAGCAAGTCATAAACAGTTTTGGGGAAAAAGACAGAAGATGAGTAACAAGTTCATAAATGTTCTGGTTTGTTCACACACCAATTTAATCTTTTCTTTCATTATTGACAATCCTCTTCTATCGCCAGTCTTAGATTCCCTTCCACTTTCTCCCTATTCATGTTTTCATCTTCTTCTACCTTCCTTCTTTAAATCCATCTCTCATGTTTTCATGCTACCTTTAATGCTCATATTCAGTGCTCTATCTGTTAAAAACATTTATACCAATGTTTTTTGAGCAATATAATGTTTTTATCATATAAAGATGTAGAATAGCAATGTTTTATACAAACTGAAGAAGATTCACAGAACTGGCGAGTTCAAAGCACCTCTGCCCAGCCTATGTCTCTCTAATAAGCCTCCTTTAAAAAAAAAAATTGCACATAGGATCCATTTTTCTATCATAAGCTTAATTATAACTGTATTTTTAATGACTACTGAAGTAATTATAAAGCATAATCTGCAAATTCTTAGCAATCTTTATTTTGATAGCATTCTTGGCAATAATTAAAACTTAGAGAAAGGCCTATAAATTTATTAGTCCATCCATTAACTTTAATATATTGGGATTACTTTTTGATTTTTTCCCTTCACTTTATTTTTACAATTAAAACATTTTTTAGGTTTTAATTTTTTAAAAATCAAAATACCCTATGTATATAAAGAAAGGAAATATTTAAACTGGTGACTGTTAATCCTATTAATACCCGACGTAACTTTTCAAGGGACATCAGACACTAGAATCAGAACTGCAATAAACTGCAAGGAATAAAGAGATAAACTATTTATCAGGATTATGTACAGGTGTTGCCCTACATTAAAAGATGCAGATGAAACTGAGAAGTAACCCATTTCATGATTTAGACACTAGCTTTCTTACCTACTACAGAAAGTCCTTTTTTCCTCTCTGCTCCAAATACTGTGTTATCCAAATCTTCTAGTGATGGCAATGGCTCTAAATTAGTAGCCTAAAGAGAAAAAAGGAAGATTAATGTTATTCTTCTCCTTTAGGGTTTTAATCAGACTCCTTCCCCTATCAAACACAACCCAAGTATTCTCTCTCTGGGTCTTAGCAAATTCACTCTTTGCAATTTTAATTCTAATGTAATTCTTCCCAGGTTCTCAGTTGCTATTAACATCATATGTACAGTATATTATACTTATTTGTAATTTTGGCTATATAGTTTTGAGGAGCAAGGATACTGAACTATAGCAATTACAATGTGTAAGTTTAAATTTAATCATATTGATAATATATCAATGATTATAGAATATAACTATATTTCATACATTGACTTCTTACAGGCATATATCCTAGAATCCTCACTCAAAAAAATTCCCAGTTCATACCTGTGCACTTCCATTTATTACAAGTAGTATTTTGAGGCTCTTCATATGAATACTACGATCCAGCAGTTCCACAGCCTTGTCCAAGTCATCTTGGGTGGTTAATGGAATTACCAACTAAACAAAAAGGAACATAAGGAATTGTGTAGCCATCTCATCAGGTCAAGTCCTTCTAAGAGTATCTCCATTATTATGGAATTATAAACCTCAAAATACTTTGTTCTTTGTCAGTATAATGAAATTCTGAATGAATATATGTATCTAGGTTTTTTTCTTCTCATCCTACCATCACTGAAATCATAAAATGAATATGAATAAATTTTTTGCTTTATTATACATTAAGTTTTTCTAGAAAACATATTTAAAGATTAAAGATCAATTTTCTAGGGTATTTCCATAATATTGTTAAACTTAAGTTATAGTCTCTTCACCTCAAAACAGCATTAAGGAACATATACAAAACTATATAAAAGTATTATCTTTCACCTGCATTGATGAAATTTTTATTTTTAAAAAAATAGTAAGCAGAGATATGCATTCTCACTAGTGTCCTTACCAACATACACAACACAAATAAGCACTGCTGACAGCCGCCACGGCGGGGTGCCACCAGTAACGCACCTGCAATCTACAGTCCACCCTGCACTGCTCTGACCACAGCAGCGTGACCACCACCATCTAAAACAAGTAAGCTAAACAGGTGAGCCATCCTGCAAGAAGCCCTGAATGCTGAAACCTGCACTCATCAGTCCTCTCAGGGGTCCGATGTTATAACGGACAGAAGCACCTAAACGGTCTGTGAGGGAAAAGCAAGATTCATACTACTTAACAAAATACTTGTTTCAAATGTAAATTTACTAGCTTAAGACAACTCTGTCAATAATCTTCAAAGTACATTCCATTTCATTAAAAGGACAGAATAAAAACAAGCATACATATTCCATACTTGTGAGCCTGCACTGACACACGCAGTATACAGGCCATTCTAACGTAAAGGCCCAGTGAACTAGTTAAGGGTCTTGTACAGTATAAACACCTAGCAGACAAGGATTTCCCTAAACTAGCAATGAAGGCAGAGCACAGCAAAAAACAAACTCTTGGTAAATACTGTTTAATAAATATCATAGGGCAAAGCTTCATCTGTACTCAAACCCACTAGCTGACATGGTGTGAACTCATTCTCTGTAGATTTCTTTTATGAAAACTATTCCTTGTTTAAGAAAGGCTGCCAAACACAAATACAAAGCAGGACTAATGTGAATTACATCATACAATCTGCTTACCCTCACTCAGTACTTGAAATTATATTCCCAATTTCTGTTCATAGCAAATTTTATACTGTTACAACTTATCTACTATTAGGCCCTTTTTTTTTTTCCTGAGAAATTTGTCTAAAAAAAACAACAACAACAGAATATTAACGGATATCAAAAAACAAATCTGATCTACTTAACTAAATTCCTTTCAATTTTCTATCAATTATGAACCCTTTGTTCCCATCTTTAATAGCTTTTAAATTATATTTTAAACACTAGAAAACATTTTAAAGCAATGATAAGGTTTTGCCAATTTTTCACTTAAGGAGAAAACCTGAATATTTACTTTAACTACACATTATTTATAATTGTATTGTTTACTTCTCCAAGGAAAAGACTCTAGTTTAAATCACAGTAACAAAATATTAACATGAATGATTCTGCAGCTTGCTGGAGTGAAATCTGGACATTCTGGAGGAGCCTGAAGTGGCACCCTGGTCTATAGCTCTGATGTAATCTCTCATATGTGCTAAGGGCACCTGTTACAAATTTTAAAAGAATAACTAAAAGTCGAGAACAAGTTTCACCTTTTCTAAATTATACTAAATAAATTACCCAATATTTTCCTGTTCAGTTAATTCACTTCAGTCTCATTCATAAAATCTATTTCCCTCAGGCTTATTACTGGTAAATCAGTTGTATGTTAACAAAAATAATTTCTGGAAAGGAAACTAAAAATTGAGTCTAAAATCTCATTAAATAGAACCTAAATCTGAAATAAGTGAATTATCTTTTAACTTTACATAGTGAAACATGAAAACTGTTCATAAAAAGGTTCACCGTCTACCCATCTAAAATGGAGAAAGTCTTAGAAAATCCACTTGGCCTACACATCCCCATCTATGCCCTGTGACAATACATACCTGCCTGACACTTTATAAGATAAAGATCCAATCCCAGCTTAAATTTCTCTGTTTCAATTCTGGTAAACCAAAATAATTCTTTTAGAACAGAGGATTTTGTAAGTCTCTCCCTAATACCGCCACTGTCCAAGAACACACAGCAGGCTTGTCACTCTGAATCAAAACATAGCTAACTCAGAAACCACAGATTCTCACACTCAGAGTGGCAGGAAAACGTTAAGCAATGTAATGTTGTACCCTAATGCCTCCTCTGCCATACTTTTGCCAAGAGGACACCCAGATATAAACAGCAAAACCACTCTGAGAATCCCTCAGAAAGCACGAGAAAAAGAAGCTGATACGGAGAAATTTCCCAATTTTTGGAAAATGGGAGCAAGTTGCTAAAACCTAGTCAATCAGCTCTATGTCAATCCTCAAGAAAACCCTAGAAAATATCATATGCAGGCACCCCCTGCTTTAGACCACATCACCTATGCTCTTCATAGATACTGTTTTTTCACAAAGTGAAGGTTTGTGGCAACCCTGCCTCAAGTCTATTGGCACCATTTTTCCAACAGCATTTACTCCCCTGTGTCTCTATGTTACTTTCTGTTAATTCTTCCAAATACTTCAAATGTTTTCATTATTATTATAATTGTTATGGTGATCTATGCTCAGTGATCTTTGATGTTACTATTGCAAGAGAATTATAATTCGCTGAAGCTTACAATGATGACTAGCATTTTTAACTATAAAGTATTTTTTAATATCACACACTTAAGAGACTATAACACAAGCGTAACCGCACTGGGAAAACAAACAATTCATGTGACTGGTTCTGTTGCAACAGTCACTTTATTGTAGAGGTCTAGACTGAACCTGCAGTATCTCCAAGGTATGTCTGTAACAAACTGGGAGAACTCAGAAAAAGAAACAGCAATTTTAAGAGCTCAGATAGGAACAATATGAACAAATCGTGCCAAACTAACCTAACTTTTCTTGACAGACATACTAGGCTCATAGGTCAAGACAATACTGTAGTCAATGTACCTTGGCATTTAAAAGTTTTCCATGACACAATTTTAGACCAAACAAAACCAAAACAAAGATATATCTGGGTTCCCCAGAATCGTACCATGAGATAAATTCAAGTATGTTTATAAAAGATACTAGGAAACACTGGTAGGGTAATCGGGAAGACAAGGAAGAGAAGAGGTCCATAAAGGGTGTAACATCCAACAAGTTAGCACGGTGGGCAAGTGGGGCCCATCCATCCCCATCTCCTGCCATATCCTTGAGCGTTTTATCACCAATCCCCATTCCCTCCCTTATATACTTCAACTTACACCCTACAGTCATATCTCTGAGAAGTCCTCAGAATCTCAGGGACTGCCAGTTGGAAATCAGGCCAGCACAGACACAAGTAAGTGCCAAGACAGGGCCAGGCAAGAAGAGGTGTTCATAGCTAACCAAAAACCCAAAAAGTATTTGAAAAATGACATTTTAAGGTATTACTATAGAATGGTACTCATCACTTTGTTCAGAAACATTGTTTGTTTCGATATGGATTTTTACTTATTCAAAATACTTTCCATTTTATAAATACTATCTTTAGACAAGCCGTATTTGCATGTTCTCTTGCTTTAAAAATGACAATAATTCATTAGAAAATCTAATATTTCAAGTATTTTTATTAGCACAATGCTTTAACGTTTGCAAAGTACTTGCACGTTTTCTAATTTTTACTAAACTTCCCACTGTCACTCCATTACCACTGACATTTTTTTCTATTCCTGACACACAAGTCTTTTCCTTCCCAGGATCTCTGTATGCTCTGCTCTCAAGCTGCTCTCTACCATGAATGTTACTCAAATTCTCTGTAGGGTTGGCTTTTCATACTTCAAATCTCAACAATTAAATACTATGACCTCATTTGGCTCTTCCTTAGTACCAACTAAATAAGACATATACTGCCCTTGCCTTTATCCTTTATCATAATATTTTATGCATTTCCTTCAGAGAACTCACATATTTAAACAATTCAGTTACTAACTGTCTACTCCTACTACAAGTCTATAAACTCCATTAGGGCTGCAATTCATAAATCATAACTATCATGCCTTGCAAATTCAACAGATATTTCTGAGAGGGAAAAGAAAATAAATTAACCAATTAACTAAACTGTCCCTAGAAATTTTTAAATCTCAAGATCTTGATCTGAGATCACAGGATCTGAAAGAAATCTCAGAGATTTGCAATCCAGATTTTACAGAAGGTTCAAAAGGGATTCCCCAGAACACAGAGCTCCTTAGCGTCACAGTGAGCCCCTGAGATAACATACTGACTCCCAAACATAAACTAACAATCTATTCACATCCTTAGCAGCATGAAAGCAATCCTTTAAGTTTTAACTAAACTGTCCAACTACCAAAGCCCTGTTGTCTCTGTAGAAAAGTATACAGTATGAAAAGGAAAGAGTTCATAAAGAACAAAGAAGAAAAACAGAACATAAACAAGCAGCACACTTCTAGGCAATATACGCATTTCCTCCTCTAACAGATTCTCAATTGTTGCACAGCAGCATCTTTCAGTTCACTCCACAATCAAAAAATCCATTTTAATGAGTTAAAATTTACTACTGATATCTTATTCCTCTAAAATAACACATCCTTATCAATGCCCAAACAAAAGCACAACCATCCTAAAACAATCTCTTAAATAAACACACTATTTTTCCAAAAAAAGAATTATTGAAAGTTAATGTGCACATGGTTACCTCATTATTGGTATAATGCAGATCCATAGACTGTCCAAAGGCAATTTTAGCTTTAGACCTCAGGTCTTCCAGTTTAAGTGGTCTGGGGAACTGAAGGATTCTATGTAAACAGAATTTTAATATATTTTATTTTCTTATGCACAGTTAAATAACTTACTTGTAACAGTTATCTCCTGAATACAGAAATACAAAATCAAGTTAAAATATAAGTATTCACTTTACTTAAACATTACAATGGCTTATTTCTGATCAGGTACACTAACATTTTAACACAAAGTTCAAGAATTCTGAAGTCTCTTCTAGCCTAATAAAAATTATAAAAAGGAAATTCTCAAAATACTCTGCAGTATATAATTTGCACTGTTACTTATAAGAATATTAAATAACAATGTAAAATGTTCATTTTGGAAAATGATTAACCTTAACTATGTCATAGCCATAAGATGAAACTGTTAAAAAAATAAAGTTGTTCTTTCAGTTCAGTTCAGTTCAGTCGCTCAGTCGTGTCCGACTCTTTGTGACCCCATGAATCGCAGCATGCCAGGCCTCCCTGTCCATCACCATCTCCCAGAGTTCACTCAGACTCATGTCCATCGAGTCCATGATGCCATCCAGCCATCTCATCCTCTGTCATCCCCTTCTCCTCCTGCCCCTAATCCCTCCCAGTATCAGAGTCTTTTCCAGTGAGTCAACTCTTTGCATCAGGTGGCCAAAGTACTGGAGCTTCAGCTTTAACATCATTCCTTCCAAAGAAATCCCAGGGCTGATCTCCTTCAGAATGGACTGGTTGGATCTCCTTGCAGTCCAAGGGACTCTCAAGAGTCTTCTCCAACACCACAGTTCGAAAGTATCAATTCTTTGGCACTCAGCCTTCTTCACAGTCCAACTCTCACATCCATACATGACCACTGGAAAAACCATAGCTATGACTAGACGGACCTTTGTTGGCAAAGTAATGTCTCTGCTTTTGAATATACTATCTAGGTTGGTCATAACTTTTCTTCCAAGGAGTAAGCGTCTTTTAATCTCATGGCTGCAGTCACCATCTACAGGGATTTTGGAGCCCAAAAAAATCAAGTCTGACACTGTTTCCACTGTTTCCCCATCTATTTCCCATGAAGTGATGGGACCAGATGCCATGATCTTCGTTTTCTGAATGTTGAGCTTTAAGCCAACTTTTTCACTCTCCTCTTTCACTTTCATCAAGAGGCTTTTCAGTTCCTCTTCACTTTCTGCCATAAGGGTGGTGTCATCTGCATATCTGAGGTTATTGATATTTCTCCCGGCAATCTTGATTCCAGCTTGTGTATCTTCCAGTCCAGCGTTTCTCATGATGTACTCTGCATAGAAGTTAAATAAGCAGGGTGACAATATACAGCCTTGACGTACTCCTTTTCCTATTTGGAACCACTCTGTTGTTCCATGTCCAGTTCTAACTGTTGCTTCCTGACCTGCATACAGATTTCTCAAGAGGCAGGTCAGGTGGTCTGGTATTCCCATCTCTTTCAGAATTTTCCACAGTTTATTGTGATCCACACACTCAAAGGCTTTGGCATAGTCAATAAAGCAGAAATAGATGTTTTTCTGGAACTCTCTTGCTTTTTCCATGATCCAGCGGATGTTGGCAATTTGATCTCTGGTTCCTCTGCCTTTTCTAAAACCAGCTTGAACATCAGGGAGTTCATGATTCACGTATTGCTGAAGCCTGGCTTGGAGAATTTTGAGCATTACTTTACTAGCGTGTGAGATGAGTGCAATTGTGCGGTACTTTGAGCATTCTTTGGCATTGCCTTTCTTTGGGATTGGAATGAAAACTGACCTTTTCCAGTCCTGTGGCCACTGCTGAGTTTTCCAAATTTGCTGGCATATTGAGTGCAGCACTTTCACAGCATCATCTTTCAGGATTTGAAATAGCTCAACTGGAATTCCATCACCTCCACTAGCTTTGTTCATAGTGATGCTTTCTAAGGCCCACTTGACTTCACATTCCAAGATGTCTGGCTCTAGATTAGTGATCACATCATCATGATTATCTGGGTTGTGAAGATCCTTTTTGTACAGTTTTTTTGTGTATTCTTGCCACCTCTTCTTAATATCTTCTGCTTCTGTTAGGTCCATACCATTTCTGTCCTTTATCGAGCCCCTCTTTGCATGAAATGTTCCCTTGGTAGCTCTAATTTTCTTGAAGAGATCTCTATTCTTTCCCATTCTGTTGTTTTCCTCCATTTCCTTGCATTAATCGCTGAGGAAGGCGTTCTTATCTCTTCTTGCTATTCTTCGGAACTCTGCATTCAGATGCTTATATCTTTTCTTTTCTCCTTTGCTTTTCGCCTCTCTTCTTTTCACAGCTATTTGTAAGGCCTCCTCAGACAGCCATTTTGCTTTTTTGCATTTCTTTTCCATGGGATGGTCTTGATCCCTGTCTCCTGTACAATGTCATGAACCTCATTCCATAGTTCATCAGGCACTCTATCTATCAGATCTAGGCCCTTAAATCTATTTCTCACTTCCACTGTATAATCATAAGGGATTTGATTTAGGTTATACCTGAATGGTCTAGCGGTTTTCCCTACTTTCTTCAATTTAAGTTTGAATTTGGTAAGGAGTTGATGGTCTGAGCAACAGTCAGCTCCTGGTCTTGTTTTTGTTGACTGTATAGAGCTTCTCCATCTGTGGCTGCAAAGAATATAATCAATCTGATTTCGGTGTTGACCATCTGGTGATGTCCATGTGTAGAGTCTTCTCTTGTGTTGCTGGAAGAGGGTGTTTGCTATGACCAGTGCATTTTCTTGGCAAAACTCTATTAGTCTTTGCCCTGCTTCATTCCGCATTCCAAGGCCAAATTTGCCTGTTACTCCAGGTGTTTCTTGACTTCCTACTTTTGCATTCCAGTCCCCTATAATGAAAAGGACATCTTTTTTGGGTGTTAGTTCTAAAAGGTCTTGTAGGTCTTCATAGAACCGTTCAACTTCAGCTTCTTCAGCATTACTGGTTGGGGCATAGACTTGGATTACTGTGATATTGAATGGTTTGCCTTGGAAACGAACAGAGATCATTCTGTCGTTTTTGAGATTGCATCCAAGTACTGCATTTCGGACTCTTTTGTTGACCATGATGGCTACTCCATTTCTTCTGAGGGATTCCTGCCTGCGGTAGTAGATATAATGGTCATCTGAGTTAAATTCACCCATTCCAGTCCGTTTTAGTCCACTGATTCCTAGAATGTCAACGTTCTTTGGGGATCCAAGTTTTGATTTCTGAACTGTTATCAACTCCGTATTTCTGAGTGCACGTGCATGCACACACAAATACACACATATATATCACGTAAGCATACATGTCCCCAAATAAATATTTTTAAAGAATTAAAATTTTTTAATCCTAGAATTTTCTTATTTCACAAAGGATTGACTTTGTTGCCCCTAGGGACCATGCCTCTAAGCTTGGAGACTATCTACTAGACTTGTAAGTTTTGTAACAGGAGGCATCATGCATATTTCAGTTAACTTTATTCCCTGTATAGCCCAGCATATAGTGAGTACTCAATAAACAGTGCTCAATGAACAAAAAAAAAAAATTGAGAATATGCCCATAAACGTTGTAAACGGGAAAAAGCAGGCAGGACAATACCTGTATAATGTGTCTGCATCCCCTACTCCCTTCTTTTCTTTCAGTTTACTTATTCACTTATCTTTTAAAGTCCTTATTGAATTTGTTACAATACTGCTTCGGTTTATGTTTTGGTTTTTTGGCCCTAAGGCATGTAGGATCTTAGCTCCCTGCCCAGGACCAAATCCACAGTCCCGGCATGTTTGGTCTTAACCACTGGACTGCCAGGGAAGACTCTCCTCCTGTTTTTATTTTTAAATCTCTGTGTAAAACATTTTTACATCTTCAGGTTATATGATCTGTGAGCTTTTTAAAATCCTTAAGACGGATAGATCTTTCATTAAATTAATGAGACACTAATAATAGAAATAACAGTCTATCTTCTTTAACTTGTACGAGGTCTTGTCAGCAATTCTGTTGTCAACCACCTACCACTGCGACCATTTCCACCATTCCACTGAGATACAAACGCCCAGTTGAAGAGCAGTCTTCCACCTTTGCTAAATAATTTATAGTCATCAGTCCAACACTTTTCTCAATGCTACTAATTAAATACAGGTCAAATGATTCAGGTTTTTTCAGAATACTCAAAATTGTGAATTTAAGTCCATACACCTAAAATCTGTATAGTATCTGAAGAGATGACAGAACTATAAGGAGAAAAATATTTCATTTCCACTGAGTAAAAATATTTTTAAAAGGTAATAGTTAAAGCTGCATTACACAATGACCTTACTTATTTCCTAATACTGCAAACTAAAAACATGATTCACTTCTGATGCTTTGTAGCCTGAAATTTGATAGATTCTGTCTTAAGTACAAGTACACATTACAGTTACTAACAAGGACTATTCCATTCTCAATCTGTAAGCCACGAAAACCTACATTAAAATCTAAAAAGAACCTCTAATATCTTAAGTAGGCAATGCATTTGATTAAATCAATGAACTGACATATAATGCTTCCTTCCTTACCTTTTTTCTCCTCTGTGTTCAAATTTGACTCGAACATCATTCTGTAAGGAAATGATAAGTCATGTCAGAGATCAGATAAAATTCCCAGAATTTCTAAATCACTTTTCTTTTTAGTCACTCATTTAAGATAGAGCAGAGGGGGAAGGAGATTTCAATCAGCATCAACTCCAATCAACTGACAGCTTCTACCAAAGAGCTGAGTTGAGAGAATTCGGTTGCTTGATCTGGGCTCAACAGGAAAGAACACCAAGATCTATTAGTGATGGATCCCCAGCACATGACATTTACTAACTCTCTTAGAGAGCAATACAGAACACCACATTTCCACTTTCTATGTTAGATGTTCCAGATAAATTTCAAGTATAAGGATAAAATTGTCTTCATCTGTAAATATAGAGAATAGCCAATTATTTAAATAAAAGCCATTTGCATGTGTCACATGCCTTAGGAATTGAATGAGATATCTATTCTAGAGAGAAGTTACCACAAATGAAACTATCGTTTAAAAAAAAAACTGACACCCTTACAGAAAAATGTATGACAACAAAATACTTGATTCAAAAGTATAAAAGCAAGTCACTTCAAACAAATCCTCTATACAATTAGGATATTCAAAGAAAATAATTCACAGAACAGCTATATGTTTATTAAAATATTATTGAGACAAATACCTGCTTTTTTGGTGATGAAGATTTTGTTTTTCTGGTTTCCTGTAAGGATAATGCTGGTCGACTGGCCTTATGAAGAACAGCCAAATCTTGCATGATTGAGTTCAAAGCTTGCTGATCATCTAGGTATTTTTAAAATAAAACACACAGAGAACTGTGATTTCAATACGTATTTATCATAGACATCAATATAAAATTTATAATAAAACAATGCATCTACAACACTTTCAAGGCCTGCATTTGTTATTTTGGTGAAAGAAAAGCTTAGTTATTTAAAAACTGAACGTAAGTAACTTAAAACTGCACTATATCAAGCACCTGCCTCACACTAGGTGTTCACACAAGACATTTATAAGGCAAGTACAGTCGTTCTGACTCTTCTCCTGATGTAACATTCTAGGATATGGGTCAAAACAACCCTGTTATAACAAATTCCTTTCTATGACTCCTAAACAAAACATCAACAAGACATCTAAAATCTTAATTAAAACGAGTGGGGAAAAAATAAATACCTTTCTCTAAATACTATCATAATTTAGCATTTATGTTTAAAATACAGAATTCCTCTCAGAGTTTTTCTCTTTCATCAGTACCTCAAGTCAGGAACAAAGAAAAGCGGCCTACTGATATTTGGATGTGATTTTTTTTAATACCTTCACCATAACGTTCAACAAGACTACATTAACAGACCAATGACCTCAACCACTAACAACTTAAAAGGTATCAATGCAAGAAAAATTCACCTCTTATAAAAAGTACTGAATCCATAAAACTGAAACAATCATGAACCATGAACTTTTAATCTTTTCCAAATATACCAAAGATTTCTAAGACTATATACGCATGAGCATCCTAGTAATGATAATTGTATGACCTCTGGACAATTTAATTGATTTTTCACTAGTAAAAAAATTCTACTAATGATAATCAACAGTTGGTAAATAAAGGAACTAAGGGACTTTACAGCTTACATTTTACAATGTAACCATTTTGGTAACAATAATTTATGTTCCAGAGCAGTAGTAATTAAAACATGCTTTATCCTGTAAAGGGAGATCATTAAAAAGGATTTGGCAAGTCAATGGCTTTATCAGTCTTTCAAACACACAAACAGCTTATTTCTCTAACATTTAATTTTTTTACAACACTCAATATATTCTGTTCTATAGTGAAACTACTTGCATACTAAAATTAAAATCATGGTTCCAAAGGTTTTGTTAACAAATTCCAGGTCCAGAGAAAATTTTAATCCTTCAAAAAGTATTGTTTGTGAAATAAAATTTCTATATAATATTAGCTTAGCCAAACAGTAACTGAGCCAAATGGGTCTAACGTAATTACAACATGTGTGCTGTATATGGGTCCAAGCCAGACTATGTCATTTATTGATAAAATATAATCCTTCCTTAGAAAAATAAGCTGAAAATACTATGAATTGGAATGAAATTATCTGATATAGCTTTCTTATGAAAAGTAAGACCTGTAATTCTACACTGGGGAGAGGAAAACTTTTAATACTTACACGTATCTATGTCCTAATTATTTTCTTCTTTAAGCATGTGAATTTAGGCATTTTCACAATATTTCATGTTCAACATTACACCCAAGCTCCTTCTTTTTTCTGGTTTGAAGGAGAATCAGATGCTACATAAATACCCAACGGGAAACTTGCTTTTGATAAGATGTAAGCTAACAAATGCCAAAAGGATCAAGCAAAGCGGTGAACATACACTACAAGCACTGTTCTAACAATTCTTAGACCATTTTACTCTATTAAGAATCTCTATGGTAGTGACAGGTACCAGGAAGATTAGACGGGTTATAAACATCACAGGATCATGAGTTGATCTATATGGCAGAGAGGCTGCTCAGAGGACCCCACAGTCTGACCGGGAACCACACAGAAGCAGCAGTGGATTTCTGACACACATTAAGAGGACATTTGGTTGTTGAGCACAAACCCAGAAAATGTTTGGGAGGTAATAATTTCAAATAAAAGATTTATCAGAAATGCTTAATTTATTACCTTTTATGGTTAATTCATTACACTTAAGAAACTATTTACAGGAGAAAATCTTCAACTAAAATTCAAGTATCTGTGATGCATCCTTTTAACTATTCATAGTTTCCTGAGACTACGTCTGTAAATGTTTTTAAGCCATGACTGTTCTTTGCACACTATGGTGGCAGCAACAAAAACGAAAAGCTGGTATGAATTCAGTAAAAGTTCCAATTCACAGCTGGAGGTGAGGTGACTGAAGCGGAGCACCGGGACCGCCTGACGGCGCTGCGCTCCTGGCTACAGACAGAGGAGATATTTAAAAAGCAGGAAGCTGGGGGCTGTGCCTACACATCTGCCACAACAGACACACTCTAAGCGTGCTGGCCCCTCCAGTAAAGCACATGGACAGATTTAAGCTCTTTGGCTCTACTGTCATGTATATGCATATAAGAGTGAATAATATCTTTGTTAAGCAAGGGGTAGGAACACTGTGACAAAGACAAACATTGGCAAATACATGTCAGAATTAAGATATCGGTCTAAGATACTGGTCTAAGTTTAAAACCTTAGCTTCCAAACACTGTGTGTTTTTCCCCATTAGGATGGGATAGGCCATTTGCTCCATTTCTTTCTAGTTTTTCCCTGTCCAATCCCTGCCTCACATTGGAACCCTCAATTCCAAGGAGAAAAGAGAGGGAAAAAAAGAAAGTACAGAAGAAAACAAAAAGATATATAAACTTAACCCCCACAATCCATTCCCATACTTTGGCCTTCCTTTCCATTAACATTATGACACCACAGAAAACTCACAAGAGTTGTAAAACATATCCTCCTTGAGCACCAATGATTTACTCCTCTATTCTGTTATAAAGTTTCATGATTCATTATTTTTATGCAGCTATTTTCCTTAGTCTATCTATATTACTCTCACATCCATACATGACCACAGGAAAAACCATAGTCTTGACTAGACGGACCTTAGTCGGCAAAGTAATGTCTCTGCTTTTGAATATGCTATCTAGGTTGGTCATAACTTTTCTTCCAAGGAGTAAGCATCTTTTAATTTCATGGCTGCAGTCACCATCTGCAGTGATTCTGGAGCCCCCAAAAATAAAGTCTGACACTGTTTCCACTGTTTCCCCATCTATTTCCCATGAAGTGATAGGACCGGATACCATGATCTTCGTTTTCTGAATGTTGAGCTTTAAGCCAACTTTTTCACTCTCCTCTTTCACTTTCATCAAGAGGCTTTTTAGTTCCTCTTCACTTTCTGCCATAAGGGTGGTGTCATCTGCATATCTGACGTTATTGATATTTCTCCAGGCAATCTTGATTCCAGCTTGTGTTTCTTCCAGCCCAGCGTCTCTCATGATGTACTCTGCATAGAAGTTAAATAAGCAGGGTGACAATATACAGCCTTGACGTACTACTTTTCCTATTTGGAACCACTCTGTTGTTCCATGTCCAGTTCTAACTGTTGCTTCCTGACCTGCATACAGATGTCTCAAGAGGCAGGTCAGGTGGTCTGGTATTCCCATCTCTTTCAGAATTTTCCACAGTTTATTGTGATCCACACACTCAAAGGCTTTGGCATAGTCAATAAAGCAGAAATAGATGTTTTTCTGGAACTCTCTTGCTTTTTCCATGATCCAGCGGATGTTGGCAATTTGATCTCTGGTTCCTCTGCCTTTTCTAAAACCATCTTGAACATCAGGGGGTTCACAGTTCACGTATTGCTGAAGCCTGGCTTGGAGAATTTTGAGCATTACTTTACTAGCGTGTGAGATGAGTGCAACTGTGCAGTAGTTTGAACATTCTTTGGCATTGCCTTTCTTTGGAATTGGAATGAAAACTGACCTTTTCCAGTCCTGTGGCCACTGCTGAGTTTTCCAAATTTGTTGGCAGATTGAGTGCAGCACTTTCACAGCATCATCTTTCAGGATTTGAAACAGCTCAACTGGAATTCCATCACCTCCACTAGCTTTGTTCGTAGTGATGCTTTCTAAAGCCCACTTGACTTCACATTCCAAGATGTCTGGCTCTAGATTAATGATCACATCATCATGATTATCTGGGTCGTGAAGATCTTCTGTGAAGAAGGCTGAGCGCCGAAGAATTGATGCTTCTGAACTGTGGTGTTGGAGAAGACTCTTGAGAGTCCCTTGGACTGCAAGGAGATCCAACCAGTCCATTCTGAAGATCAACCCTGGGATTTCTTTGGAAGGAATGATGCCGAAGCTGAAGCTCCAGTACTTTGGCCACCTCATGCGAAGAGCTGACTCACTGGAAAAGACTCTTATGTTGGGAGGGATTGCGGGCAGGAGGAGAAGGGGACGACCGAGGATGAGATGACTGGATGGCATCACGGACTCGATGCACATGAGTCTGAGTGAACTCCGGGAGATGGTGATGGACAGGGAGGCCTGGCGTGCTGCGATTCATGGGGTTGCAAAGAGTCGGACATGACTGAGCGACTGAACTGAACTGATCTATATTACTACACTGTTGAGTAACTATATAACAATTCATTCCTCAGCATTTACTCAATCTTTAAAAGTCAGGTTTCTTTACCAAGAATTTTATCTGGCCATCAGTCTCTAAGAAAATCACAATCCAAAAAAATAAAGACATAAATAAAAAAAAGAGGGAGAAAAAAAAAAGAAAATCACAATCCATCTTAACAGCTTCTTTTGAATGTCCACCTCATGTCCTGCACAAACTGGTTATCCCAAAACTGTAAAAGTCAACACAGTAAGTGCTTTAATCGAAACTCTATTAAGTAAATAAATGTAAAACATTACATAAACCTACTAAATCATAAGATTTCTTCCTAAGAAGCTTATCACACACAGAGAGAAAGCCCTCACGCCATATTATCCTTTAATTATAGATAAGAAATGCTTTTAGTTGGAACTCACCCATCATGGCAATCAGCTTGACTACTTGGAAATTAGGGAAATAGTTCTCCCATCAGCATTCTCTGTGGCCTAAGGAGGTAAAAAATGAACATGGTAATAGTAAGAAGAGAGAGAAGAGGGAGCCATAAAAAGAAAAAAATCAGTATAAGTAACACTAATGAGAATGTACAATATTCATATTTTACACATTTTTATGGGGAAAGTGCCTTACTTTCCCCAGATATTCAATTATTGAGAATGAACAAAAAATCATTATTACTTTATATTAAATTTATTTCAGTATTGTTCAGATTTCTGTCCATCTAAACTAAAGCAAAACAAAATGGAACAATTTTTGACAGTTAAAAAGCTTAAGAGATAACTGAATAAACTCAAGCTCCCACAAGGCAGGGGCACATAAAGATGCATGGAAAAGGTCATGTTTAGAGACAAAAGGAGGACATCAACAAAGTAGTAAAAGCCTACAAAAATTCTCTCCTCCATCTAAGACAAAATTATCAGAATCAACACAAAGGAATGAACCAAAAATTTGCAGCCATCTGGGAAGCATTCTGTAGTCTCAATAAAAACAGAAAGCCTTGTGGTGTTTTGACCTTCCCTATTCTTAATCTTTTCCACCCTTTACTCCCAGCTCTAAATTAGCAATTTAAACCAACAAGCCCAGAGATTTCCCTGACAGTCCAGTGGTTAAGACTCTGTACTTGTAATGCAGGAGTGCAGGTTTGAGCCCTGGTCAGGGAACTAAGGAGATTCCTAGGTGGCACAGTGGTAAAGAATCCGCTTGCCAAAGCAGGAGACTTCAAGAGATGCAGGTTTGATTGCTGCATTGGGAAGATCCCTTGGAATAGGAAATGGCAACCCACTCCAGTATTCTTATCTGGAAAATGCTATGAACAGAGAAGCCTAGCAGGCCTCAGTCCGTGGGGTCACAAAGAGTCAGATACAACTGAGCACATACATACAACTGGGAACTAAGCCTCCACATGCTAGAATGTGGCCAAAGAACAAAAACCCCCGACAAGTCCAAAGTCCCCATGAAAATGAGCAGCCTGGCAGCCACTGGAGAAGGCAGAATGGATTCCCCCAAATCTATCATATTTGACCTATCTAATGGTTTGCTGATAGACCCCATTTGAAAGGCTGCCTTTATTTAACCTGACTTAAAGCTTTTACAATGCAAAGAGCTTGAGGTATTTACTGAAAATCAATCAAGAACAAATGTTACATATCTCAACTGTCAGAGGTTGGGGATAAAATATTTCGGGCAGGCAATACTTTAAGAAAAAAATTTTCTAGAAAAGCCGAGGAATGAGATGTCTGTAGGGAACTCTGAAAATCTCCAACAGATTCCTAGAAATCTAGAAGTTATGCAAACTCTCAAGGCTGTTGCACAGTCAAGAAAGGCCTAAAAAACCTTCGGCTTTTACCTCTGGCTAACATTAAGGCTTTGTGCAACATTAAGTCCAAGGTAAGAGAAACCCAAATAAGACGGTAGGTGTTGCAAGAGGGCATCAGAGGGCAGACACACTGAAACCATACTCACAGAAACCTAGTCAATCTAATCACAACTAGGACCACAGCCTTGTCTAAATCAACGAAACCCCCATGGGGCGACCCAAGACGGATGGGTTATGGTGGAGAGGTCTGACAGAATGTGGTCCACTGGAGAAGGGAATGGCAAACCACTTCAGTATTCTTGCCTTGAGAACCCCATGAACAGTATGAAAAGGCAAAATGATAGGATACTGAAAGAGGAACTCCCCAGGTCAGTAGGTGCCCAATATGCTACTGGAGATCAGTGGAGAAATAACTCCAGAAAGAATGAGGGATGGAGCCAAAGCAAAAACAATACCCAGCTGTGGATGCGACTGGTGACAGAAGCAGGTCCAATGCTGTAAAGAGCAATACTGCATAAGAACCTGGAATGTCAGGTCCATGAATCAAGGCAAATTGGAAGTGCTCAAACAAGAGATGCCAAGAGTGAATGTCAACATTCTAGCAATCAGCGAACTAAAATGGACTGGAATGGGTGAATTTAACTCAGATGACCATTATATCTACTACTGCGAGCAGGAATCCCTCAGAAGAAATGGAGTAGCCATCATGGTCAACAAAAGAGTCCGAAATGCAGTACTTGGATGCAATCTCAAAAACGACAGAATGATCTCTGTTCATTTCCAAGGCAAACCATTCAATATCACAGTTATCCAAGTCTATGCCCCAACCAGTAATGCTGAAGAAGCTGAGGTTGAACGGTTCTATGAAGACCTACAAAGACCTTTTAGAACTAACACCCAAAAAAGATGTTCTCTTCATTACAGGGGACTGGAATGCAAAATTAGGAAGTCAAGAAACACCTGGAGTAACAAGGAAACTAGGCCTGGAATACGGAATGAAGCAGGGCAAAGACTAATAGAGTTTTGCCAAGAAAATGCACTGGTCATAGCAAACACCCTCTTCCAACAACACAAGAGAAGACTCTACACGTGGACATCACCAGATGGTCAACACCGAAATCAGATTGATTATATTCTTTCCAGCCAAAGATGGAGAAGCTCTACACAGTCAACAAAAACAAGACCAGGAGCTGACTGTGGCTCAGACCATGAACTCCTTATTACCAAATTCAGACTCAAATTGAAGAAAGTAGGGAAAACCGCTAGACCATTCAGGTATGACCTAAATCAAACCCCTTATGATTATACAGTGGAAGTGAGAAATAGATTTAAGGGCCTAGATCTGACAGAGTGCCTGATGAACTATGGACTGAGGTTCATGACATTGTACAGTAGACAGGGATCAAGACCATCCCCATGGAAAAGAAATGCAAAGAGCAAAATGGCTGTCTGGGGAGGCCTTACAAATAGCTGTGAAAAGAAGAGAAGTGAAAAGCAAAGGAGAAAAGGAAAGATATAAGCATCTGAATGCAGAGTTCCAAAGAATAGCAAGAAGAGATAAGAAAGCCTTCTTCAGCAATCAATGCAAAGAAATAGAGGCAAACAACAAAATGAGAAAGACTAGAGATCTCTTCAAGAAAATTAGAGAAACCAAGGGAACATTTCATCCAAAGAGGGGCTCGATAAAGGACAGAAATGGTATGGACCTAACAGAAGCAGAAGATATTAAGAAGAGGTGGCAAGAATACATAGAAGAACTGTACAAAAAAGATCTTCACAACCCAGATAATCACGTATGATGTGATCATTCACCTAGAGCCAGACATCCTGGAATGTGAAGTCAAGTGGGCCTTAGGAAGCATCATTACAAACAAAGCTAGTGGAGGTGATGGAATTCCAGTTGAGCTGTTTCAAATCCTGAAAGATGATGCTGTGAAAGTGCTGCACTCAATATGCCAACAAATTTGGAAAACTCAGCAGTGGCCACAGGACTGGAAAAGATCAGTTTTCATTCCAATCCCAAACAAAGGCAATACCAAAGAATGCTCAAACTACCACACAATTGCACTCATCTCACATGCTAGTAAAGTAATGCTCAAAATTCTCCAAGCCAAGCTTCAGCAATACGTGAACCGTGAACTTCCAGATGTTCAAGCCGGTTTTCCAAAAGGCATAGGAACCAGAAATCAAACTGCCAACATCCGCTGGATCATCGAAAAAGCAAGAGAGTTCAAAAAAACCATCTATTTCTGCTTCATTGACTATGCCAAAGCCTTTGACTGTGTGGATCACAATGAACTGGAAAATGAAAGAGATGGGAATACCAGACCACCTAACCTGCCTCTTGAGAAATCTGTATGCAGGTCAGGAAGCAACAGTTAGAACTGGACATGGAACAACGGACTGGTTCCAAATAGGAAAAGGAGTACGTCAAGGCTGTATATTTAACTTCTATGAAGAGTACATCATGAGAGACGCTGGGCTGGAAGAAGCACAAGCTGGAATCAAGATTGCCGGGAGTTAATATCAATAACCTCAGATATGCAGATGACACCACCCTTATGGCAGAAAGTGAAGAGGAGCTAAAAAGCCTCTTGATGAAAGTGAAAATGGAGAGCGAAAAAGTTGGCTTAAAGCTCAACATTCAGAAAACGAAGATCATGGCATCTGGTCCCATCACTTCATGGGAAATAGATGCGGAAACAGTGGAAACAGTGTCAGACTTTATTTTGGGGGGCTCCAAAATCACTGCAGATGGTGACTGCAGCCATGAAATTAAAAGATGCTTACTCCTTGGAAGAAAAGTTATGACCAACCTAGATAGCATATTCAAAAGCAGAGACATTACTTTGCCAACAAAGGTCTGTCTAGTCAAGGCTATGGTTTTTCCTGTGGTCATGTATGGATGTGAGAGTTGGGCTGTGAAGAAAGCTGAATGCCGAAGAATTGATGCTTTTGAACTGTGGTGTTGGAGAAGACTCTTGAGAGTCCCTTGGACTGCAAGGAGATCCAACCAGTCCATTCTGAAGGAGATCAGCCCTGGGATTTCTTTGGAAGGAATGATGCTAAAGCTGAAGCTCCAGTACTTTGGCCACCTCATGCGAAGAGTTGACTCACTGGAAAAGACTCTGATGTTGGGAGGGATTGCGGGCAGGAGGAGAAAGGGACAACAGAGAATGAGATGGCTGGATGGCATCACTGACTCTATGGACGTGAGTCTGAGTGAACTCCAGGAGTTGGTGATGAACAGGGAGGCCTGGCGTGCTGCGATTCATGGGGTTGCAAAGAGTCGACACGACTGAGCGACTGAACTGAACTAAAGTAAAAGATGTGGTAGAACTGCAAATGCCTGAGAGAATGTTAAAGGCCAGCCCCAACACACACACACACACACACACACACACGCACCCCGAAAGACTGTGAGACTTAAAGGTTCCAAGTCTAAGGAAATCTGTCTAATCACGAGATGACAACTAAACTAGGAGCAGTCTTCAGGGACCACATATGACAGAATACAGACTTTAAAAAATGAGTTCTGAAACATCATTAAAAAGCAAATTATAACAACAACAAAAAATACAGAGGTAGAAGAACCAGATTTCCAGACGTGGTGCATTATAATATTTTAAGTGTCCAGTTTTCAAGGAAAAAAAGACATACAAAGACACTGGTCCATACACAGAGAAAAAGCAATCAACAGAAACCAACCCTGAAGAAGCCCAAATGTCAGACTAACTAGACCCGTATCAAAATTCCAGATTCCCTTCAGCATAAACTACATTGTTTGTATAAGCAGTTTAGGCACAGTAAGCCATTCATGTCAGTTAGTCAGGTAGGAACCCTCCTGAAATCCAAGTTTTCAGATGCCAGCAATGAGCAGGCGTCATAAGCGGTTATTTCAAGGATAAGGAGCAAGGTCTACCTTAACTCTTTTCTACACAAGCAGCAGGAGAAAATTAATAGACAAGTTTAAAGAAACTGCATAAATCAATAATTATAAGCATGCTGTTCGGTGTATATTACGTAGATATAATTTATATAACGACAGTAGCACAAAAGACAGACAAGGGATGGAGTTAGAAGGAAAGTTTTGTATGCCGCTCTAATTAAGTGGTATTAACTCAAACTATATTGTTGTAGGTTGAGATGTTGATTTTAATCCCCAGGTCAACTACTGAAGTACACATTTATTTAAATGGCAAAAGAAACAAGAGAATTAAAACAGCACACTAGAAAATATCTATTTAACAAAAAGAAGGCACTAATGAAGGAATGAGGAACAAAAAGAGATATAAAACACACAGAACACACCTGGCAAAAATGGCAGATGTAACCCTCCCTTATGCATAGTTTTATATATACATATAAAAGCAGGACGAACAAAGGCAGAAATGAGCAGACTAGGTTAAAAAACTTGACAACTGTATGCTGTCTACAACAGACACATTTTAGATTCAAGCACAAAATAGATTAAAAGACTGTAAAAAATATACCATGCAAACAGTAGCCAAAAGGCTATACTATTAGCAAAAAAATGGAATATATTACAAAATGGTTGTTAATGGCAACGAAGGACATCTATAGTGAAAAAATGGCCAACTTATCAACAAGATACATAATTATAAACACGTATGCCCGTAACAACAGACTCTCAAAATACATGAAAAAAGATATGAAATAATTAAAATAGGACAGTTAAGAGAGTTCAATGGTTCATTTTCACTAAAGGATAAACAAATAGAAACATCAATGAGAAAATGAAGATTTAAGTAATGCTATAAAATGCTATATAGATAAAATAATGCTATTTAGATAAAGAGCATATCTATAGTACACTCAACCCCCAAAGAGCAAAATACACATTTTTCTCAAATGCATGTAGAACATTTTCCAGGACAGATCACATGTTAGGCAATAAAACTTGTCTCAGTAAGTATAAATAGATTTAAGAAATATTCTTGGCATATACCCCAGAGAAAAACATAGTCTGAAAGGATACATGCATCCCAATGTTCACTGCAGCACTGTTTACAAGAGTCAAGACACAGAAGCAACCTAAATGTCCATCAACAGAAGAACGGATAAAGAAGATGTGGTTCATATATACAATGGAATATCACTCAGTCATTGAAAAGAATGAAATAATGCCATTTGCAGCAATATGGATGGACCCAGAGATTGTCATAATGAGTGAAGTCAGACAGAGAAGGTGAAATATCATGACATCCCTTATATGCAGAATCTAAAAAGAAATGATACAAATGAACTTATTTACAAAACAGAAATAGACTCACAGACTTAGAGAACAAACTTATGGATGCCAGGGGTGAAAAAAATGGGAAAGGAATAATTAGGGAGTTTTGGATCGACATGCACACACTGCTGTATTTAAAATGGATAACAACCAGGTCCAAATGTGGAGCACAGGGCAATCTGCCCCATGTTATGTGGCAGCCTGGATGGGAGAGGAGTTTGGGGGAGAAAGGTGCATGTATAGGTGAGTCCTTTTGCTGTCTACCTGAAACTGTTCTAAAATGTTAATCAGCTATAGTAGTGAGTGAACGTGTCACTTAGTCTTGTCCAACTCTTTGTGACCCCAAGGACTGTTGCCCACCAGTCTCCTCTGTTTATGGAATTCTCCAGGCAAAAATACTGCAGTGAGTAGCCATTCCCTTCTCCAAGGGATCTTCCCAACCCAGGGATCAAACCCAGGTCTCCTGCATTGCAGGAAGACTCTTTACTGTCTGAGCCACCAGGGAGGCCCTAATTGGCTATACTTCAATATAAAAGAAAAAGCTTAAAAGACCAAAAATAAGTAAATGAATGTGCATGAACAACAACAACAAAAAAAAACTATTGGTAAACCATGATCATAAATATTTATAAAATATCTATTAAAGCAAAGTGTTATCAAGACTTTCCTAACTGTAGAAGTTTATAACTTTGAATATAGAACTGTAGATAACCATATGCATAAAAGGCAAACCATAAAGCCAAACAGATTTTTCCTCATTTTGGTCAACAGAATCAAAATACAATTGAATAGAAATAAAAGAAAAAAGATATACGATGTATGTTCCCTGACAACAATGAAATGAGAAATTGGTAACAGAAAGAAATCTGGGGGATTTACAAACATGAAAATTAAACACACTCCTAAAGAACCAATGAGACAAAAAAGAAGTAACGTGGAAAATTAGAAAATGCTTTGAATGAATGAAAATTTTAAAACATACTGAAAAGTATTGGATGCATCTAAAGTATAATTTAGAGATAAACTTGTAACTGCTGGGAATTTGCTGGTAGTCCAGTGGTTAGGACTCAACACTCTCAATGTTGAATTCAACCCCTGGTGAGTGAAGGAAGATCCCACAAGCCACACAGCATGCCCCTCCCCAAGAAATCAGAGAATTACTACCAACCTTACAGAAACAAAAAGGAAAAGGGAATACTATGAATAATTGTACATCAGTGAATAAGACCACCTGGAAGAAATAAAGTGATTGAATCAGAAATTTTAAAGCTTTTCACAAATAAAAAGTCCTAACCCAGATAGATGGCTCACACATTTAAGGAAGAATTACCACCATTATTAATATTTTATTACCCAGTATTACTCTGATAATCAAATCAGACAAAGATATTGTAAGAGAAAACTACAGATTGATAACTTTGTGAATATAGAAAAATACTAACAAAACACTAACAAATCTAATCCAGAACATTAAAAAGAGGGCTTCTACGCCAGAAACCTATAGGATATATCCCACAAAAGCAAGGTGGGTTCAGCATACAACATCAATGTAATAAAACACAGATAAAAGAAAGATACATAATCACCTCAACAGACAAAGAAAATGCAAGTGCCAAAATCCAACTGCCTACTCAGAAGACTAGGAAGAGAAAGGAACTTCTGCAGCTGATCAGGGCAACCATGAAAAATCCACAGCAAAAACTGGATATGTGCCTACTAAGATCAAGACAGATTTCAGTCTTGCCACTCTTATTTAATATTGTACTAGAGTCCTAGTCAGAAAATGAGGCAAGAAAATGAAATATTGATAAAAGGAATTCAGACTCAGTAAGAAGCAAAACTATACCTATTTGCAGATGACAGTCTTGTATACAGAAAATCTAAGTTCACAAAAACAATATTAGAGTTAATGAAAGAGGTCAGCACAGTTGCAGGATACAAGATCAACACTTAAAATGATCAGTTGTATACCTATGGCTGATTCATGTTGAGGTCTGACAGAAAACAACAAAATTCTGTAAAGCAATTATCCTTCAATAAAAAATAAATTAATTTAAAAAATCAGTTGTATTTTTACACACAAGCAATGAACAATTTGGAACTAAAATTTAGAAATAAATTCCACTTATATTACCATCAAAATAATATAATTATTAGGAATATATTTAACAACAACAAGTCTTGTACACTGAAAACTATAAAACACTTCTGAATAACATTAAAACAGATCTAAGTATCTGGAAAGACATTCCATGTTCATGGATTGGAAGAAAATGTTTTTAAGATGGTAAAACTCTCAAAGTCACCTACAGATTCAATGTAATCTCTATCAAAATTCCAATGACCTTTCTTTACAGCAATGAAAAAAGTGATACTTAAATGCATATGGAACTAAAAGAGACTCTGAAGAGCCAAAACAATACTGAAAAAGAAAAATAAAATTGGAGGACCCACACTCTCTGATTTTAAAAATTACTACAAAGTTACAGCAATCAAAGCAGTGGGGGTACCGAAATAAGGCAAGAAACTGGTGACACAGAAGTGAGAGCTCAAACATCTATGGCTGAATGAGTGCCAAGACACTGGGGAGATAATGATCATCAACAAACGGTACTGGACAACTAGATAGCCACAGGCCAAAACAGGAAGTTAGACCCCTTCCTCACACATTATGCAAAAATTAATTCAACATGGACCAAACACAAAATGGAAAAGCTAAATGTATAAAAACTTAGAAGGGAACACAGGTATAAACATCATATTTTACCTACCCCCCTGCAGAACTTACCTAAAGGGCACACATTTTTAATATACATTTTACATATGCATTCACCCACATAACCACAACAGATAAAACTATAGACATTTCCAGGACCCATGAAGACTCCCTTGTACCTGTCCCATGTGAGCCACCATTTCCCCATAAGGGAACCTTCATCTTGCCATTTACTGCCGTAGAGTAGTTTTGCCTTTTAACATTCCATGCTAATTGAAACATACAAGACATATCTTTGTATTTTTCTTTTTTATTTTATGTTTTTGGTTGTGCTGCACCATTTACAGGATTTTAGCTTACCGACCAGGGACTGAACCCATGCCCCCGGCAGTGAAAGCCAGTGAAGCCCTAACCACTGGACCACCACGGAACTGCCTGTATCTATTTTCACTTGATATTTTATGTCTCTGAAATTCTTCAACATAATCTGTACAAGTATTTTATTCACTTTCATCACCGTGCAATATTCCATTATAAGCTTATACCTCGACTAATTCACCCATTCTACTACTGGTGGACATGAAGGCTGTCTCCAGTTACTGGCTAACACATAAAAGCTCTATGAACCTCTTGAACATGCCTTTTGGTAAACATACACACATATTTCTGTTGGATACATATCCAAGGAGGGAACTGCTAAATCTCCAAGACATGCATATAATTACCTTCAGCAGTTATGGAGGAACATTTCTTCAAAGCGACTGTGTTAAACACAGATACTCTCATCAGTAATGCAAGAGAGTTCCAGTTCTTCCACATCCTCACCAGCCCTAGCAGTCATTCTGGTGGCTGTGTAATGTATTTATCACTATAGTTTTAATTTACACTTATCTGGTGATTAATGATGTTGAGTACCATTTTCATTCATTTACTGGCCATTCTGATACACTCTTCTGTAAAGTGACTATGTAACAAGCCTTTTGCACATTTAAAAATTTTAAACACAAGAACTCTGTTGGATATGTTCATTATGGTCTACGGTCTATGTCTTATCTTTACACTTTGTTTATGATATCTTCACTCTAACAAATCTAATGCAGTCAGTAAGTATACAGTGGAGAATTTGGGCAACTCCTTAATGAGGTGATTAAGATTAGCATCACATATAAAAGACAGATGGACATTCTGTGTCTCAAGGTTTAATACTCTGAGAAGGAAACAGCATGAACTAACCAGCTTTCTGAGACTGTATAACCTAAATATAATTAAATAAAGAAAACTCAGACAAAATGAGAAACATTGCATTTAAACAAAGAGACTGCATTCCTCAAAATGTCAATCAGATAAAAGTCAAAGAAGGGCTATGGAAATGTTGCAGATTCAAGGAGAGTAAAGAAACACAGCAACTTGATCTTTCCTAAACCTAGATTGGATCCTATACCAGAGAGAAACTGCTATATGGGCCATTATCAGGTCAAATGACAAAACTGGAATATGTATAGGAATTATTTCTTCAGAAAGGCTACATTCCAGTTCCTATTGTCTCTGCTATCCTCCTACATTTATTTACGCTATGATAGAAATGTGCATGTGGGTTCTGGTGGTTATTAACTGGCATAAAAGACATATTAGTAATGAGCTTTTATCCACAAAACTGGTGGGAATTCAAATATATGGGCTGGCTAAAATACCAGAGAAACACTCCGCTACCCTGCATGAACAAAATATAAAAGCCTATATTCTTTATTGTATTTTTAATTAAAAAAAATTTCTTACTGAAGTATAGTTGATTTACCACATTGTGTTAGTTTCTGGTGTACAGCAAAGTGATTCCGTTATACATTTACACACATATTCTTTTTCATATTCTTTCTCATTATAGTTTATTACAAGATACTGAATAAAGTCCCCTACACTATCAGTTCAGTTTAGTCGCTCAGTCGTATCCGACTCTTTGCGACCCCAGGGACTGCAGCATGCCAGGCTTCCCTGTCTGTCACCAACTCCCGGAGCTTACTCAAACTCATGTCCATCGAATCAGTGATGCCATCCAACCATCTCATCCTCTGTCATCCCCTTCTCCTCCCACCTTCAATCTTTCTCAGCATCAGGGTCTTTTCAAATGAGTCAGCTCTTCGCATCAGGTGGCCAAAGTATCGGAGTTTCAGTTTCAGCATCAGTCTTTCCAATGAATATACAGGACTAATTTCATTTAGAATGGACTGGTTGGATCTCCTTGCAGTCCAAGGGACTCTCAAGAGTCTTCTCCAACACCACAGTTCAAAAGCATCAATTCTTCGGCGCACAGCTTTCTTTATAGTCCAACTCTCACATCCATACACGACTACTGGAAAAACCATAACTTTGACTAAACGGACCTTTGTTGGAAAAGTAATGTCTCTGCTTTTTAATACGCTGTCTAGGTTGGTCATAGCTTTTCTTCCAAGGAGCACTTTTTGTTTTTGTTTTTTTTTTTTTTACTTTATTTTACTTTACAATACTGTATTGGTTTTGCCATACATTGACATGAATCCACCACGGGTGTACATGCGCTCCCAAACATGAACCCCCCTCCCACCTACCTCCCCATAACATCTCTCTGGGTCATCCCTGTGCACCAGCCCCAAGCAGGCATCTTTTAATTACATGGCTGCAGTCATCATCTGCAGTGATTTTAGAGACCAAAAAAATAAAGTCTGTCACTGTTTCCACTGGTTCCCCATCTATTTGCCATGAAGTGATGGGACCAGATGTCATCTGAATGTTGAGTTTTAAGCCAACTTTTTCAATCTCCTCTTTCACTTTCATCAAGAGGCTTTTTAGTTCCTCTTTACTTTCTGCCATAAGGGTGGTATCATCTGCATATCTGAGGTTACTGATATTTCTCCCAGCAATCTTGATTCCAGCTTGTGCTTCTTCCAGCCCAGCGTCTCTCATGATGTACTCTGCATAGAAGTTAAATAAGCAGGGTGAAAATATACAGCCTTGACGTACTCCTTTCCCAATTTGGAACCAGTCTGTTGTTCCATGTCCAGTTCTAACTGTTGCTTCTTGACCTGCATAAGGATTTCTCAGGAGGCAGGTCAGGTGGTCTGGTATTCCCATCTCTTGAAGAATTCCCATCTCTTTTCCACAGTTTGTTGTGATCCACACTGTCAAAGACTTTGGCGTAGTCAATAAAGCAAAAGTAGATGTTTTTCTGGAACTCTCTTGCTTTTTCAATGATCCAGCAGATGTTGCCAATTTGATCTCTGGTTCCTCTGCCTTTTCTAAATCCAGTTTGAACATCTGGAAGTTCACGGTTCACATAGTGCTGAAGCCTAGCTTGAAGAATTTTGAGCATTACTTTGCTAGTGTGTGAGATGAGTCCAATTGTGCGGTAGTGTGAACCTTCTTTGGCACTGGAATGAAAACTGGCCTTTTCCAGTCCTGTGGCCAGTGCTGAGTTTTCCACATTTGCTGGCATATTGAGTACAGCACTTTCACAGCATCTTTTCGGAGTTTCACAAATCTTTTAGGAGTTGAAATAGCTCAACTGGAATTCCCTGTACTACACCTTGCTTTTTACCTATTTTATACATTGCTGTTGCTATTAAATCATGTCTGACTCTTTGCAATGGGCTGCAGCACATCAGGCTTCCCTGTCCTTCACTATCTCCTAGAGGGTGCTCAAATTCATGTCCACTGAGATAAGGATGTTATCCTCTGTCACTCTCTTCTCCTTTTGTCTTTTATCCTTCCCAGCATCAGGGTCTTTTCCAATTGAGTTGGCTCTTCATATCAGGTGGTCAAAGTACTGGAGCTACAGCTTCAATTTTATACATAGAAGCTTGTAACAGTTAATTCCAAATTCCTAATTTATCCCTCTCCCACCCTAAACAAGCTTATTTTCTATTTTTCTATATTTGTGAGTCTGTTTCTGTTTTGTAAGCAGATTCATCTGTATCATATTTTAGATTCCACATGTAAGTAATATCACATGATATTTTTCTTTCTGTATATGACTGACTTCACTTAGTATGATAACCTATAGGTCAATTCATGTTGCTGCAAATGGCATTATTTCATTCTTTTTTTAAGGCTGAGTAATATCTTGCATGTGTGTATGTGCGTGTATACACACACACACACACACATATATATCTCACATTTTCTTTATCCTTACACCTGTCAATGGACATTTAAGTTGCTTCCATGTCCTGGCTATTGTAGCTGTGCTGCTATGAACACTGGGGTGCATCTTTCTTTTCAAATTAGAGTTTTCTCCCAATATATGCCCAGGAGAGGGATTGCTGGATCACACGGCAACTCTAGTTGTAGTTCTTTAAGGAACCTCCATACTGTTTTCCACAGTGGCTGTGCCAATCTACATTCCCTTTTCTCCACATCCTCTCCAGCATCTATTATCTGTAGACTTTTTAAAGGTGGACATTATGATTGGCGTGAGGTGGTACCTCATGGTTGTTCTGATTTCCATTTCTCTAGTAACTGGCAATGTTGAGCATGTCTTCATGCATCTATCGGCCATCTGGATGTCGTCTTTGGAGAAATGTGTATTTAGGCCTTCTGCCCATTTTTTGATTGGGTTGTTTTTCTGTTATGGGGATGTACAAGCTGTCTGCACATTTTGGGAATTAAGCCCTGGTTGGTCACATCATTTTAAAATATTTTCTCCCAGTCCGCAGGTTGTCTTTCCATTTTGTTTTTTGTTTCTTTTGCTATGCAAAAGCTTACACATTTGATTAGGTCCCATTTGCTTAATTTTGCTTTTACTTCAATTGTCTTGGGAGACTGACCGAAGGAAACGCTGGCACAATTTAAGTCAGAGAATGTTTTGCTTGTGTTCTCTTCTAGGAGTCTTACAGTATCGTGTATTATATTTAAGTCTCTAAGCCATTTTGAGTTTATTTTTGTCTATGGTGTGAAGGTGTGTTCTAACTTCACTCATGCTCATGTGGCTGTCCAGTTTTCCCAACACCACACTTGCTGAAGAGACTAACTTTTTCCCACTGTATATTCTTGCCTCCTTTGTTAGATTAACTGACTGTAGGTAGGTGGTTTATTTCTATAAAAGCCTACCTTCTTAAAGACAGTGCCAAGGCCAGTCATTCATTTTGAGGAGTCTGGTTATTTAATGCCACCAATAAGATTAACCAACTCCTGCCTCTAAAATTTTGCTGCATCTGTACATCAACTGAATCTTTCATGCAAGGTACGGGTGAAGTACCTTAAAGATAAGGAAGCTGAGGAGTTCACATGTTTACAAAGCAGATGGCACTTACTATTTTTGAACTTGCTTGCTAATAAATGATGGCAAAATAAAAGTCTACTATATTTGGAAGGATTTGGTCTAAGGTTTACTTTCACTATAAGCCAATAGATTATAAGAAAGCAGCTGATATTCATTGAAGTTCACTGATTGCTATATACTTTATTTACCTAAAATAACACAATAATTGTGCATAACCAATTAGACTTTGTTCAATTCACAACAGCCAACTTAGGATCTCCTGACTCACTTTTGCTACATCTAAGAGTCTTTCCCCCAAGTCTTTAAGTGGCTGCTAAGGTCTATTGACCATCTAATATAAAACATTTCCCTCACTCACTCACTTTCTTTTTTTACATCATCCTATTTTTGCTTCTTGATAAAACATATCATCATATAAAAATTCTTTTAGTCAGTTTATTTATTTATTACACCTCCATCCCCACTGGCACACAGGAGCCTTAAGAACAGAGACTCTGTTGATATGACTGATCACTGCACCTCTGATGTACAGAACAGTGCATGGCTCATAGAAGGTGCTGGGTATTTCAGAATAAAAGAAAAATTTAAAAAGTGGGAGGTGGAGAATAAGAGAAGACAGGAGTTATCTTGCAAAGATCAAAAAACTAACTCTAAAAGAATGGGTTGGGGGGGGGCAGGGACATCTACGCAATTGCTCAGATACTAAGAAAATGAGTAAGACATTAGTAAGACAGTTTTGTACTCCACACTCAAAAAGCCCATGGACCAATAAAGAAAAGAGAAAAAGACACTGCTGTAGTATTATGGATTTTAACAGAGATATGTCATTAAAATACACGTTAAGAAATAGCCCACTGTGTGATAGTACCTGCCATACTATACTCCAACTATTAATAACTTAAGAGTAAGTGCATATCTCCCATCCACAAGTAGATTATGAATTGAGATCATATGTTTCACCTAAAAATGACAGGCAAAAGTGGTACTCAATCTAAATGTATCAAACCATTCTAACAAGATTTTAATGACTTTCACATTTATAAGAAATGACTAATGATTAGGAGTCTCCATCCTGATATGAATAAATTGTAAGTTAAAAGAGATCTATGATCAGGAACAAGAAAAGGGTGCCTACTCTTGCCACTATTATTCAGCACAGTTTTGGAAGTCCTAGCTATGGCAATCAGAGAAGAAAATTAAATAAAAGGAAGCCAGATTGGAAAAGAAGTAAAACTCTTGTTTGCAAACAACACAATATTATACACAAAAAACCCTAAAGATAGTATCAGAAAATTACTAGAGCTAATCAGTGAATTTACTAAAGTTGCAGGATACAAAAATCAATACACAGAAATCACTTACATTCCTATACATGAACAATAAGACATCAGAAAGAGAAATTAAGGAATCAAGCTCATTTACCACTGCAACATAAAGAATAAAATGCCTAGGAATAAATCTCCCTAAGGAGACAAAGAGCTGTACACAGAAAACTGTAAGACACTCATGAAAGAAATCAAAGATCACAGAAACAGAGATATTCCATGTTTCTGGCGTGTACGAATCAATACGGTGAAGACGACTCACTACCAAATGCAATCTACGGATTCAATGCAATCCTCATCAAATAACCCAGAACTACAGCAAAAAATTTCATAATTTATATGGAAACACCAAAGACCCCAAAGAGCCAAAGCAATCTTGAGAAAGAAGAATGGATCTGGAGGTTTCCTGACTTCAGACTATACACAAAACTACAGCAATCAAACCTATATGGTACTGGCACAAAAAAAAAAAGACATACAGACCAATGGAACAAGATAGAAAGCCCAGACATAAACCCACGCACCTATGGGCACCTTATCTTTGACAAAGGAGGAAAGAATATACACTGGAAAAAAGACAGCCTCTTCAGTAAGTGGTGCTGGGAAAACTGGAAAGCTATATGTAAAAGAATGAAATTAGAACACTTCCTTACATTATATACAAAGATAAATTCAAAGTGGATTAAAGACCTAAATTTAAGACCAGAAACTATAAAACTCTTAGAGGGAAACATAGGCAAAACACTTTATGACATAAATCACCGCACGATCCTCTATGACCCACCTCCTAGAATAATGAAATAAAAACAAAAATAAACAAGTGGGACCTAATTAAACTTAAAAGCTTTTTCACAGCAATGGAAACTAAAAACAAGGTGAAAAGACAACCATCAGAATGGGAGAAAACAACAGCAAATCAAACAACTGACAAAGGATTATTTCCAAAATATTCAAGCAGCTCATACAAGTTAAAACCAGAAAAACAACAACCCAATCAAAAAGTGGGCAAAAGACCTACACAGACATTTCTCCAAAGAAAACATACAGATGGCTAATAAACACAAGAAAAGATGCCCAACATTGCTTATTATTAGACAAACGCAGTAATGAAAACTACAAGGAGATAACACCTCACACTGGTCAGAATGGCCATCATCAAAAACTGACAAACAATAAATGCTGGAGAACACGTGAAGAAAGGGGAACTGTCTTCCACTCTTTGAGGGAATGTAAATCAATACAGCCACTATGGAAGACTATGGACAGTCCTTAAAAAACCAGGAATGAAACTACCACATGACCCAAAAACCCCACTCCTCGGCATATACCCTGAGAAAAACGTAACTGAAAAAGATACATTTACCACAATGTTCACTGCAGTACTATCTACAGTAGCTAGGACATGGAAGTAACCTAGATGTGCATCGAAAGATGAACAGATAGAGAAGCTGTGGTACATATACACAATGGAATATTACTCAGCCATAAAAAGGAATGCATTTGAGTTAGTTCTACTGAGGTGGATGACCTAGAGACTATTACCAGAATGAAGTATGTCAGAAGAGAAAAACCAGTATCACATATTAATCCACATATATGGAATCGAGCAAGACGGTACTAATGATTCTATCTGCATGGCAGCAGAGGAGATGCAGGCACATAAAGAACAGACTTACAGACATGGGGTGAGGGTTGGGAAGGAGAGGGTGGGATGATTGGAGAAAGCAGTATGGAAACATATACACCACCATATGTAAAAGCAGTGCTAAAAGAAAAATGTATAGCTAACATGAAGTGAAAGCAGTGCTAAGAGAGGAATTTATATCTGTAAATGTACATATTAAAAAAGAAGATTTCAAATCAACAACCTAACTTTACATCTTAAGGAACCAGAAAAAGAACAAACTAAACCCAAAGCTAGCAGAAGAAAGGAAATAATAAAGATCAGAGCAGAGAGAAGCAAAATAAAGAGATAAATAATAAAAGAAAAATCAGTAAAACCAAGAGGTGATTCTTCAAAAAAGATCAACAAAATGGGCAAAATTTTAGCTAGACTAAGAGAGAAAAGAGTCAAATAACTAAGATAAAAAATGAAAGAGGAAACATTACATTACAGAAGTAAAAATAACCAGGAAACTCCTTAGCAGTCCAGTGGTTAGGACACCACACTTCCTCTGTAGGAGGTACACAGGTTCAATCTCTGATTGGGAAACCAAGATTCCGTATGCCGTGTGGCACAGCTAAAAAAACAAACAACAACAAAAAACCCAAATGAATAAACAAAAACCTCCTAAAAAGAAAAGTCTAGGTCCAGACGGTTCCACTGGTAATATTGTACATTAGAAGAAATTCTTCCAAAAAACTGAAGAGGAAGGAAAATCTACTAACTCACTGGATGAGGCCAACATTAGCCTGATACCAAAGCCAGACCAAGTCATTACAGGTAAACTACAGACCAGTTATCTCCTATGAACACTGATGCAGAAACCCTTAACAAAGTGCTAGGAAGCAAAACTAAGCAGCAAGTCAAAAGGATTATGCGTCACAGTCAAGCGGGATGGCTTATTAAAAGGCAAGGATGACTCAACACGTGCAAACATCAATGTCATAAATCACATGAAGGGAAGGAAGGGGAAAAAACAGTTCTCTCCATTGATGCATAGAAAGCACTTAACAAAATTTAATACTCTTTCATGATGAAACACTCAGGAAACTAGCAACTGAAGGAAATTCCTGAGCATAATGAAGGTCATATAAGAAAAGCCTATATCTGACATCACAGTCAGGGCAAACCACTGAAGGCTTCTCCCTACGCCTTTCCTGTCCAGACCAGGGACAAGACTCAGATGTCCACTTGGCCACTCTTACTCAGCACAGTGTTGGGAGTTCTAGTAGGAGCAACGGGCATGAAAACAGACAGACTTCCAAATCAGAATCAAAGAAGCAAAATTATCTCTATGTGAAGGTGACATGACCTCAAATACAGAAATGCCTAAAGATTATGCACACACACACACACACACGATGCTGAAGCTAATAAACATATTCAACAACACTGTGTGTATTGTTACAAATCAACACACAAAAACCAATTACATTTCTACACACTATGAACAATCAGAAAATGAAATTAAGAAAATCCCATTTACAATAGCATCAAAAAGAATAAAGTACTCACGAATTAACCAAGGTACTAAAAGACTTACACAATGAAAACTACAGAATGCTGCTAAATAAATTAAAACGACACAAATAAATGAAACATATCCATGAATTAGATGACTTAATACTAAGATGCCAATACTACACGAAATGATCAATAGATTTGATGCAAACCCTATCAAAATCCCAATGACATTTTTTGCAGAAACAGAAAAATCCATCCAAAAGTTCATATGAAATCTCAAGGGATCCCAAATAATCGAAACAATCCTGAAAAAAAAAAAAAAAAAACTAGAGGACTCACACTTTCTGATTTTAAAACTCACTCCAAAGTTACAGTAATCATAACAACACAGTACTGGTAATAAAGACCAATGGAATAGAGCCCAGGATTATACCCTTGCATAATTGGTCAAATAATTTTTGACAAGAGTGCCAAGACTATTTAAGAGGGAAAGCACAGTGTTTTAATAATATGGTGATGGTAAAACTGGAAAATATCCACATGCAAAAAAAAAAAAGTAGCTGGTACTTTACACCAGACACAAAAACTGCCTTAAAATGGATCATAAACCTAAATGTAAAAGCTAAAACAACAGAACTCTTCAAAGTATAAAGGGAAACCATTTTTGCAAAAATCTCTTGAATGTGACATCAAAAGCACAGTCAACAAGAGAAAAAATAGAGAAACTGGAGTTAATCAAAATTTAAAATGGATGGATAAACCCAGAGGACATTATGTTAAGTGAGATAATCCAGGTAGAGAAAGGCAAATAATGCATGATTTCACTTATATGAGGTATCTAAAATAGTCAAATTTATAGAAGCACAGAATAAAACTGTGGTTGTTGGATTGGGGGGGGTTGTCAGGTAGCAAAAATGGAGCATTTTTATTCAATGTATGTAAAATTTCAGTTATGCTGATGATTTAAGTTCTAGAGATCTGCTGTAAAACATATTGCCTCAAGTTATTAATATGGTATTGGGCACTTCAAATTTTGTTAAGAAGGTAGATATCATGGGAAGTATTCTTGTTGTTGTTCAGTTGTAAGTCATATCCAACTCTTTGCAACCCCATAAACTGCAGCACACCAGGCTTCCCTGTCTTTCAACTATCTTCTGGAGCTTGCTCAAACTCATGTCCATTGAGTCAGTGATGCTATCTAACCATCTCATCCTCTGCCGCCCCGTTCTCTCTTGGCCTCAGTCTTTTCCAGCATCGGGGTCTTTTCCGAAGAGTTGGATCTTCTCATCAGGTGGCCAAAGTTTTGGAGCTTCAGCTTCAGCAGTAGTCCTTTCAATGAATATTTAGGACTGATTTCCTTTAAGAATTGACTGGTTTGATCTCTCAAGAGTCTTCTTCAGCACCACAGTTTGAAAGCATCAATTCTTTGGCACTCAGCCTTCTTTTTGGTCCAACTCACATCAGCACATGACTACTGGAAAAACCATTGCTTTGACTATATGGACTTTTGTCAGTAAAGTGATGTCTCTGCTTTTTAATATGCTGTACAGGTTTGTCATAGCTTTTCTTTCAAGGAGAAAGCATCTTTTAATTTCATGGCTGTAGTTACCATCTGCAGTGATTTTGGAGCCCAAGAAAATAAAATAAAATCTGGCACTGTTTCCACTTTTCCCACATCTGTTTGCCATGAAGTAATGAGACCAGATACCATGATTTCTGTCTTTTGAATGTTGAGTTCCAAGCCAGTTTTTTCACTCTCCTCTTTCACCCCCATCAAGAGGCTCTCCTCTCTGTTTTCTGCCATAAGGGTGGTATCATCTGCATATCTGAGATTGTTGATATTTCTCCCTGCAATCTTGATTCCAGTCTGTGATTCATCCAGCCCTTGCATGATGTACTCTGCATTTAAGTTAAATAAGCAGGATGACAATATATAGCCCTGACTTACTCCTTTCCCACCACCAAAAAAAGAAAGCAGGGAAAGGGACACAAGGAATTTGGGGGAGGCACTGCACGTTTCTATTACTCCAATTGTGGCAACGGCATCTTGAGTGTTCATTTATGTACTAACTCAAAAACTGTATACATCAAATATGTGCAGTTATTTTACCAGTTACACCTCAATAAAACTTTAAAAAAATTTTAAACTTCTGTGCATCAAAGGACACAATCAGCAGGGTGAAAAGATAATCCATGGAATGGGAGAAAATATTTGCAAATCATTTATCTGATAAGAGGTTAATGTCCAAATTTATCAGTTACTCTTACAATTCAACAAAAAAACAAGACTAAAAAATGGACAAAGGACTCAAGTCATTTCTCCAAAGAATATCACCAATCATTAGGGAAACAAACACAAAATCAAAACAATGAAATATCATCTCACACCCATACAATGGCTACTGTTAAGAAAAATGAAAGTAAATGTTGGCAAAATGTGGAAAATTTGGAACTCCTGTATACTACTGGTAGGAATGTGCAGTCACTATGGAAAACAGTATGGTGGGTCCTCAGAAATTAAAAACTAAGTTACCATTCTGTGCTGTGCTTAGTCGTTCAGTTGTGTCCAACTATTTGCAACCCCACGGACTGTAGCCCACCAAGCCCCTCTCTGTGGGGATTCTCCAGGCGAGAATACTCGAGTGGGTTGCCATGCCCTCCTCCAGGGGATCTTCCCAACTCAGGGATCAAACCCAGGTTTCCCACGGTGCAGGCAGATTCTTTACCATCTTAGCCACCAGGGAAGCCCAAGAATACTGGAGTGGGTAGCCTATCCCTTCTCTAGCAGATATTCCTGACCCAGGAATCTAACTGGGGTCTCCTGCACTGCAGATGGACTCTTTACCAACTGAGCTATCAGAGAAACATATATATAATGGAGAATTATTCAGCCTTAAAAAGGAATTCGATCTTTACATATGCTACAACAGGGATAAACTTTAAGGACATTTTACTAAATGAAATAAGCCAATCAACAAAAATATAAATAGTGTATGATTCTACTTATTTAAGTCAAATTCACACAGAAAGTAGAAAGAAAGTTGTCAGAGGAAAAGGAGGAGTTTTGTTTAATGAATCTAGAGTTTCAGTTTTGCAAGATGAAAGAGTTCTAGAAATGGATGGTGGTGACAGTGAAATGTACTAGCAGTGGTATGTAAGAATGCTAGTATATTTAATGTCACCGTACTATACAGTTTTAAAAAATAGTGAAGATGGTAAATTTTAAGTTATTTGTATTTTACCACAATTTCAAACAACCTGCTCCAGTATTCTTGCCTGGGAAATCCCATGGCCTAAGGAGCCTGGCAGGCTACACAGTTCATGGGGTTGCAAGAGTCAGACATGACTTAGCAACTAAACCACCACCACAATTTTTAAAAATACCAAGAAAACCCCCCAAAACTCTTATTTCTTGCAAAATACCAACAAGACTCAACTCTAACCCTCATGATCCTACGCTGTCCTTTCCTTCAAATGCAACCAGTTACTTTTCCAATGTAGGAATTTACTGTGTGTTTCAAATGATCTACTAACACTGTAAATTTCTCCACTTCAAACACTTTTTGAGAACTACTATTCACTAGTTTCTTAAAAAACAAACAAACAGAAAACACTTTATTAAGTGTCTACTCACTATGCGCCACACTTGCGGCTGTTCTCTTGCGGCTTACACTTTAATGAGGAGGACAAACGTGACTACAAAGTGCCAATGAAGAAAATGAACAGTGAATGAGAAAACATGTAAAACCTCTGAAACTGAGAAGATCAGTGGGAAAACTCTCAAGGCTGGAAAGCAGCACACACAAATGCCCAAAAAGCTCAGCATGCTCCAGGAACTGTAGGAAGAACTGTGGAATCAGCATCTCACAAAGCAAAGGGGGAGCGGCAATACACAGACTGAACCTGAGCCAGAGCTGCCGCCAAGGAAGGCCGTAAAGGGACCCAGATAGAGTGCGTAATGCAGCAGAGGCTGCTGATGGCTTTAAGCAAAGACAAGACATCGTTTGATCGGAGGGTTTTTCCCTGTTTGGTTGGTTGGGTTTTGTTTGTTTTTTCATCTGTTCTTAAATGTCACATTGGTTGCTCAGTAAATAGCCAAAATGTGTATCAGGCACAGACAGGATACATTATAAATTCAAACACTGAATGTTAGTTTGATCATTTACTTTATTACATATACATGTTATAAAACATGGGTATTTATTCATATTGAGCAAAAAATCCTTAAAGTTAAAAACATATGTTGAGCAAAAAAGCAAACAAAAAAGAATCCTTACAGTGTGTTTTCATCTGTAAAAGAGGGAACGAGTAACTTTACGGAGCAGAAATACTATAAATACTGCCTCAGCTAGGTGACCAGTACCAGCATTACAGTGAGGAAATCACGTTTATGCTGTTGTTCAGTCACCAAGTGTGCCTGACTCTTCGCAACCCCGTGGAGCACACCACGCTTCCCTGTCCCTCCTCATCTCCTGGAGTTTGCCCAAGTCCGTGTCCATTTATTCAGTCATGCCATACTCAGCCTTTAATACGATGTTATAAAATGTGACAAAAATAGCACTTTATCTTTGTGATCTTCCTCCAAGAACTCAAAAACTAAGTAACATAAGAAAACATTGATCAAAATGAAATTTGAGAGACAGTCAATTAAACACCTGATCAACATTCTTCAAAACTATCAAGGTCATTAAAAACAAGGAATGTTTGAGAAACTGCCATAATCCAGAGGAATTAAAGCATTATAAAAACCAAATGCAACACTGTATCCTCGATGAGATCCTGCAATGGAGAAAGGACAATGAAATCTTAATAAAGTATGAGGTTAATAATGATGTATCAATAATGCTTGGAGAAGGAAATGGCAACCCACTCCAGTATTCTTGCCTGGGAAATCCCATGGAAACAGGAGCCTGGCAGGCTACAGACCATGGAGTTGCAAAGAGTCAGACACAACTTAGCGACTAAACAACAAAAACAATCAATATTGCTCCCTTACTTGTGACAGATGTATACATAAGATGCTAACACTAGGGAAACTGGATACAGAGTACAAGAACCCTCTTAACTATTTAAAAACTTTCCTGTAAATCTAGAACATTTGCAAACTCAAAAAATTATTTAAAGAATGAACTGTAAAAGGAACATAAGCAGCAAAAACTAGTTATAAGATTACTTAGGTCCAGAGGGAGATGATTATACATTAAAATGTTTAAAATAATATAGCAGCAGGGAAGATGGAGAAAAAAAGATGGCTTCAAGGCATATTTTGAAGACAGAGTAAAAAGACCTTGGGGGGCTTCTCCGGTGGCTCAGTGGTAAAGAGTCCACCATCCAGTGGAGGAGACAGGGGTTCGATCCCTGAGCCAGGAAGATTCCCCATCCTGTGGAACTAAGCCCACGCGCCATGACTACTGAGCCCGTGCTCTAGAGCCCACAGTCCACAACTGGTGAAGTCCACACACCACAGAGCCTGTGCTTGCCTGCACGCTGCAACGAAGAGGAGCCCCTGGTCACCACAGGTATACAGAAAAGGCCTGTACAGCAACAAGACTCCCCACAACCAAAAATAAATGAATAAAATTATTTTAAAAAAAAAGAATTTCAGACTTCCAGTTAATGCAGAATACTGAAGTCAGCATATCCTCGTCTCCAAAAATAAGAATAAAACTGGACAAATTGCCAAAAACTATTTCAGGGATTTGGAAATTACCAAAAGATAAACAACAAATTGAGAAGTATTTATTCATGGAAAACTACCAGACCCTCAGTAAAGCAGTGGGAGTCAGTAGATTCCCAACACTAACCTAGCTTGGTCCACATAAGAACTTTCAACAGTTTTGAAACTCAGCAACTCTTGCTAGAGGGGTTGACGTGATTTGGAGTGAAAGATGAAAAGTCACACTAAATACCAACACCAAAAAAAAAAAGGAAAAAACACGGTAAAAATGAATGGGGAAAACCAGTAACTCTATTAGGAGGAGGAGGAAGAAAAGTGCCTCAAGTGAAGGCAAAGGCAGACTGGCCAAAAATTTAACAGGAAGATCTTGAAAATCAGAAAGCCACAGAAGTGCTCGATGGACTCTACAAATCTCCAGCTGAGTAGGAAACTATGAGCACGCATAGACATGAATGCATAGACCCAAGACACGAATAGACCCAAAAGGGCCAGGTACAAAATGAAAACTAAGGTCCACTTGGCTGTTGGCTTAAATTTGTGCTATTCATACACACCTACCAGAAGATGGCTGAAGTCATCTTTGAGGTATCTGAATGCAACCTCTGCCCAATCACTGCCTGACCACTAAGTTACACAATTACAGGGTAACCCCTAGGAAGACTGGCTTAAAAGATACAGACAGAAAAACAAACAAAAAATAACTAAGCAATATAATAACAGCCCAACAAGCATGGGCAATGATGTATTCCACAGATTAAGTTAAATTTAAAGTTGGTTCTAAGGAGACACAGATGTACAGAACAGTCTTTTGGACTCTGTGGGAGAGGGAGAGGGTGGGATGATTTGGGAGAATGGCACTGAAACATGTGTATTATCATATGTGAAATGGATCGCCAGTCCAGGTTCGATGCATGAGACAGGGTGCTCAGGGCTGGTGCACTGGGATGACCCTGAAGGATGGGATGGGGAGGGAGGCGGGAGGGGGGTTCAGGATGGGGAACACATGAACACCCATGGCTGATTCATGTCAATGTACGGCAAAACCACGACAATATTGTAAAGTAATTAGCCTCCAATTAAAATAAATAAATTTTTAAAAATAAAGTTTTTGGTTTTTTTTTTTTTAAAGAGTCCAATCCAAAATTCCTACATTATTTTCCAAAAAAAAAAAAAAAAAAATGAGGTAAGCAAACAAAGAGTAAAGTGGGACCCACACTTAAGACTTTTTAAAAAAGCTGTCAGTAGAGACAAACTCTGGGTAGGTCCAGATGTTGGAATTTGTGCTTAGTCGCTCAGTCATGTCCAATTCTTTGCGACCCCATGGACTGTCACCTCCCAGGTTCCTCTGTCCATGGGGATTCTCCAGGCAAAAATACTGAGGTGGGTTGCCATGCCCTCCTCCAGGGGATCTTCCCAACCCAGGGATTGAACCCAGGTCTCCCACACTGCAGGTGGATTCTTTACCATCTTAAGACACCTGGGAAGCCTAAAGACTTCAAAGTAGCTATCACAAATATATTTAAAAGAATTAAAGGAAAATCTGGTGAAAATTACTCCGCAAAAGGAAATATCAATAAATAGAAACTATTAAAAAAACAAAAATCCAAATTCTAGAGTTAAGAAATACCATATCCAAAGGTAAATGTATCAGATGGAATCAATAGTAAATCTGAGATGGCAGAAAAAAAAATTAAACTCCACAAAAGGATCAGCAGTAGTCAACTAATCTGAAGAACAGAGAGAAAAAAGACTGAAGGAAAATTAACAAAGTCTTGGAAACCTGTGAGACACAGCAGACCAACACTCACTGTGCGTCCCACAAGGAAAAAACAAAAATGTAGACAGAAAAAATGTCTGAAGAAAACAATGGCTGAAAAGTTCCCAAATTTCATGAAAACCAGGAATCTAAAGAACCAAGAAGCTCAATAAACCCTAAACACAATAAATATCAAGAGATCTATACCTAAATCTTTTAAAATACCATTTGAAAAATCTTAAAAAAAAGAGAGAGAGAGAGAGAGAGAACCACACCTAGATACACATCATGGTTAAACTACAGAAAGCCAAAGATAAATAAAATCTTAAAAGCAGAAAAATAAGTCATTTTGCTACAGGTGAAAAATACAATTAACTACTGACTTCTAGCATAAATAACTGAGCCAGAAGAAGGTGCAATGGCATGTGTAACGAGAGAAACAAAACAAAAATATCAAGCAAGAATCACATATTCAACAAGACAATCCTTCAAAACAGAAAACGAAATAAATATATTCCTAGATAAACAGAAACAGAGAATTCTTTGCAAAAACTGCCTTATAAGAAATAATAAGGGGAGTTCTTCAGACTGAGAAGTGACATTAGAGGAGGGAACTCAAATCCAGCAGACAAAATGAAGAATACTTAAATCAAAAGAATTAAATATAAGAGTAAGTTCGAAGATTAGCATTTTTCCTCCTAAGCTCCTTAAAAAACATTTGACTGTATACAGTTAGTTCATGCATACACACACACACATCATTCCACCCACTAATGGCTAATGGCAGATTACACATTCTTTTCAAGCACCCATGGAACATTAACCCAGGTAGACCTGGGCCTGTCCTGGGCCACAAAATAAATTGTAACACATTTAAAAGACTTAAAATCATAAAAACTATGTTCTCTGATCATAATGGAAGCAATGCAGTAAGTAATAACAGAAAGACAACAGGAAAAATCTCCCAACATTTGGAAGTGAAACAACATACGTAAAGAATAATCTGCAGCTAAACGAGAAAGTCTCAACACATTTTTAAGTATACACAACTAAATAAAAATATAACATGTTAAATCATATAAAATACAGGTAAGGAAGTGATAAGAGGATAATTTACAGCACCACTCTGGGTTGCTATTATGCCCACCTCCCACTATGCAACAGCTGCCCCATCTAACGTCTTTTGGGGTCTTGAAAACATAGGAAGGGTAAGGTTAAGAATGAACTCTGTGGTGTGGAACTGGAATTGAAGGTATCATCATGAAACCACAGTTTTGAAATATGTAAAGAAACTGATGTACACAAATATACACATCTGTACCTATGTGTGTTTCACAGCTTTGGCTATGGAGACCTGGAAGCAGTGACATCCTACTCACAATGAGTACAACTGCTAGATACCAGTTTCTAAATATCAGTCTCCACTAAGAGGAATAAGGCTCCTTGAAAATACGGGTTATTAAAAAAAAAAAAAGAAAATTAAAAAAAAAAAAAAAGGAAAAGAAAATACGGGTTATTTCCATGTAACTGCAAGGTAACCCTAGAACATCTTACTGTGCCAGAATGTAAGTATACAAGGATTCATGGGACATGTGAAAAGGACATAAAAACCACTCTAAACGGGCTCCTACTGGCCAAATACGGGACAATTTGGATTTCAAAACAAATAATGATAGATTACAACCCACTGAATAACAACAAAAAAAGGGAACCCACAAGTCTACAGTAAAAATGAATCAGTAAATAGGAGAAGAGAAAGAAGCTTTATCTTTTTTTGACATTCAAGGCATGGGTATTTGCGTGTTCACTAATAAATTATAATTAATGAAATTATAAAATAGTTTGCAATCATCAATAATAGTAATTCAGCCAATAAAAATCAGTAACTGCTAAAACTACCAGGTGAAGTGATGAGGAATGAAATAGTCTCAAAATACTTTTCCCCCTAATATTTATTAATTATAAAGGAAAAAAGTATTTTTTAGTGTAGAAATCTGGCAGAATGCTTAAGTGATCAAGATCACCAAGAATGGGCAAAGTAAAATCATTTGCACCTGACAGGATGTACTGAGAAGACTATCAGATCACTCAGGTAATGCTTCTGCCAAAAATATACAACCTAAATTGAATCACAGGGGAAGCAAAAGACAAACCTTAGCTGAGGAATATTTTAAGAGTCTACTATTCTATAAACTTCAAAACTGTCAAGATCATGAAAGTCAGGCAAACATGAAAGAATTGTTCCAAGGTGGAGAGATATTCCATGTTCCTGGGTAGGAAGAATCAATACTGTGAAAATGACTATACTGCCAAACACAATGTACAGATTCAGTGCAATCCCTATCAAATTAGCACTGGCATTTTCCACAGAACTAGAACAGAAAATTTCACAATTCATATGGAAACACAAAAGACCCCGAATAGCCAAAGCAGTCCTGAGAAAGAAGAATGGGGCTGGAGGGATCGACCTTCCTGACCTCAGGTTACACTACAAGGCTACAGTCATCAAGACAGTGTGGTACTGGCACAGAAACAGAAACACAGACCAATGGAACAAGACAGAAAGCCCAGAAATAAACCCACGCACCTATGCATACCTTATTTTTGACAAAGGCGGCAAGAATATACAATGGGGCAAAGACAACCTCTTCAATAAATGCTGCTGGGAAAACTGGAAAGCTATATGTAAAAGAATGAAATTAGAACACTTCCTAAGAACACACACAAAGATAAACTGAAAATGGATTAAAGACCTAAATGTAAGACCAGAAACTATAAAACTCTTAAGAGGAAAACATAGACAGAACACTTGATGTCATAAATCAAAGCAAGATCTCTATGACCCACCTCCTAGAGTACTGGAAATAAAAACAAAAGTAAGCAAGTGGGACCTGATTAAACTTAAAAGCTTTTGCACAACAAAGGAAACTATAAGCAAGGTGAAAAGACAACCCTCAGAATGGGAGAAAATAATAGCAAATGAAACAATTGACAAAGGATTAATTTCCAAAATATACAAGCAGCTCATACAACTCAATACCAGAAAAAGAACCAACCAATCAGAAAGTGGGTCAAAGACTGAAACAGACATTTCTCCAAAGAAGACATACAGATGGCTAGCAAAAACATGAAAAGATGCTCAACATCGTTTATTATTAGAGAAATGCAAATCAAATCTACAATGAGATATCACCTCATACCAGTCAGAATAGCCATCACCAAAAAGTCTACAAACAAAAAATGCTGGACAGGGAGTGGAGAAAAGGGAACGCTCTTGCACTGTGGGTGGGAATGTAAACTGATACAGCCATATGGAAGATGGTGTGGGGATTCCTTAACAAACTAGGAATAAAACCACCATATGACCCAGCAATCCCACTCCTAGGCATATACCCTGAGGAAACCAAAATTGAAAAAGACATGTGTATCCCATTGTTCACTGCAGCACTATTTACAATAGCTAGAACATGGAAGCAACCTAGATGTCCATTTGACAGATGAATGGATAAAGAAGCTGTGGTATATATACACAATGGAATATTACTCAGTCATAAATAGGAACACCTTTGAGTCAGTTCTGATGAAGTGGATGAACCTAGAACCTATTATACAGAACGAAGTGAGTCAGAAAAAGTAAGATAAATGTCATATTCTAATGCATATATACGAAATCTAGAAAAATGGTACTGAAGAATTTATATGCAGGGCAGCAGTGGAGAAAAAGACATAAAGAACAGACTACGGACATGGGGAGAGGGGAGGAGAAGGTGAGATGTATGGAAAGAGCAACGTGGAAACTTACATTACCATATGTAAAATAGACAGCCAATGGGAATGTGCTGTATGACTCAGGAAACTCAAACAGGCGCTGTATCAATCTAGAGGGGAGGGATGGGGCAGGAGATGGGAGGGAGGTTCAAAAGGGAGGAGATATATGTATAACTATGCCTGATTCACGTTGAGGTTTGACAGAAAACAACAAAATTCTGTAAAGCAATTATCCTTCAATTTAAAAATTAATTGAAAAAACAAAACAAAACAAAACAAAACATGAAAGAACTGTTCCAGAACGAAAGACACTAAAAACAAAATACAGCCCTAGACTGAATTATTTTGCTAAAATGGATGCTACTGAAACCACTGACAAAACCTGAATGGGTTCTGTGGATTAGATGATACTAATTCTATTAATGCTAACTTCATGATTTTGATGGTTTCATTCCAGATATGTAAGAAAATTTCCTTGCTGACAGCAATTACAAACTAAAGTGCTCTGGGGTCACGGGGCCTCATACTGGCAATTTACTCTCAAATGAAAAGAAAAAAAATTCCTCAACTTCTGAAAATTTCTAAAGAGAAAATTTTTAACAAAGTTGGGAAAATAAACATTAGTATTTCTCCCCAGTCTTTACTATCACACACACAAAAAAATTCTCTACTTTTCTAGCCGTTCAAGACAAAAATTTGGGGACAGGCTTGAGTCCTCTTATTCCTTCTTTCTACATTCCAGCTGATCAGCAAATCCTGTTAGCTTTTCTTTAAAAATACATCTCCACTACTACCATTCCATTCCAAGGCATGATACTATCTCTTGCCTGGGATTATCTCCAATACCTTCCCGTCTAATCAGCCTGTTTTCACTCCAAACCCTCAAACAGTGATGAAAATTAATTTTTTTTAAGTTGATGGATAAATAAACTGATACATTTGAGCAGTAGAATACTCAGCGCTAAAAGGAAATGAGCTCTCAAGCCATGAAAAAGACCTTAAAGGAAACTTAAATGCATATTACAAAGTGAAAGAAGCCAGTGTATAAAGAGTTATATATTGTGTGCCTCCAACCATACTACACTCTGGATAAGGCAAAACTACGGAGACAATCAAAAGATCTGCGGCTGCCATGGCACCCAGGGAGGGAGAGAGGGAGGGATAAGAGGACCACAGAGTTTCTGGGCAGTGAGACTATTCCCCATGATACTGTAAGAATGGTAGACACATGTCATTGAACATGTGTCAGAACTCATACAATTAATAATACAAAAAGTGTACCCTAATGTAAACTATGAACTTCAGTTAATAAGAATATATCAATACAGGGTCATGAAAGGTAACAAATGTATCACACTAATGCAAAATGCTAATGATAGGGAAAACTTGGAGCAAGGGAGAGGGTAAATGGGAACTCTATGCTCAATTTTTCTGTAAATCTAAAACTGCTCAAAAAAAAACCCTTAAAATTCCCTCCTTTTCACCTTCGGAAAAGAGGGCAGGGGGGAAAATTACAATGAGATTCCAAAAGCATGGCCATATGGAGTGCTGGCAAGGATGCTGTGCAGTGAAGATGTCCACAGTGCTGGTAAGAACGTCAGATGTCCAACGGTATACGACTGGACACGCACTTTATGAAACAGTTCAGCAAAATCTTATGACCCACACATTCCACTCCTAGATATTTAACTCGAGAAAAATGAAAGCTTAAGTCCACACAAACTGTTCACTGTTGTTGTTCAGTTGCTAAGTTGTGTCTGATTCTTTGCGACCCCATGGACTGTCCACACGAATACTTGTATACAAATGTTCGTAGCATTACTGCGTAACAGCCCCAAACTGGAGACTCAAATGTCCATTACCAGGTGAGCAGCTAATTTATGATAACAAAAAGCAGATCACTGGTTGCCCGGGACAATAAAAGGAGGCAAGACAGTAATGGGACTACAGAAGGGCATGAAGAAGCTTCTGGGGGTGATGGATATGGTCACTATCTTGACGAGGTTATGGTTTCACTTGTATACACGTCTGATTTTACCAAATCACATACCTTAAATGTGTAGTCTGTCGATTATCTCAATCTAGCTACAAATTTTATTCTATAATGCTACTAGCACTGCAACTGTGACTACTGACCTTAAGCCAATTTATAAGTTACACAAGTCTCATTACCTTACGGACATCCCTTGCTTTTGATCTGCAAAACTATTACACAGAGCAGTAGCCCCTTTATTTGCCAGACTATAAATGAATTCTGACTTTAAAAAATAAAATGTCATTTGTCAGACACATCCCTATTTCAGGTATTCAAAAATTCTAAACACAATTTCAAGGGAGTATTTCCCTAGTAACACTGGTCACTTCTAGTTAGAAGAACTGGGTAGCTGGGGAGGCAGACCTGCATTGTTTATCTATTCATAGTTTCTGAACTTTGTACCAGATTATCTACTCAAAACCATATAGAATTCAAATTTAAAGAGAATTTTAGGGACTGCAAGGGGTGTGGGTCTGATCCCTGGTCAGGGAACTAAGATCCCACATGCCACATGGCATAGACAAGAAAAAAAAGAGCGTGGGCTTTATGAGTGTTCCTAAAACATTTTAAGTAATTTTATAAAAGTAGTAACAAAAAATACATAGCCTCCTAGAATGATTATATAGTTATAATCATCACCAGATTGCCATGGAGATTAAACAAGTTAATGTTTTTAAAGTGCCTAGAATGGGCCTAGCATATTGGTAATAATTATGCAAATATTTGTTAAAAGTAAGTTGATATCTAATAAGTTTTTTTTTCCCCCTCTTCCTTAGTTCTTAAATCATACTGAGAATATTGGGTTTTTTTTTTTTTTAACTTTCTAAAAACTTTTTATTTGTACTGGAGTAATTGCCAACATCCGCTGGATTATGGAAAAAGCAAGAGAGTTCCAGAAAAACATCTATTTCTGCTTCATTGACTATGCCAAAGCCTTTGACTGTGTGGATCACAATAAACTGTGGAAAATTCTTCAAGAGATGGGACTACCAGACCACCTAACCTGCCTCTTGAGAAATCTGTATGCAGGTCAAGAAACAACAGTTAGAACTGGACATGGAACAACAGACTGGTTCCAAATAGGAAAAGGAGTACATCAAGGCTGTATGTTGTCACCCTGCTTATTTAACTTATATGCAGAGTACATCATGAGAAACGCTGGACTGGAAGAAACACAAGCTGGAATCAAGATTGCCGGGAGAAATATCAATAACCTCAGATATGCAGATGACACCACCCTTATGGCAGAAAGTGAAGAGGAGCTAAAAAGCGTCTTGATGAAAGTGAAAGAGGAGGGTGAAAAAGTTGGCTTAAAGCTCAACATTCAGAAAACTAAGATCATGGCATCTGGTCCCATCACTTCATGGGAAATAGATGGGGAAACTGGAAACAGTGTCAGACTTTATTTTGGGGGGGCTCCAAAATCACTGCAGATGGTGATTGCAGCCATGAAATTAAAAGACGCTTACTCCTTGGAAGAAAAGTTATGACCAACCTAGATAGCATATTCAAAAGCAGAGACATTACATTTCCGACTAAGGTCCATCTAGTCAAGGCTATGGTTTTTCCTGTGGTCATGTATGGATGTGAGAGTTGGACTGTGAAGAAGGCTGAGCGCCAAAGAATTGATGCTTTTGAACTGTGGTGTTGGAGAAGGCTCTGGAGAGTCCCTTGGACTGCACGGAGATCCAACCAGTCCATTCTGAAAGAGATCAGCCCTGGGATTTCTTTGGAAGGAATGATGCTAAAGCTGAAACTCCAGTACTTTGGCCACCTCATGAGAAGAGTTGACTCATTGGAAAAGACTCTGATGCTGGGAGGGATTGGGGGCAAGAGAAGAAGGGGATGACCAAGGATGAGATGGCTGGATGGCATCACAGACTCGATGGACGTGAGTCTGAGTGAACTCCGGGAGTTGGTGATGAACAGGGAGGCCTGGTGTGCTGCGATTCATGGGGTCACAAAGAGTCGGACACGACTGAGTGACTAAACTGAAACTGATAGCCAATTAACAATGCTGTGATAGTTTCAGGTGGACAGCAAAGGGCCTCAGCATTACATATACATGTAGGGGAATTTAAATGTCTACACATTTTAATTCTTTTCTACATTTTATTAAACGGATCTTAACGGAGAATGAGGTAACTCTTCAGTCAACACTCGTAAGAAATTTAGGCTTTTATTAAAACTCTTAAATTACTGCAGGGTGATGAAGAAGTATTTGTCATTCCCTGATATTTCTATCAGGTACCAGAGAGAAAAAAATATCATTAGTTTACCAAAAATACCTCTCAAAATTCGTTGATAATAATGATAGTGATGGCTCTCAGTGCCCAATTCCTCATCTATAAAATGGGAACAGTAACTGTACCTATTTTATGTGAATATTATAAAGCATAAATGAAATATTACTTGTAAAGCACTTTGAAAAATAACAAAGCACAGTGAACACTCAAAAAATAATAAGAGCTAAGTTTACTTATTTATTAAGTTCACCTTTGGAACTCAAGACAGTCTTATTTGCAATCCACTCTTACATGCTACACTATATTGCCTCTCATTTGCTCAACCAACACTTAGCCCATGCCTACTGTGTACCAATATGCTCCACCTGCTAATCTCCTGGATTCAAAAAATAACAAAACACCAAGTTCTAAAATATTAACGTCTCTTTAAAATTCTAAAATCTACCCAAAGCTTAAAAAGTATGCAAACAAGTATACCCTATACTGGTAGAGTAAAATGATGGCCAGGGTTATAGTCAAAATAGGATTATGTTGAGCATACTCATTTTGCTGGCAGGAGTCAAACACTTTCTATTGCTTGTCATATGAATCAAAGCTGCCAAGAAATATGAAATACAGTACTTCTCAGTCAGAACTCTTTAAGTCAGTATATATTGCCAGGAACCTCAAACTCCAACAAAAAACCCTACGGCCACGCTTCCCTGGTGGCTCAGTGGTGAAGAATCACCTGACAGTACCAGAGACAAGGGTTCGATCCCTGATCTGGGAGAATTTCACATTGCGGAGCAAATAAGACTGTGCTCTGAGCCCGGGAGCGACAACCACTGAAGCCCACACGCCCTAAAGCATGTTGTGTTACTCAACAAGAAAAGCAACTGCAACTGAGAAGCTTGCACACCGAAACTAGAGCGTACAGTCCTCACAACTAGAGAAAAGCCCTTGCAGCAGAGGACTCAACAAAACCAAAAACCAACCAAAAAACAAAACCCAAGACTACCCAGTGTTCATCAAATCGATCCCCAAAGTCCCTCTTGAGTTTTGCAGAAAGGCTGTGTGCACCAGGGCTTCCCCGGTGGCTCAGATGGTAAAGTGTCTGCCTGCAGTGCGGAAGACCGGGGTTCGATCCCTGGGTCAGGAAGATCCCCTGGAGAAGGAAACGGCAGCCCACTCCAGCACTCTTGCCTGGAAAATTCCATGGACTGAGAAGCCTGGTAGGCTACAGTCCATGGGGTTGCAAAGAGTTGGACATGACTGAGCGACTGAACTGAACTGAGCCACCTGGCTGAAAACTGAAAGTTACTCAGTTGTGTTCACCTCTTTGTAACCTCACGGACTATCCATGGAACTCTCCAGGCCAAATACTGAAGTTGGTAGTCATTCCCTCCTCCAGGGGATCTTCCCAACCCAGCGATCAAACCCAGGTCTCCTGCGTTGCAGGCGGATTCTCTACCAGCTGAGCCACCTAGGCAGCCCTAACAAATTCTGAGGCCGGGCACGTCTGTCTCCCTCCCACATCAGAATGGAGTTCTATAATTACAGAAACAACGACCAAGTCATTTATCTTCAGTGCCAACACACAGAAGGAAGTCAAACATTTTAGTAATAATTGTGCCCACGAACAATTAAAACTCAACAACAAACTTATTAAAGGCTATTTTACTGATTCTTAAGACATTCCTAATATTTTCAATAAGCATTAAATGAATTCAAAAATTAAAAGAAAATCAATTATATACTCTAACAACACAGTAAGAAGTTTTCGTTGATGAAACATGCAGGGGCCTCCCTGGCGGCGCAGCAGGTAAGCGTCCGCCCTGCCATGCCAGGAGTGTGGGCCAATCCCTGGCTGGGACCAAAGACGTCTCATCCTGTGCAGCAGCTCCGCCCACGCACTGGGGAGCCCACACGATGCAACTGAGACCTGATGCAGGCAAATGAATAAGGACATACTACACCAGAAATTCTGAATCAAAAATAAATAAATAAACAAAAATACTTAAAAAAAAAAACATCCATACAGTCTTTTAGGTCTGATTACACAGTAGAAATGGAGAAGGCAATGGCACCCCACTCCAGTACTCTTGCCTGGAAAATCCCAAGGACAGAGGAGCCTGGTGGGCTGCAGTCCATGGGGTCGCTAAGAGTCAGGCACAACTGAGTGATTTCACTTTCACTTTCACTCTCATGGATTGAAGAAGGAAATGGCAACCCACTCCAGTGTTCTTGCCTGGAGAATCCCAGGGACGGGGGAGCCTGGTGGGCTGCCATCTGTGGGGTCGCACAGAGTCGGAAACGACTGAAGCAACTTAGCAGCAGCAGCATACAGTAGAAAACAGAATGGAATAATATCTTCAAAATGGTGAGGGAAAAATAACTGCCAATCTAGACTTTCATTCACAACTAAAATATCTTCAAGAACAAGAGCTAAAGATTCCCAACAAACAAAAACTGTAATTTGTCACCAATACAAAATAAAAAGTTTAAAAACAAACAAAAGACCATGGGTTTTGGACTCCCCTGGTGGTCCAGCGGTTAAGAGTTCACCAGCCAATGCAGGGTACATGAGTTCCATCCCTGTGCTGTGCTCAGTCTCTCAGTCATGTCCAACTCTGCAACCCTGGGCTGTAGGCCAGCAGGTTCCTCTGTCCATGGGGATTCTCCAGGCAAGAACACTGAAGTGGGCTGCCATGCCCTCCCTGGGTCTGATCCCTGGACCCAGGCTCAACAGTTGTGGCTCATAGACTTGGTCACTCTGAGGCATGTGGAATTTTCCCAGGTTCAATCCCTGGCCCGGGAAACCCCCACGTGCCTCAGAGCGACTAAGTTCATGTGCCGTAACTATGTGCCTGCATGCCACGACTACTAATGCCCGTGCACCTAGAGCTGCTCTCCTCAAGAAGAGAAGCCACTGCAGTGAGAAGCTGGGCACCGCAGCGAGAGAGAAGCCCCCACTCACCACTTGAGAAAAGCGAGCAACAAAGCCCCCCGGGCAACCGAACACAATAAATAAGTATTTTTTAAAAGACCGCGGATAAAGGATATACTTCATGAAGAAGGAAAGTGATTCCAGTAGAACAAAAGCTAGCAAGAAATTGGTGAAAAAGTGAAAAAAAGAAACTTAACTTGCATATTAATTGTATTAAAATAAAATGCTTAATTTGAAGAACTTGAAAATAACAAGGTAGATTATACTGAATTGACTAATCAATTAATATACTGAATTAAATGATTCACTCTAGTGGCCTTCTTCTGGAAGCTTATCCCTTCTACAAACACAACCTCCAACCACCCACTTGATTACTAAATGTCACCAAATTAGTTCAGTGTAGTCCCTCACCAAAACAGATGGTCCAGAGGAGCGCAATTGGCCCAAGTAGGAGCAAACATGGACAGTCTTTAGAAACTACAAGTATGAAAGCTGCTTCAGTCATGTCTGACTCTTTGCAACCCCATGGACTGTAGCCCATCAGTTCAGTTCAGTCGCTCAGTCGTGTCCAACTCTTTGTGACCCCATGGAGGCCTCCTTGTCCATCACCAACTCCCAGACTTTACTGAAACTCATGTCCATCAACTTGGTGATGCCATCCAACCATCTCAACCTCTGTCGTCCCCTTCTCCTCCCGCCCTCAATCTTTCCCAGCATCAGGGTCTTTTCAAATGAGTCAGCTCTTCACATAAAGTGGCCAAAGGATTGGAGTTTCAGCTCAGGACTGATCTCCTTTAGGATGGACTGGCTGGATCTCTGTGCAGTCCAAGGGACTCTCAAGAGTCTTCTCCAACACCACAGTTCAAAAGCATCAATTCTTTGGCCCTCAGCTTTCTTTATAGTCCAACTCTCACATCCATATCTGACTAATGTAAAAACCACAGCCTTGACTAGACGGACCTTTGTTGGCAAAGTAATGTCTCTGCTTTTGAATATGCTATCTAGGTTGGTCATAACTTTTCTTCCAAGGAGTAAGCGTCTTTTAATTTCATGGCTGCAATCACCATCTGCAGTGATTTTGGAGCCCCCCACCAAAAAAACTCTGCCACTGTTTCCACCGTTTCCCCATCTATTTCCCATGAAGTGATGGGACCAGATGCCATAATCTTAGTTTTCTGGATGTTGAGTTTTAAGTCAACTTTTTCACTCTCCTCTTTCACTTTCATCAAGAGGCTTTTTAGTTCCTCTTCACTTTCTGCCATAAGGGTGGTGTCATCTGCATATCTGAGGTTATTGATATTTCTCCCGGCAATCTTGATTCCAGCTTGTGCTTCTTCAAGCCCAGCGTTTCTCATGATGTACTCTGCATATAAGTTAAATAAGCAGGTGACAACATACAGCCTTGATGTACTCCTTTTCCTATTTGGAACCTTTCTGTTGTTCCATGTCCAGTTCTAACGGCTGCTTCCCAACCTACATACACATTTCTTAAGAGGCAGGTTAGGTGGTCTGGTATTCCCATCTCTCTCAGAATTTTCCACAGTTTGTTGTGATACACACAGTCAAAGGCTTTGACATAGTCAATAAAGCAGAAATAGATGTTTTTCTGGAACTCTTGCTTTTTCGATGATCCAGTGGATACTGGCAATTTGACCTCTGGTTCCTCTGCCTTTTCTAAAACCAGCTTGAACATATGGAAGTTCACAGTTCACATATTGTTGAAGCCTGGTTTGGAGAATTTTGAGCATTACTTTACTAGCGTGTGAGATGAGTGCAATTGTGCGGTAGTTTGAGCATTCTTTGGCATTGCCTTTCTTTGGGACTGGAATGAAAACTGACCTTTTCCAGTCCTGTGGCCACTGCTGAGTTTTCCAAATTTGCTGGCATACTGAATGCAACACTTTCACAGCATCATCTTTCAGGATTTGAAAGAGCTCAACTGGAATTCCATCACCTCCACTAGCTTTGTTTGTAGTGATGCTTCCTAGGCCCACTTGACTTCACACTCCAGGATGTCTGGCTCTAGTGAGTAATCACACCATCATGATTATCTGGGTCGTGAAGATCTTTTTTGTATAGTTCTTCTGTGTATTCTTGCCACCTCTTCTTAATATCTTCTGCTTCTGTTAGGTCCATACCATTTCTGTCCTTCTGTCCAAAGCCCTTCTTTGCATGAAATGTTCCCTTGGTATCTCTAATTTTCTTGAAGAGATCTCTAATCTTTCCGATTCTATTGTTTTCCTATTCTTCATTGCACTGATCATTAAGGAAGGCTTTCTTATCTCTCCTTGCTATCTTTGGAACTCTGCATTCAAATGGGTATATCTTTCCTTTTATCCTCTGCCTTTCCCTTCTTTTCTTTTCACAGCTATTTGTAAGGCCTACTCAGACAACCATTTTGCCTTTTTGCACTTCTTTTTCTTGGGGATGGTCTTGATCCCTGTCTCCTGTATAATGTCACGAACCTCCGTCCATAGTTCATCAGGCACTCTGTCTATCAGATATAATCCCTTAAATCTATCTCTCACTTTCACTGTATAACCATAAGGGATTTCATTTAGGTCATACCTGAATGTTCTAGTGGTTTTCCCTACTTTCTTCAATTTAAGTCTGATCTGAGCCACAGTCAGCTCCCGGTGTTCTTTTTGCTGACTGTATAGAGCTTCTCCACCTTTGGCTGCAAAGAATATAATCAATTAGTGGTGATTTTGGTGTTGACCATCTGGTGATGTCCATGTGCAGAGTCTTCTCTTATGTTCTTGGAAGAGGGTGTTTGCTCCATGGAATTCTCCAGGCAAGAATACTGGAGTGGGTTGCCATTTCCTTCTCTAGGGGATCTCTCCAACCCAGGGATCAAACCAAGCTCTCCTGTTTTATCTTCTTTTAGTTTTGCTTCCTTTTGGTCTTTACCCTACTGGGGTGTTTGGAAACTGTGAGTATGTGTAACAGCATCTACCACATCTCATCATTTTAGCTTAGGTTGGATTTGAAAAGCCAAAATAGGAAACACTTAAGGAGCCCTGAGACTCACAAAGAAATAAATTAGAGCTGCTATTTCTTTTAAGCTTTGCTTTTTTCTTCTTTATTATTTATTTTTTTAATGTAATCTCTCTTTTTATCAATCTTCATCACTTCATACTGTAAGCAAGTGAAATCACTAAAGGTAAATAATGTTATGAATCTACTGAGTGTGAAGAGAAAACGCCATGGTATAGACCATGGATGAGGAAGGAGACACCTAACTTTAGGGGTTCACAGTTGGTAAAAACTCTGGCTTTGTTGTACAGTAAGTATCATTATGTGCTACACAATTACTGGGTACTGATTGCTTGCAGTGATACAAGCATAAGCAATCCTTCAAATCAAAATCAAGAAACTACAAACAGGCTACCAAAAGCACAGATCAGGAGCCAGTAGGCACCAACCTGTCTTATGAAGTGTGCACACTGGGAGGATGCCTCCTCCTATTTCTGCTATCTGAAATGTGTCCTCCTTTCCTTCTTGTCTAAACAAGGACCCAGTTTCAGCCTTCCCTACTCCCTTCATCTGTCCAGCTTTCTAAATGATAAGAAGTGAAAAATAACCTCTGAGGACTGATAGTGTACTAGGAGTTTCACATTACCACTTTTAACCTTAACTGCACCCTAGAGAAGGAAATGGCAACCTACTGCAGTATTCTCGCCTGGAAAATCCCATGGATAGAGCAGCCTGGTGGGCTATAGTCCACAGGGTCGCAAAGAGCTGGACTTGAGTGGACGATGGAGCAAGAGTGCGCTGGAATGACAGGACTTGACGTTTCTCCACTCATCGTGGCAGTCATTTGTCTCAAAGGATGTTATCTGACTTAACACCTTCCCAACCTTGCTACACGCTGGCATGTGTCCTCCGCAGCTGGATTACTGCATTCTCAATTCCAGGAACTACGTGTTCTACTTCTCTCTTATCTCCATTCATCTTCTCTACTTCTCCCCTCTCTTTCAAAATACACCCTTCCTATTTCTCAATCCATCTTCTTTACTACCACAATTACTACTAATAATAAAAGCTATTATTTTACACTGTGCTGACAGTCTGCTAAATACAAAACATTTCACTTAATGCTCACAATAATCTCTAATGTAGGTATTATCTTCCCATCTCACAGAGGAAGAGAAAGGCTTGGAGATTTTGAAGAACTTACTCCCTCACAGAAGATGAAACATCATCGTGGACCGCCACAGCGATCACAGTCCTCACTGTGACTTCCCAGCCACCCTCCATTCTCACCCTCTGTGACGGTTTGTACCATTTCAACTTTTAAGTTCAAACTACATTTCCAGAATCCTCTTCCCACCAGGTTCCTGGTTAGAGACGGTGAAACGCGGACATTGCTCTCTGAGCATTAGGGTCAGATGGGTGCAGAGCTGACAGAGTATTTCACTGTGTCTCTGCTCTCCCCGGTACTGCATGTAGCTCTTTCTTATTGTCAACCCTGCCAACCAAACAGCAACCTCAGGCCCACCATCAAAAGCCTGACTCAAGACCACAGAAGGGGTAGCTATGTAGAGACAACAGCTTTCTATACTTTCCACCAGCTCTACTGTGTGCGCCCACACTTCCGTAGCTGGGCCTAACTAGCTTCTCACATTCCCCTGCAAACTCTGACTTGCCGACTGCACCACTGACTCAGAAAGGCTGGTTAGTGACTTCTCTGATCTGCCAATTCCCCCTTACAGACTTTGGTTTCCAAGCTTCTCCCACAACTCCATAAGGCCTTCTACCTTTCATAAATTCCTTAATTCCATGATACCGCAGCAGTTTGTTCTTCCTCTGTGATTGAACCCTAACTCATGCAACCACTGAAGCCTCCCCTCCACCTATTGACCAAGATCTCTGCAACTTTTCCTTTAGAGATCTTCCTGCATAACCAAATCTAAGCCACTTAGTCCTTTCATAATCTCCAATCAAGCCTTCTTTTATCAGTTCTCAGCTGCCAATCTTTGAAAACAGGATGAAGAGCCCTCGTTCTATGAAGCCATATCATCCAAACTTGATCCTCCCATCTGCAAAAGAGCAAGATTTATATGAGAGAAAACACTAGAGTGGGTATCAGATTAACAAAAGTTTTAGTTGCTCAGTCGTGTCCAACTCTTTGTGACCCCACAGACTGCAGCATACCAGGCTCCTCTGTCCATGGGATTCTCCAGGCAAGAATACTGGAGTGGGTTGCCAATCCCTTCTCCAGGGGATCTTCCTGACCCAGGGATTGAACCCAGGTCTCCAGCATTGCAGGTAGTTTCTTTAACATCTGAGCACAAGGGAAGCTCTAGTTTAACAAATGCCAATACCAATTTATTACCTAAGAACAAAATAAGCTAAGAACACAATGTACTTCTATGCTTTGGTTAGAGATGCAAAGATGGAAGAAAGGAAGAATAAAGAAGCAGAGAGATTCTGAGAAAAAAAAATTTGCTGGGACTTCCCTGTGATCCAATGGTTAAGACTCCACATTCCCAATGCAAGGGGCACAGGTTCAACTCCTTGTTAGGGAACTAAGATTCCACAGAGCCTCACAAAAATAAATATATATATTAAAATTTTTTTTGCTGATGTATGGTTTGCCCCAAATGGTTTTTTCCATTGGGAAGTAAGAATTTTTTTTTAATCATTTGGGGTTTATCCAGTTCATCCATAGAATTATTTTAAAATTTCTAGTGGGCATAGACTGCAGGTAAAATTTTTCCAATACCTCTTTTTTTTTTCCTTTTCCAAAAAGATCTTCCCTCACTTTTGGCTAAAGTATCTCAAAAAATGTATTTCACTTGTCTTAGTGCCCATTCATGAGAATAATTTAGTTCTTGTCTAGAATTCAATGGTTACTGTCCTGGATTTCTATCACTAAAATATCATCAGGTGATTCTGATTTCAATCATATCAGTCCTGAAGTTATTCATCTACTCTTTCAACAAGTATTTACTGTGAACCCACTATAGATTATCACAGTTCAACACAAGCTACCTGGCTATAAAATATCTTTAAGTAAAAGATGTCATTCTGACAAATTAATCACATTTAAACAGAGCGATTTATCTTCCAAATGCTGCCCTGTAACAAATCTTCCCTGGACAGTTGTCATCTTAATAATCTCCCAAGCAAGAAAACTTGAATCTCTTTTGACTCTATTATTTTCTATGATGCTATGGATCTCACAGAATCACAGATTATATAGGTCCTTAAGAAATCAACTAGGTGGGGCGGGGTGCGGCTTCCCTTGTGGTTCAGTGTTTAAGAGTCCACCTGGTGATGCAAGGGACATCAATTTGATACCTGGTCAGGGAAGATCCCGGGTGCTGCAGAGCGACTAAGCCTGTGCACACAACTGCGGAGCCCACGAACCTCGAGGCTGTGCTCTCCACAGCAAGAGAAACCACTGCAAGCAGCAGCCCAGGCCCTGCAATGAAGAGTAGGCCCCATGCAGCAAAAAAGACCCACCACAGCCAAAAAATAAACTTTTTTAAAAAAGAAATCAACTAGGGCAACTTTTTCAAATTCAGAAATGGTGAACTAGGCACTTCCCTGGTGGTCCAGTGGTTAAGAATCCACCTTGCAATGCAGGGGGTGCAGAGTGGATTCCTGGTCTGGGGACTAAGATCCCACATGGTGTGGAGCAACTAAGCCGAAGCACTGCAAGTACTGAGCCCATGGACCACAACTTAGCGTCCGTGTGCTACAAAGAAAGATTTCACATAACACAGCAAAGACCTGTGTGTACCTGCTATGCGCTAAGAGCCCTGCGTGTACCTGCTATGCGCTAAGAGACCTGCATGTACCTGCTATGTGCTAAGATAATGTTTTTTAAAAAATTACTGAAGTCACTTTGTCACAGTCAACTTCTAATTAATGGCAGATTTAAGACCGAATTCAGGCTTTCTACCTACTATGAAATACAGTTTGCAGTCTGTGTATTCACTTCAGGAACATTGTAGGCAAGAAAACTCTTCAGGTACATCCCTGAGTAAATCTTTTAACCCTAAGGCAGTATGCAACAGTCCATAACTATGGGACAAAACTTTGAGATGCTGATTAATACACATTACATGATCTCAGAACACAAAATTAATCTACTCTTTCTCAAATCATAGGGAAAGATTTATAATGAAGGTATATGGTGGTTTGGGGCTGAAATCAACCAAATGCAGTCAGGTACTGCTAACAGACTGGAGGTTAATGATACACCATCTCTCAAAGTAGATCTTTATCAACACCAAGGCTGAGCTAGCTACCTACTACTTGTTTCATTTCCTTATAATATCTAACCAAATAATAAAGTTTGTAAATGTTCTTTGACGTACTGTTTTTATACATTATGTCATACCATATAATAACTATTACTAATTTTACAAAGTAGTCAACAGGTCTAAAAATGCCTAAACTGATTTTAAAATGCATTAAAGCAATCATATAAATCATGACATTAATCTCTCCACAAAATTTAGTCAGAGAACATTGGTCTCGTTTCTTTCATATTAAAACAAAAGAACAAAATATTTTGAGTTAAAACTCCATAAATACCATTGTGAAGTGAAGTTGCTCAGTTGTGTCCGACTCTTTACGACCCCATGGACTGTAGCCCACCAGGCTCCTCCATCCATGGAATTTCCCAGGCAAAAGTACTGGAGTGGGTTGCCATTTCCTTCTCCAGGGGACCTTCCTGACCCAGGGATCAAACCCAGGTCTCCCACATTGCGGGCAGACGCTTTACCGTCTGAGCCACCAGGGAAGCATGTAGCTAAGTCGGTCAAACTTAGGGTAACGACAAACTTATCAAACAATGATAATAATAATGAAACATCTTCAAGTCACAAACCTAAAATACAATATGAGTTGGGAGCATATAACTATTACTAAATAGCACAGAAAGAATTGAAATTTCGGCTTAGACTGCAGATCTGTTCTCAAAGACTTTCAAAAATAATAAGTATTATCTAACATTCTCCCACTGATTCCTATTAATTTTTAGAAACTTTTCCACAGCCTTGCCTCTGTGGTAGAGCTGTTCACAAATGCTTGACTTTCTCTGAGAATACAGAAACATTTTCTTGAACTTCCCCACCCTGTTCCACTCATGTAGCTACCATCTTTTAAGAATCTGAGAACACTGTAAAAGGAGGCCTCTTGTCAATTACCTATCCATGTAATAAACATTTGGCAACAGGTATCGTGCTAGGTGTTGGGCACTACAATCAACACAGCACTGCCTTGTGCTTGAAGAGCTAATTTCTCTGCGGAGAACAGAGACAACCGCCGGGCTGTGCAGTCAGAGGGCAGCGAGGGCAGCGGAGGCGAGCGCAGAGCGCTCAAGGGGCAGCCTGCCTGAGGCAGTGGTGCTGAGCAGGCACAATCTGGGAATTATCGAAAAAACACTGATAAAATCGTACCTTAAACTACTCTTTTAATTTGTCACTATTAATTTATTAAAGTCCATACTAAATGACTAACTATACAAATGGGGAGAAATTACCCTAGAAAAAACTTCCAAAGTTTAACAACTACAGAGTGCTTTTTAAATTTATAGTACTATGACTCTCAAGCATAACATTCTTGAGCACTTACAAGAAAGGTGGTGGGCTAGTTATGGGAAGAACATCAAAGAAGAGTTTATTCCTATCCTCCTGACATGTTTACGAACATGTTTACTAACAATCACTATGACATGAGAACACAGAGTGACATTAAAAAGTTTATAACCCTTGAACTTCATAGAACAGTTGAATTAGGCCTAGGGTTTAGACCTTCTGATTCTCAATCCAGTTCTCCTTTGCATGACACCAGAAAACAGTTTTCTCAAAATATTTTTTAGTCAAGTAACTCTCCTTTGTATTTCAGCTATTTCTGAGCAACAAATATTGGCTAAGACTTAAAAGAAACATATGGAGGGAATTCCCTGATGGTCCAGTGATAGGGACCCCTCGACTTTACTGCCAAGGACCAAGGTTCAGTGAGGACTAATGTCTCACAAGCCACACAAGCCTCACGGTACAGCCAACACACACACACAGTCTTTGAGAGAGTACAGGAAAAGACAGAAACTGAATTGTCCTCTGTTCTCTCAAGTCAGGTCTCTCTTTATTCATAACTGGCGATGACCTTGAGTTCATTATTAAAAATATTTTAAAATCCCCCAAATCAGAACCTGATAAATACAGCTGCAAAATCAGAACCTGATTAATACAGCGACACAGAATATTTTTACAATTCCTGCGATTCTGTTGCTGTCTACAGACCAACAAAAGATTATTAACACTGAAATTCAGAAGTTAGCTTGCCAACAGATGCAGCAATAGATATTACTATCTACTGAAAACTGAAAGACTACTGGAGAACACATGCCAATTGCAGTGGGGAAAATACACCTCACCTAAAGAGGAGAGCTGAAGCTGGAGCTCCAATACTCTGGCCACCTGATGCAAAGAGCTGACTCAGTGGAAAAGACTCTGATGCTGGGAAAGACGGAAGGCAGGAGGAGAAGGGGACAACAGAGGATGAGATGGTTGGATGGCATCACCGACTGGATGGATATGAGTCTGAGTAAACTCCAGGAGTTGGTGATGGACAGAGAGGCTTGGTGTGCTGCAGTCCATGGGGTCACAAAGAGTCAGACACAACTGAACTGACTGGAAGAGGAGAGTGAAAGAGCGGGTTTAAAACTCAACATTCGAAAAACTAAGATCATGGTATCCAGTCCCATAACTTCATGGCAAACAGATGGGAAAAAAGTGGAAAGAGTGGCAGATTTTGTTTTCTTGGGCTCCAAAATCACTGCAGAGGGTGACTGCAAGCCACAAAATTAAAAGATGCTTGCTCCTTGGAAGGAAAGCTATGACAAACCTAGACAGCATATTAAAAAGCAGAGACATCACTTTGCTGACAAAGGTCCATCTAGTCAAAGCTGTGGTCTTTCCAGTAATCATGTAGGGATGTGAGAGCTGAACCATAAAGAAGGCTCAGTGCCTAAGAACTCATGCTTTCAAACTGTGGTGCTGCAGAGGACTCTTGAGAGTCCCTTGGACAGCAAGGAGAGCAAACCAGTAAACCCTAAAGGAAATCAGCCCTGAATATTCATTCAAAGGACTGATGCTAAAGCTTAAACTCCAATACTTTAGCCACCTAATGGGAGGAGCTGACTCACTGGAAAAGACCCCGATGCTGGGAAAGACTGAAGGCAGGAGAAGGGGGCAACAGAGGATGAGATGGTTGGATGGCATCACTGACTCAATGGACACGAGTTTGAGCAAACTTGGGGAGACAGTAAAGGATAGGGAAGCCTGGTGTGCTGCAGTCCATGGAGTTGCAAGGACATGACTTAGCAACTGAACAACAACCCCCACAACCAAGATATCGAACTCAGGATCACAAATAATAGGACTTAACAATATATGACCCCGATGAGAAGCAATATAAAATACACAGAAACACTCAGTAGTTTCTCTTGCCCAAAGTATTTAATCTGAAACTAACGATTCTTTAAATCTAGCTTACAGTTAGCTAGAGGAACTACTACACTGTTGGGGGGGGGGGGGGGGGAAAAAAAAAACCCCAGATTGGTTTTTTTTTTAAAATAACTGGCTTGATCTCTTTTACTTAAAAAAAAAAATCCATTTTATAAAATGGAGAGATGATGGGACTTCCAAGGCATCCAGTGGTTAAAACTGTGCTTCCACAGCAGGGGCCACAGGCTCAATCCCTGGCTGGGAAACTAAGATCCCACATATTGTGTGGCATGGCCAAAAGATAAAAAAATAAATAAATAAAATGGAGAGGTAATATTGTTTTAGACTAGAAGAGATCAAAGAGACTTAGCCAAATGTAGTGAATAAACCTTGTAGTGAATAATCCTGGTTTGGTGGGATTAAGTATAAAAAGCCATAAAAGATCTTTCCAGCACAAATGGGGAAATTTAAACATGGATAGTAGATTACATTAAGAAATTAACAATAAGAAACTATTAATTAGAAAGTTAACAATAATGATATTTTGGCTGTGTAACAAAATGTCCTTATCTTTGGAAATGCAAGTTGGCATATTTAGGGGTAAAGTGTCATAGTGTCCACAGTTTAGTTTTCAAATGGTATAGCCAAAAACGCTTCCCACATGGCTCAGTAGTAAAGAAGCTGCCTGCCAAAGCAAGAGACAGGCAGGAGATAGTGATTCAATCCCTGGGTTGGGAAGATGCCCTGAAGGAGGAAATGGCAGCCTATTCCCATGTTCTTGCCTGGAAAACCCCATGGACAGAGCCTGGCAGACTACGGTCCATGGGGTCACAGAGAGTGGGCCGTGGCTGAGTGAGCACACAGGCACGCATGGCCAAAGGTAATGTACACACTATGGCAAGATGCCAATAGATCAGTCTACAGGATTACTATATGGATTCTGATATCACCAAATTCCTGTGTACTTAAAACTGTCCTAATAAAAAGTTGGGGTTGGATTGGGGGGCAGGTGGGAGGGAGCTTTGAGAGCTCCAATTCTACAAAGAAAAATAAAATCAATCTGATACTAAAGCTGGGACTTGTCTAGAACCAAACACAATTCATTTTAACACAGCATCTATTAAATATAGTTTACCCCTCTGGTAGCAATAAGGTAAACAAGGGATGAAAGTTTCAATTAAAACACTTAAAAGACTGAGTCTACAATGTAATCATCAAATTATTTACAATAAACCTTTAATAGTTATTTCTGTCAAGAGAGATTCATGGAGAGCATGACTAGATAACCATTCTATAATGATATTACATTCAACAAGACTCAACACACATTTGTATTTTAAGCAAACAACAAATCAATCTGTGAACCATCCACTTCTAAACTCTATAATTCAACCTTTTCTCTACAGACATCACAAAGACATTCAACTACAAATTTTCTTAAACCTGATAATACATTAAAGGAAATTATAAAATACTACAATTTGGGGCATCAATAGATTTCTTAAACATTTACAACTATGCATGAAACTTAAGTTACTCAAGAGAATTTTATCAACACTTTCTTCTGCAAAGAGAAATGTAAAGGCTATCTAACTTTAATCATAATCAAAGAAACAGAGTATAGGTCAATGCTAAAATGAGGATTTCAGTTAGTTTATAAATACTCATTAGTTTGCTACATACATAGGAAAGAAAACAATCACATCATTAAAAGATAACTTTTACAACACTCTACACATTAAATTCTGGCTCTCCACTCAGAGATATTGCACAAGTTAATGCACAAATTACTAAGCATGTTGTCATTGCCACATAATCCAGAAGCAAATTTTGCAATAAGGAAATCTCAAGCAAATAACCCAACTGTGAGTTCCCTGTATGCATCAAGCATAAATTGCACAAATTGTAACTTTTCAAGAAATACGGAGTTTAACTGAATCCATTTCTTCTTTTTGATAAGAGGGGAAATATTTTCTGTTCGGTCAGTTCCACCTCAAAAAAAGAAAAAGGTTAAGGTGCCTAGAGTCACCTTTTAAAAGTAATTTTTGAGGGAAAGAATCAAGAAAATCATTTGGCTAGGCTGCAGCAAAACACACTGAACAACCTACAATAGGGGCATATAAACTGGATCTACTTTTTAAAATATTTAGATTTTACTCCCAAGAAGAAACTTTTCAGGTTGTCTCATTTTCCTCACATATTTATTTTCGCAAGATCTGAACTAGAGAAATACACTTCTACAGAAAAAGACATCATATTCGAACCAAGGCTTTCCCAGATTACCAAGCTGCGTGACCTTGGGCAAGTTCCTCAATCTGAGCCTCGATGTTTTCAACCGTATAATGGAGAGACAGTATCACCGCACTGGGCTTCGAAGGTGAGGTGAGACAATGCACGGTAAGTATCGGAGGCGTAACAAGTGCTCGCTAAAGCCCATAAAGAGAAAAGGGCATCAACCCCAACCACTATTGCACTACAGGGCAAAAACAAGCACTTTCTCGCTTCCTGCATGTACCATTTCTGCCTCTCCCAAGGACCAGGCGCAATCTTCCTTCCAAAGGCCAGGCGGAGTACGCGTCTTGACAGCTCCACCGCCCAGCAGTCTACTTCGCTCGGACCTGGACTTCAGGACAGGATGCAAGGGACCCAAGGTCCGCCCACCCCAAGCGAGGCAACAATCTAGCCAGATCTCCGCCCCAGGGGCTGCGCCCAGGCCGGTAACGGCCCCCTCCTCACGTCCGGCCCCCTCCCCGCTCCCCCACCCCCACCGCCACACACTTGTGCGGGCGCGCGCGCGCGCTCACACACACACACACACACGCACACAGACACACACACACACACGCACGCACTTACCCGCCGCTCCGCGGGGACGTAGGGCGCCGCAGACCCACCCCTCCGCCCCCGCGCGGCCTGTCACCGCGCCCCCCGGTCGAGGGAGGCTGCGGGCCCCCGCGGACCGGAGGGGCGCACGAGGAGTCGGGCGCGGGCCGGGGGCCAGGCCCGGCCCTCCTTCACATGGAGCCTGCGGCGGGCGCGTGGACCGTGGCGGCCGGCCGGGGCCTCGCGGCGCCCCTCGTTCCTTCTCGCCGCCGCGGCCCCGAGGCCCGCGGGAAGCTGGGCAGAAAAGGAGGAAGCCGCGGGCCGGGTGCCGCCGAGGCCGGAGAAGGGGCGGGAGCGACGACTCCGCGGCTGGGAGCGCCGGGCCTCCCGGTAGTCGTCGTCGTCGTCGCCGCCGCCGCCGCCGCTGCGGGCCGCAGGACCCCCGAACACTGCACCCAGCGACCGCACCACCCTCGTCGTGAGCCGCTGCTGAGGGCAGCCCGGCCGCCACTACACACGGACCCGTGACGTCGGGCGTAGCGCGGCGCACGTCACGGCCGGCTCTCTCGTGCGCACGCAGCCCTCCGCCTGTCGGGAGCGGAACCCGCCGGGGGCGCGCGCTCGCCCAGAGCGCCGCGCGGAGGCCGAGGGGGAGCGTGTCCGCGCCTGCGCAGTGGCTGGCTGCGCCCACGCACGCCCGGTGGCACACGCCGGCTCAGTAGTGCGGAGGTTCCGGGCCTGTGCTCTCACGCACACACCTGCACCTCAGTTCCCTCGCGTCTACGGGAGTCCTTGGCGCCGAGACGCCAAAACAAACCTCGAAAATGGTCTCCCGCGCGGGCTTCTGGCAGAGCGAGAGCAGCGGAGCAAGAAGGGGCTGCGACCCACTTCGAGTCCATAGCAAGTCGTTTGCAGACGAAAAGATTTCGTCTTTGGATCTGGTTTCAGCATTTTTTCCTAAACGACTTAAGAACTTTTTGTCGACTTGTCACCTGACCGTAAACCACTACCCTGGAGATCGGCCTTCTAAGTTTTACAGTTCACTGTTTACTTCTTGTATGTATTCGAGGTCGGCCCAGCAAGTATTACTTTTTAATTGTTAACAAATGTGGAAATCTCGGCGCGGGAAGATGAGTTGACACTCCACCCCCAGGACTTGTGACAGAGTCTAAAACCCAGTCGCTTTCACTGAGTCTTTTCTTCACGCCCCGTCGCCCCGCAGTACTAAGTACAAATTCATCGCGTTAGGTTTGGAGGTCTCTGTCATGTGACTGACCTGCATTCTGCATTGTCTGCAGCCCAAACTACTATGATCCAGAGAGTCTCTGCCCTGCCCCATCTCTTGTTTCCTCAAATACCCCTTACAACTTCCTGCGCCATTTCTTCCTTTAGCATCTGCGTTCTTTCTTGGTAGGTTATGGATCCCACCTGCTTCCTGCCTCATATCCACTTAAACAGTTGAAATAAGAGTGGTGCCCACCCAGAGGTAAGCAGCTGCCCAACCTGCGGCCCTGAAGAACAGGGGAGATCGCACCTGTGGGGCAGGGACTGAGGGAAAGGGTGTTCTGTAATGAAATATCTAGATCCCCTTCGTGAAATTTTTATTACAGACACACTAGCGATGTTGTCAAAGGAGCAAGAACAGAGATGTTCATTGGCAAGTTTTTGTAATGCTGAAGCCTGGAAACCTAAATGACTCCGACTGAGCGGATAAATAATGGTTCATTTGCTCTGCCGAGAATTAGGCAGCCACCACAAAGAAAGGCTAAATGCTGGAGGACCTCAAAAATACAAAGCCTAATAGAAAAGCACTTTGCTGCCACTAATTTAAAAAGTAGAGTACTTTTAAGCTTATGTATGCAGAAAACCGGTCTTTAAGATGGCTTTTGGTTCTAACGTCTAAGCCTGATATACCACAGAAAAATAAAGGATTTCAATATACTTGGGCAGGATTTAAATCTTAAACTTTTATATTATTTTCCATGGTTCCTAGCCTGACCATATAGTGACAGTGAAATTGCTCAGTCGTGTCCGACTCTTTGTGACCCCACGAACTGAAGCCTGCCAGGCTCCTCCATCCATGGGATGTTCCAGGCAAGTGTACTGGAGTGGGCTGCCATTTCCTTCTCCAGACCATATAGTAGTCACTCAATAAATACTTGTTTACAAAATAATCTCAAGATGGAGATGGATTTTTCTTCATACCTCTGCTCACTTTTTCTCTCCCTACCCTAACTGGGACTTCATCCACCATTTTCCACCACATGTGTATATTAATAAAAGCCTCTTTTTTTCTTTTTCTCCAGTCTCTTTTACATTGGTGAGATACTTGCTTAGACTGTAAATCTCTGGCATCCCAGCTTATTTGGGGATATATGATTACAAATTCGTGAGCTTGGGATATTTTTTTCAGCTGCAAGGAACAAAACAGCTTAAATAGTAAAGTTTATTTTCTCACATAACAAAAATGCAGTAACTGGGCCCAAAATTGGCTAGGGCTGTGAATTGTCTTCTCTGCAGTCAGAATATGACTGCCTCAGCTTCAGACATTATGACCTCCCATTCAGGAAAGGGCAGAATGTCTTCTCACTAATAAACTTTTAATTTAGAATAGTCTTAGATTTACAGAGAAGTTGAGAAGATAGTACAGAGAGTTCCTATATACCCCACACCCAGTTTCTTCTTTAATTCATATCTTACATTAAAATGGTAATTTGTCACAATCAGGGGACCAATATTGTTACAATGTCATTAACAGAAGTCCACACTTGACTCAGATTTCCTTAGTTTTTACCTAATGTCCTTTTCTTGTTTCAGAATCCCATCCAGGATACCACATTACACTTAGTCATTGTGCCTCCTCAGGCTGCTCTTGGCCATGACTTCCTTTGTTTTTGATGACCTTGACAGTTCTGAGGAGTGCTTGTCAGGTGCTTTGAGGAATATCCCTTCGTTGTAGTGTGTCTGCTGTTTTTCTGGTGATTAGACCAGGGTTGCGGGTTTGGGGGATGCAGATCACTGAGGTAACGTGTCATTCTCACCACAGACTTATCAAGGACATTCCTGACCACATGACTTACAGCTATTGAGCTTGACCTTGATTGCCTGTTTGTGGTTTTATTTGTCAGGTTTCTTCGCCTTCTTTCCATGCAGTACTGTCTGCAAAGAAATCACCCTGCTCACACCTGGAGAGTGGGGAGTTAGGCTCCATTCCCTGGAGTACAAAGTATCAACATGAATTCCATGGAATTCTTCTGCGTGGGAGATATGTCCCTTCTCCCTCAGTTACTTACTTATGGAATTGTTTATTTATGTTACTATGGACTCATGGGTTTTATGTTATCTCTGGTTTAAAGAACCTCTTGTTGAAAGAGGAGAGTGAAAAAAGTGGGCTTAAAACTCAACATTCAGAAAACGAAGATCATGGCATCCAGTCCCATCACTTCATGGCAAATAGATGGGGAAACAATGGAAACAGTGACAGACTTTATTTTCTGGGGCTCCAAAATCACTGCAGATGGTGACTTCAGCCATGAAACTAAAAGATACTTGCTCCTTGGAAGGAAAGCTATGACCAACCTAGACAGCATATTAACAAGCAGACACATTACTTTGCTGACAAAGGTCCGTCTAGTCAAAGCTATGGTTTCTCCAGTAGTCATGTATGGATGTGAGAGTTGGACTGTAAAGAAAGCTGAGTGGAGAAGAATTGATGCTTTTGAACTGTGGTGTTGGAGAAGACTCTTGAGAGTCCCTTGAACTGCAAGGAGATCCAACCAGTCCATCCTAAAGGAAATCAGTCCTGAATATTCATTGGAAGGACTGGTGCTGAAGCTGAAACTCCAGTACTTTTGCCTCCTGATGCAAAGAACTGACTCATTGGAAAAGATGCTGATGCTGGGAAAGATTGAAGGCGGGAGGAAAAGGGGACGACAGAGGATGAGATGGTTGGATGGCATCACCGACTCGATGGAAATGAGTTTGAGTAAACTCCAGGAGTTGGTGATGGACAGGGAGGCCTGGCGTGCTGCGGTCCATGGAGTCGCAAAGAGTCGGACACAACTGAGCGACTGAACTGAACCAATAATCCAATACATTATTTTGTCCAAGTTACCCCAAGTTTGGGCATTAGGAACTCTTTCCATTGACTTGTGTCGCCCTTTGACATATCCCCGTCACTGTGGGATGTTTGCTTGTACTGCTCTGTTTGGGGATGTTGAGTATGTTTGTTTCGTTTTGTTTTTTCTTTTAGAGCACTCCCCTGCTTTCTGGCCTTACCAGAGCCAATTCATCCTGACTGTTTCCTGCCCTAGTCCTAGAGTCAGCCATTTCTCCAAGGAGCCCTGTTTCCTTTTATTGGGGAATGACATTAGAAACAAAGATCTGATGCTGAGTATATTTGAGATTCTCTTTTGAGGATATCCTCACATCAGCTCTCCCGAGAAGGCGGCCTCTTGTTTTTGCAGCAAGATCTTCCAATGGTGGGCCCAAGTTCATTCTTTTCTTTCCAAAGTCATCAGATTTTACCTGAGTACATAGCATCCCCGCCCCATAGTAAAGAGTCAATTTCCCAGTCTCACTTGCTACTCATCATAGCTGGGTGACTAAGTACTGTCTAAAAGGAAATCAATGAAAGTGTCTAGTCCAAGTACCTGCTTTCAGAGATCTTTCCTCAACAGACCACTGCTTTTGCCCCTCCGTCTTCATCCCTTCCTCCATCCTGGAATACCTCCTGGCCTTCTTGGAGAGTGAAAAACAGGAATGGTGGAGCTGGAAGGAGAGCCCTCTTCTCAGGGCTCTATACTTTCACAAGAGAGAAGAGTAAATACTTGCCACCAGTAGATGAACCTACTCATAAAAGCATCTCATTGGTAGGAGCTGGGCCTTGTGTCTGTGCCCGCAAAGGACTCAGGTTTACCACAATGGGTTCAGCCCACAGGATGCCCCCCCTGGGACTGGGAACACTGCCAGGCCATGTCTGGACAGAAACCTGGGTTAGGTTGCAGGGGAGTCGAGGAATGGATGGCTGTTGTGTAGTAGCCAATGGGGTGTACCTGAGAAGTGCTTGGAGAGTCAGGATGTGGAGAGCCAGAGCAGGGCCCCTTAAACTTATCTTATACTGTGTAAATGATCTGTGGGAAATCTGTTATCCTTGTCATCCTCAGGGCAGCTGCGGTTAAAACTCAACTTTGCTGTTTTAAAAAGCAAAACATTAACAAGGTAAATCATCTGATAAAAAGTGAACAGTGCTTCCACGATCAAAGAAAACTCATTTCTGGGATTTCTGCTGTTTAGAATAGCCCTCGACGTTTTCTGAGTTTGGTGAAAGGCCATATGAAGGATTTCTAACAGAGGGATTATCTTGAATTTTCTGTGATCCTGATCATCTCCAATTCTTTCATTTATCTGTTGCTAATACGTACATTTCTTTAAAATTGTTATATATTTCCTGTTATTAATAGAAAATGTGGAAAACACAAGGGGAAAAAACCCTCTAATTCGTTCTGTAGCTCTGTTTCCATCCCATCTTTTCTCCATGTATGGAGCTTTGTGGTAGGGGTGTTTTTTTACTTTTAGATACATTTTTAGATAGTTTTTAAGTAATTGCACATGTAATTTTATGTCCTACTTTTTTCACTTACACAGCAGAAGTAGTTTGTCTTTATTTTCTCTTATACTTGCAAGCAAATTTGAACAGCTGGCATATATACTTAAAGTTTTACCTTTATTCTAACCTTTTTAATGAAAAATATTCACAAAATGGATATATGTAGAGCCAATGACGGCTTCTTGGCTGCCATGGGACACATTAGAGATTTTTTTTTTTTCGCTTAGTGTCTGAGCAGTGAGAGCAACCACAGGAGATCCCAATGTTCAGCTAGATCTGAGAAGTGAAGCTCATATAGATAACGACTGTCCCTTTTATATTCCGTTAGCCCTTGCACAGCATGATCGAATTTTGCTTACAAGGTCAAAAGAATATTATGGATTACCATTGAGGGAGAATATCCTGTTTTGGAAAAGGACCCAGAGGTATTTAAATCATATGTTTTATATGAGTTGGTGCATTCTAACACTATCTAGTTAAAAGATAACCTTTTTTTTTTTTTTTTTTGGCCATACCTTGTAGCATGTGGGATCTAGTTCCCTGACCAGGGATCAAACCCAAGCCCCCTGCATTAGGAGCTCAGAGTCTTAACCACAGGACCACCAGGGCAGTCTTAAGATATGTTTTTTTTTTTTCCTTTACTATATTTTTCTTTATTTATTTTTGGCTGTGTTGGGTCTTAGTTGCAGCAGCTGTGCACTCTGGCCTTAGTTGCCCCAAGGCGTATGGGGTCTTAAGTCCCCATCCAGGGATTGAACTTGAGTACACCGAGAAGGAGAAGAGTACAACAGAGGATGAGATGGTTGGGTGACATTACCAGCTCGATGGACATGAGTTTGAGCAAGCTCCGGGAGTTGGTGATGGACGGGGAAGCCTGGCGTGCTGCAGTCCATGGGGTCGCAAAGAGTCAGGCACGACTGAGTGACTGAACTGAACTGAACGCTGTATTGGAAGGCAGATGGTTAATCACAGGACCACCAGGGAAGTCCCCCAAGATACGCTTTTAAAACCTCAAGTTGTGTGGTCTTCCCTAGTGTGGTCCAGTGGTTAAGATTCTGTGCTTCCAAGGCAGGGGACTAGATCCTGCATGCTGCAACCAGGAGTTCGCATGCCGCAACGAGGACTGAAGATGCTGGGACCCAGCACAGTCAAATAAATATTTTTTTCAAAAACAACATCAAATTGTGAGCAATAATAATCATTTTTTAAGAAGGTGGCTATTTGTTTGGGGCTTCCCGGTGGCCTCCACCACTGCAGCAGCCCCCAATGGAACCACTGCCCGTGGGCTCCTCCCTTCTGACTTGTCAACAAAACAAGGATTGGCTGCTTCTTCCCTTCCTCCTGTTTTTATTTATACTGGCTTCTTATTTCTTTTCCGTTCCACTTTTTCCTTCTCTCTCTACCTCTACCTCAGTCTCCTTTATCAAATTTTAGTTATTTTTCACAAACATCCTATGAAGTAGGTTGCAGAATTAATACCTCATTTACCTATGAGGAAAAACTGTCAGAGAAAGGTTGGGTTGCACCAGGCCCCTGGGACTGGTGGAGCAGCCCTGAACTGGAGTCTTCCTGTCCAGCCCTCTCTGTGCCTGATGTCTCACTTGGCTCCTTGATGCCAGCTCCCTCCATTTGCCTAATGCCCTGTGCCCCTCCCAGCACCAGGGCTCTGCTCTCCAGGTTCAGTCTCACCATTCCTGAAACCATGGTCCTTCTGTCCAAGCCTTCCCAGCCCCATTTCAGATCTGCTTTGCAGGACCCTCAGCCCCCATGGTAGACCATCAAGTGGGTTGACACTAGCAGAGGTGAGTGATGAGTTAGCCATATCCCTCCTTAAGGTTCATCATATGCCTCAACCCAGTGTGACATAGCTCCTTCCACAAGTGGTTTCTGCAAGGCAAGTCACAAGGGTTGGTGTCCTTTCTTCACCTGGGTCTACACTGTAGACCAGCCTGGCTGAAGCTGAGCAGAGCGGGGTTCAGTGTCCCACTGAGCCTTCAGGCCCTCCAGACTGCTCAGACCAGTCTCAGAGAGTGGGGCTCCCTGTGCCCTCAAATGGTAGTCATTCTGCCTGGTAGCTCGGGCCAGCCTGAACCATACAGAACACTGGAGTTGGCAGACTCTGGTGTCTGCCTTCTCGGCCACTTCACTCAGCATCCTCATCTGAAGACAGGAAGGCATCCTGGCCCAGGGTTGTGGTGGACACAGTGCGGTAAGGCATGTGAAAGCCACTGGGAAACAGCACGTGTCCCCACCTGCTGCCCGCAAGAAGCCCAGCACTGCCCCTCCCTGTAGACTGCAGAGCCAGCCGGCCCTTCGGAATGGAGGGCACCCAACACAACCGGAAGGTGTAGTTATGGCCTCACATTGTGAGTCACCACCTCTAGTTCCTGGAGTTCACACCAATGCTCAGGCCCTGATGAGCCAACTGGCCAGTCAGCTGGCAGCACAGAACGGGGTCTGTGCCAGGAGAAATCTGTGCTACTTTCTGCACCGTGGGAGACACAGCCGACTATCTAGAGCCCCTGAGACCATCCTTCCCCCACTCTCCCTTACCCTCTCCCACCATCCCTGAGAGCCGGGCTCCCACGTCCTCTGCCCTGGAAGTAATTCACACCAAAGCAGGAAATGCTGAAAGATGTTACCCCCAGAGGCTTATAAAGTTATAGAGACATTTTTGAGCAGAGAAACCGTACTGTGATTGGTCTGGCTTGGGTTCCCACGGGCACTGAGCCGGGCTTTTACTATAAATTCCTGTACAGGCCGATGCCCGATTTTGCTGAGCGTTCACTTGCCAGTCCAGTCTCCGTGCCCTGCCTTTCACCTAACTCTACTGCCATAAGATCCAGTAGCCCGAGGGGCCCCATGATCAGACATCCCAGCAATGATGAGTATATTCAGCGCCCTGGTCGGGTTTCTGAATGCCGTTCTCCACGGACAGGATCAGGATTGGTGCAGACGTGCGAGGCCCTGGACCATCTGACCTCAGAGAGCAAGGGAGTGCTCAGAAGATCATAAAGGCATGTTACACAGCGCCAGGAGTCAGCGTAAAGGAACTGCTGCTGGCCAAATATGGGACACGTTGAACACTGAAACAGTGAATTCCATCCCATATTATAAAATAACCCATGAGTCGTACCGACACACAAAGGAAGAAGAAGGGAAAGCCTCCACAGCAGAAGAATTCAACTAATGAGTAAAAGGAGTGGTGGGGTTAGGTAATTCACGTTGCATATTCAAACAGGTGGGTGAAAGCGTGATGAGAAATACAATACTCACTTTCAAAGTCTCTCTTCTCAAATTATTAATTACAAAGGGGAAACAGCAACTTTATGATGGAGAAACCTGGCAAACACCATCTTTAGCACACAAAACAGATACCCTGCAGCTCTGCCACTTAGGCTTCCACGAGGGGCGACCTTTGTCCCTGTGTACATGCTGTGCTCAGCAACTCGTGCTCAGTGTCAAGCTGCGAACTTGAGTGCAGATGAATTTGGGCCACACACACGTTGCTACACTGATTACTGACCAAGGAAGTACTTTCAACTCAATAAATACCTGTTTCCTATGGACGGCCACTTGGCATACAGGTCAGACTTGACTTTGAATTTCTGCCAAACTGTGAGTTCAGGCAGGCTGCTTAACCTCTCTGAGCGTCAATCTTTCATCTGCATAAAGGAGATGATAATAATAATACCTATTGAATGAATCAGCAATTCCCTTCCTAGTATTTCCTCACGAGAAATGAAAACATAGGTCCACACAGAGACTTGCACATGTATGTTCACAGCTGCTTTGTTTATGATAGCCCCAAACTGGAAACAACCCAAATATTCATCAACTGGTTAGCAAAGAAAGGAAAAAACCAGGGCTCCCTTGAATGACTTTCAAAAGCACTATGCTAAGCTAAAGAAACTAGACGAAAGACTACAGTGCCTGATTCCATTTATATATTTTCTAGAAAAAGTAAAGCTATAGTGATCAGTGGTTGCCAGGAGCCAAAAGTGGAGACTTGTCTGCAGAAGGATAATGGGAATATTCTATTTAATATGTCACGAACATTGTGGTGTGGTGGTGTTGAAAAGCTTGTGTACTTTTGTCAAAATTCATCAAATTATATACATTAAATTGCTGGATTTTGTTGCAAAGTAAGCCTAATAAAACTGATTTTTAAATACCTACTTTACAATGTCACTGTGAGGGTTAATAGAATGATACATATGCAGCCCCGAGTTCAGTGCCTGAGTAGGGCAGCAGATCTAAAATAATAGCTGTTAACCAGGCACACAGTCTTTGACCATGCAGGCAAATGTGTAGGCAAGAGGCTACCCAGGGGAGCCACCCTCTCAAGACGTTTGCAACTGAACTGAGTGGTGGAGTGAGGAGAGCGCATGGTGGCAGATTCTAAAGGAGGGACTGCGGAGTTCGGAGCCCCACACAGGACGGTGTCAACGCCCTCGGGGCATCAGAAGCTCCTCGAGCCTGGGAAATGGGCACGCACTCTCATTGCGGAGCCACCCTGCTGTCCTCCAGTTCAGACTCAGGAAGTCCTGCCTGGGCACCACCTCAGCAGGCCGGAATGGTGAAAGTTCACGCCGCCTGCCGCCGCCCACGCCCTCGGCTGCCCCTCCCTGCACCCTGCCCTGTGCAGCGTCGGCCCATTCCTCGCTAGGGCAGAGCCCCACATCCACACAAGGGAATACACATTCACTCCAGTCTGGAAGCCCTTAGCCCGAGGATCAAACCTTCTGCTCCAGGGCCCCGGCTGGCGGGGAGGGGCAAGGGAAAGACAGCAGCGCCGGAGACAGCCTCACAGTTACAGCCAGGGATCGCAGTGTGTTTATATGTGTTGTGTCTTGTTGCTTGGCAACCAGGTCTGGGCCGCAAGCGGGCTGGGGAGCAGGGGTCTCCTCGCGGGAGTGGGTTTCGGTGACTCATTCCTGCGCACTGTGGCCCCTGGGACGAGGTTACCAGGTACACGCGGTTTCAGGCTGAGTGCAGCCGGCCAGGCTTCCTCTTGTGGAACCGAGCCCGGAGCAGCAAGAACATCAGGTACAGAGAGTCAGACCACTGCTGGGTTCCTGGTTTTGCCAGCTGTGTAGCCTTGGGCTACACAGTCCCTTAACCTTAACCTCTCTGACCTCAGCCTCCTCATCATGACAGGAAGCCTATGAGATCACATTAAGAGTGACTCCTTACTGGGGGCTTATAACGGACTTTAAACATATTACCTCATTCACACTTATCTCCCTATTGAATTTGACAATGAGGAAACTAGTCCAGGGCAAAATAAACTAACTTTCCTCAAATCACCTAAAAGTTGGAGGTGGAGGAAACAGGATTCCAACTTGGTTCTCTGTGGTGTAGCACCCTGTCTTTTCATTGTGACATCACACTTGAGGTGCCCCTGGGGTTCAGGGACCGAGCTCCTGGGCTCAGCCTGCAGCACTTCTCCAGGGCAGTCCCACAGCTGGAGGGCTGGAGAATTCTCTCTGACATCAGGGCCAGGCCTGAGTCTTGCAGATGGTCCCTGTACTTGGCTGGGAGAGGCTGTGGCTGCCTTCATGCCTCAGCCTGTCTCCTCTCACTGGAAACACCAGTTTCCCTTTTCTGTTCTTGCTTCACCTCCACAGGCTATCTTCCAAGTGCTGTATGATGTCAGATTTTGACCAGGCTCCTTACAGCTGCAGGAATCTCTTGAGTCAGTGTAAAGGATACAGATCTGGCCATGTCATTCTGTAACAGACCAGGGTTCTTGGCCTCCTTAGTCAATAGGAATTGATAAGAGGCCAGACAAGAAATTCAGGAAAGCCTTATTGGGGCCCTACTGCAGCAAGAGGGAGCAAGAACAAGTAATGGGTTCCCTTGCTCTCTTGCAAGTGACTTGGTTCCTTATAGGAGGTGAGGGTGGGCCCAGAGGGCTGGCTTTCGTGGTTTGCCCACCGCCTTTGGTGGTGTTGAGTGCTCTACGCTGCTTTTGCTCCGGACCCCTGCTTTTGCTCTCAGCTCTTCAGAAGTGGCAATTGGGGTTTTTGGTCTTTTTGTTTCTTATTGTCCATAATTTGTCCCAACTGCATATGGATATAGTTATTTTTAGTCCCTTAGAGTTTCTTTGCATTTGGTTGCTCTAGGAGATATATATCCAGATGGAAGCACTGCAGCAAAGGGTCCCAAGTCCCAGTCTGTCTCAACACCCCTTCATCCCAAATCCTCAACCAGCCCCACCTCTCAGGCCCGCAGGTTCCCTGCTGAACGCCTCCTCCCCTCCCTCAACTCCCTCCACAGGCCTCCCAACAATGCTCTCCTGAGGCCCTCCCAGGCTCACTACAACTCTAGGAGGCAGGACTTCACTGCTCCATTTTACAGGGGAGGAAACTGAGGCTCAGAAGGACGACTTTTCAACAGTCACACGCCCTTCCTGCCAGGCTGACAGTCTCACTCTCACCCTATTCATCTCTGTCACTGCAAGGCCTTCTGTGGCTGCTTGTACAGCTGCCTCCTAGTGAGACCAAAAGCACCTCAAGGGAAAGCACCCCCGCTTCATCTTGCATGCCTGTTTCTGCCTAGGACGAGCTGTGTATATTTGCTGAGTAAGCAGATGCATGGGTAGGTGAAGGACAAAATGTTTGTTTTATTGTTAAAAATTATATTTATTTTTGGTTGCCCTGAGTCATTTGCTGCATGCAGGCTTTCTCTAGTTGCAGTGAGCCAGGGCTACTCTCACCATTGCGGTGTTCAGGCTTCTCAATGCGGTGGCCTCTCAGGTTGCAGAGCGCAGGCTCTAGGCCCACAGGCTTCAGTAGCTGCAGTTCGCAGGCTCTAGGGCACAGGTTCAGGAGTTGTGGCGCACAGGCTTAGTTGCTCCGTGGCATGAGGAACCTTCCTGGACCAGGGGTCAAATCCATGTCCTCTGCACTGGCAGGTGGATTCGTAACCACTGGTCTACTAAAGTCCCAAAACATTTATTTTAAAGAGCCAAAAGCCTCCAACATTAAGAATTTGAGACTATGGAATAAGGGCAGGAAATCTCTGGTTCATGACCCTTGGCCTAATTTCATCTAGCTCTGGACACTTAAAAAAAATCTAGTTTTATTATTCAGTCCTATTTCTCCCCAACAGCTGTAAAAAAGCAGTTTTAAATGTTATAAGTAAATGTATCCTAAAAAGCCACAGCAATTTGGACACTCATTCCCCTTCTTAGGACCTCCGTTTCCCCGCATGCACAATAAGAAGTCGGCCTAGAGGGGTATTTTTCAAACTGCAGGTCCTGATGCATTCACTAGTATGCTGTGAAATCAAAGTAGTGGGAAATAACCTGCATTGGGTAGAAAATGTCACACAAAACATGACTATTATGTTGTGAAATTTTAAATTGAGTGTGTGTCTTTATGGTAGGACATTTTGTAATATATATTTTTAATTTTGGGTGACAATCAGGAGAGTATGAAAGCCCCTCTCCTTCAGAACTGAAGTGCAGGTAGACCACCCACAAACACTTTTTGTGGTGGATGAACCCTGCTGTAACAGCCATCCAGAACCCCTCCATTGTTCCTCAGTTTGAGAAAAGGAAACAACATAAACATTGTTAAAGAAAAAGAAGTATAGTAGATCTTTTCTGTACTGCTTTAAAAATAATAGATGCTGTGGTTAAAAAAATTTTTACATAGTACTGAGCCAAAGGAGAAAAAGAAAAATCATTCTCTCCCTTTCTACTCCCAGAGGCAAGCTCTGTGTGGAGCCCAGTGGACTGAGGGGCACTGCTGCTCTGAATTTACCCTTTCACCTGCTCAGAGGCCAGGGCCCCACAGGTGCTCCCAGCCAAGGACTGAGGGGCCAAGCTGGGACTCATTCTCAGTCTCTCTGTCCCTCTGCCTCTCTCCGCAGCCCTGCACTTTGCCCCTCTCCTTCCCAAGCTGCCCCAACGCCAGCCCAGTTTCTGCATTGTCATTTAACCAAGTTGAATTTGACTCCTGCCTAGATTTTACTTTCTAAATATTGTTCTCCAGTGAAACAAACTTGACCTCCTAGAAAAAGAGTTGATCCCAAAGCTGGAACAGGGGAAGTACAAGATGAGCCTGGAGCATCTTATGTCAGACAATAAAGAAGTGCTCAAATGGCGATGGGGTACATCACAGGCACAGGGACCAACTCGAAGAGGTTCCCAATAGCTGAATGTGGTACTACCTGAGCGAAAATAAAGGTGTGATAGTAATGGGTTATTATCCATAGATTATAGAGTGGAAGTGAGAAATAGATTCAAGGGATTAGATCTGATAGAGTGCCGGAAGAACTATGGATGGAGGTTCCTGACATTGTACAGGAGACAGGGATCAAGACCATCCCCAAGAAAAAGAAGTGCAAAAAGGCAAAATGGTTGTCTGAGTAGGCCTTACAAAGAAGCGAAAGGCAGAGGAGAAAAGGAAAGATACACCCATTTGAATACAGAATTCCAAAGAATAGCAAGGAGAGATAAGAAAGCCTTCCTCAGAGATCAATGCAAAGAAATAGAGGAAAGCAACAGAATGGGAAAGATTAGAGATCTCTTCAAGAAAATTAGAGATACCAAGGGAACATTTCATGCAAAGATGGGCTTTGGACAGAAGGACAGAAATAGTATGGACCTAACAGAAGCAGAAGATATTAAGAAGAGGTGGCAAGAATACACAGAGGAACTATACAAAAAAGATCTTCATGACCCAGATAATCACGATGGTGTGATCACTCACCTAGAGCCAGACATCCTGGAATGTAGAGTCAAGTGGGCCTTAGGGAGCATCACTACAAACAAACTTAGTGGAGGTGATGGAATTCCAGTTGAGCTGTTTCAAATCCTGAAAGATGATGCTGTGAAAGTGCTGCACTCAAGATGCCAGCAAATTTGGACAACTCAGCAGTGGCCACAGGACTGGAAAAAATCAGTTTTCATTCCAATCCCAAAGAAAGGCAATGCCAAAGAATGCTCAAACTACTGCACAATTGCACTCATCTCACACGCTAGCAAATGCTCAAAATTCTTCAAGCCAGGCTTCAACAGTACATGAACCATGAACTTCCAGATGTTCAAGCTGGTTTTAGAAAAGGCAGAGGAACCAGAGATCAAATTGCCAACATCTGTTGGATCACAGAAAAAGCAAGAGAGTTCCAGAAAACCATCTACTTCTGCTTTGTTGATTATGCCAAAGCCTTTGACTGTGTGGATCACAACAAACTGGAAAATTCTGAAAGAGATAGGAATACCAGACCACCTGACCTGCCTCTTGAGAAACTGTATGCAGGTCAAGAAACAACAGTTAGAACTGGACATGGAACAGCAGATTGGTTCCAAATTGGGAAAGGAGTACATCAAGGCTGTATGTTGTCACCCTGCTTATTTAACTCATATGCAGAGTACATCATGAAAAACACTGGGCTGGATGAAGCGCAAGCTGGAATCAAGATTGCCGGGAGAAATAGCAATAACCTCGGATATGCAGATGACACCACCCTTATGGCAGAAAGCAAAGAAGAACTAAAGAGCTTCTTGATGAAAGTGAAAGAGGAGAGTGAAAAAGTTGGCTTAAAACTCAACATTCAGAAAACTAAGAGCATGGCATCTGGTCCCATCACCTCATGGCAAATAGATGGGGAAACAATGGAAACAGTGACAAACTTTATTTTGGGGGCTCCAAAATCACTGCAGGTGAGTGCAGCCATGAAATTAAAAGACGCTTGTTCCTTGGAAGAAAAGCTATGACCAACCTAGACAGCATATTAAAAAGCAGAGACATTACTTTGCTGACAAAGGTCCATCTAGTCAAAGCTATGGTTTTTCCAGTAGTCATGAATGGACGTGAGAGTTGGACTATAAAGAAAGCTGAGCACAGGAGAACTGATTCTTTTGAACTGTGGTGTTGGAGAAGACTCTTGAGAGTTCCTTGGACTACGAGGAGATCCAACCAGTCAATCCTAAAGGAAATCAGTCCTGAATATTCATTGGAAGGACTCATGCTGAAGCTGAAGCTCCACTACTTTGGCTGCCTGTTTCAAAGAACTGACTCATTGGAAAAGACCCTGATACTGGAGGCAAGAGAAGGGGACAACAGAGAATGAAATGGTTGGATGGCATCACCTACTCAACGCACATGAGTTTGAGTAAACTCAGGGAGTTGGTGATGGACAGGGAGGCCTGGTGTGCTGCAGTCCATGAGGTCACAAAGAGTTGGACACTACTGAGTGATTGAACTGAACTGATAACTCATAGAATGAAAAAAACACTCAAAAGTCCATACAAATATAGAAATAATGGAATACATAAATAAATGGGGGAAAGAGACAGCTCTTTTTTTTTTACAGCAGAATTCCAATGAACCAATGTAGTAATAGTAATATTTAGAAAAACCACCGTTGGGTAAAAACTATAGTAATAACTGTTGCAAACAAGTATGATCTAATCTAAACTTAGAGGGGGAAAAGTAGCATGAGAAACAGGATATTTACATAGTCATAAAGGTTCTCCCCACAGGATGTTTATTAATTACAAAGGAAAACAGTAACAGTGGAGAAATCTCAAGGACACATTTAAGTGATCAAAGTTAAAGTTACCATGACTAGTACAGGCACACATGGGAGATATTTTGGGTTGGGTTCCAGACTGCTGCAACAAAGCCAATATTGCAATAAAGCAAGTCACACTTTATTTTACCAGTGCCTATAAAAGTTATGTTTACACTATACCTCAGTCTATTAAGTTTACAATAGCACTATGTCTAAAAAAAACCATGTTCATACCTTAATTTAAAGATACTTTATTGTATAGAGTGCTGACTATCTTCTGGGCCTTCAGTGAGAGGTAGTAGGAACATGAAAGGTCACTGATCACAGACAACCGTAACAAATATAATACAGAAAAAGTTGGACTATTGTGAGAACTGCTAAAATCTGACACAGAAACACAAAGTGAGCAAATGCTGTTGGAAAAATGGTGCAACAGATGCACCTGATGCAGGGTGGCCACAACCCTTCAATCTGTTAAAAAAAATGCAACGTAAGTGAAGTACAATAAAAGCAAAGAGCAATAATTAGACACAACACCTCACGTGGCATCCCGAGACAGGCACACCATCACTTCTGTGGTATTCTTGCCTAAAACGCATAACCTCAATCTAGTAATGAAAAAAAAAAAAAAAACCATCAGACAAACCCAAAGTGAGGAACAGCTTACAAAATAACTGCCCCAGGGACAAGGACAAGGAACGGTCCCAGGTGGGAGGAGACCAAGGAGCCAGGACAAGCAAATGACACGTGGGATTTTCAAAATAAAAAGACCGGGTGCTGGGAGGGGGCAGCCTGCAAGATAGCAAATGACTTTCAGCTCAGGGCTGCCCTGAATGGCATTTCTTTGGCTTCATCCACTCCCACTGGGCAGTAGAGAGGCTAGCTGGAGTTGTCTGTGGGGAGGGGGACGGAAGGGAGAAAAGGAGGAAGGCCGAGTATGTGGGCTTGGTGGTGTTACATTTGTTCCCGGCACCTTTGTGTAGGTTTGAAATATTTTTAAATAAAAATTTTAAAGTAACATACATGCGACAAAATTCGAACACAACAGTGAAAAGTCTTCTTCCTATCCCCAGCTTCTTCCTCCCCCCGCCCTCCCTCCCAGGGTGTCATTCACCCAGTCCTGTCTACCTCTTTTCGATCCCATGGACTGCAGCACACCAGGCTTCCCTGTCCTTCACCAGCTGCCGAAGCTTACCCAAACCCATGTCCATCGACTTGGTGATGCCACCCACCCGTCTCAACCTCTGTTGCTCCCGTCTCCTCCTGCCCTCAATCTTTCCCACCATCAGGGGCTTTTCAAATGAGTCAGCTCTTCGCACCAGGTGGCCCAAGTATTGAAGCTTCAGCTTCAGGATCTGTCCTTCCAGTGAATATTCAGGATTGATATCCTTTAGGGATTGACTGGCTTTGTAACCTTAGGGAAACAACTTTTGAGAGAATGACATAGCCCAAGGTAATAAATGGATTAGAATCAAATGGAACCAAGATGGCAGACAAGACTAGACCTTGATCCTTAATCAGCAAGGGAAATGACACACCCAGAGGCACCAAGACAATTCCGAGGCACTGTCAAAAGACCAAGCAATGGGCCATGGCCCAATTACTGGAAATCTCAAACCCCTTCTCCAAAATAGATGGACTAATCCTCCCACTCATTAGCATATGAAATTAGTCAGTCTATTGGACTTCCCTGGTGGCTCAGACGGTTAAGCGTCTGTCTACAATGCAGGAGACCTGGGTTCGATCCCTGGGTTGGGAAGATCCCCTGGAGAAGGAAATGGCAATCCACTCCAGGACTATTGCCTGGAAAATCCCATGGACAGTAGGCTACAGTCCATGGGGTTGCAAAGAGTCGGACATGACTGAGTGACGTGACTTCACTTCACTTCACTTCACTTCATGAAACCTAACCATGCCACATTTTGCAGCCATACTCACCCTCTGCAATGCCCACACTTTGTCTGTGGAATGTGCTTCTCTCTGAATCTGAATAAATCCACTTCTTACCTATCACTTCTGTGTATTGTAAGAACAGTGAGAGACTTTATTTTGGGGGCTCCAAAATCACTGCAGATGGTGACTGTAGCCACAAAATTAAAAGACACTTCCTCCTTGGAAGAAAAGCTATGACCAACCTAGACAGCATATTCAAAAGAGGAGACATTACTTTGCCAACAAAGGTCCATCTAGCCAAAGCTTTGGTTTTTCCAGTAGTCATGTATCGATGTGAAAGTGGACTATAAAGAAAGCTGAGCACTTAAGAATTGATGCTTTTGAACTGTGGTGTTGGAGAAGACTCTTGAGAGTCCCTTGAACTGCAAGGAGATCCAACCAATCCATCCTAAAGGAAATCAGTCCTGAATATTCATTAGAAGTACTGATGTTGAAGCTGAAACTCCAATACTTTGGCCACCTGATACAAAGAACTGACTCATTGGAAAAGACCCTGATGCTGGGAAAGATTGAAGGTGGGAAGAGAATGGGACAACAGAGGTTGAGATGGTTGGATGACATCACCAACCAGATGGACATGAGTTTGAGTAAACTCCAGGAGTTGATGACGGACAGGGAAGGTGGCTTACTGCAGTCTATGGGGTTGCAAAAAGTTGGACAGGACTGAGTGACTGAACTGAACTGAACCTATCACTTTGTCTCTCACTGAATTCTTTCTGCGATGAGACATCAAGAATCTGAGCTTCACTGGGTCCTGAAACCAGGTACCGTGGGTTTTGGCTGGGTTTGCGTGCTAATCTGAGGTAAGCGGTTTCAGTTTGATCTCCTTGCAGTCCAAGGGACTCTCAAGAGTCTTCTCCAACACCACAGGTCAAAAGCATCAATTCTTAAGTGCTCAGCTTTCTTTACAGTCCAACTCTCACATCCATACATGACTACTGGAAGAACTATAGCTTTGACTAGATGGACCTTTGTTGGCAAATTAATGTCTCTGCTTTTTAATATGCTGTCTAGGTTGGTCATAGCTTTTCTTTAAAGGAGCAAGCGCCTTTAAATTTCATGGCTGCACTCACCATCTGCAGTGATTTTGGAGCCCAAGACTATGAAGTCTGTCACTGTTTCCATTGTTTCCCCATTTATTTGCCCTGAGGGGATGGACCAGATGCCAAGATCTTCGTTTTTTTAATGTTGAGTTTTAAGCCAGCTTTTTTACTCTCCTGTTTCACCTTCATCTAAAGGTTCTTTAGTTCCTCTTTGCTTTCTGCCATAAGGGTGGTGTCATCTGCATATCTGAGGTTATTGATATTTCTCCCGGCAATCTTGAATCTGGCTTGTGCTTCACCCAACCTGGCATTTTGCATGATGTACTCTACATATAAGTTAAATAAGCAGGATGACAATATACAGCCTTGACCTTGATACTCCTTTACGATTTGGAACCAGTCCGGTTCTAACTGTTGCTTCTTGACCTGCATACAGGTTTCTCAGGAGGCAGGTAAGGTGGTCTGGTATTCTCATCTCTTTAATTTTCCACATTTTGTTGTGATCCACACAGTCAAAGGCTTTAGCATAGTCAATGAAGCAAATGTATTTCTGGAATCCTTGCCCTCCCAGGTTATCACATTTATTAACCAAGAATTCAATGCACATCAGATAATAACAAACAAGTACATGTATTTATTGCCCGTAGAGGCTGGGGGCTCTGACTTTGGTCAAAGGAAGTCAGGGAGGGTCATGGCGACTGAGAGCCAGAAGCCTCCTCCAATAAGTGAAGGAGGACCTTTCCTGCTGCTGTGCTTTGAACTGAAAAGAGAAGAGACAGATATGTCTGGATGCCATCAAACACATTTATGTTGCACTAATAGGTTGCAGGGCTTCCCCTGGGACTCATCAGTAAAGAATCCGCCTGCAATGCAGGAGATGTAAGAGACAGAGGTCAATCCCTGGTGCGGGAAGATCCCCTGGAGGAACACATAGCAACGCACTCCAATATTCTTGCCTGGAGAATTCCATGGATAGAAGAGCTTGGTGGCCTGTAGTCCATACGGTAAGAAACAGTTGGACATGACTGAAGGGACTTGCACACATATGCAATAGGCTGCAACCTATTAGTAGGTCAAAAAATCAATTTAGTGTTTCATGATTTTTTTTTTCATGATCATAATTTTTGAAAAATAGGAAAGATATTCTGGGGGGAAAAGGAGGGGAAGAGATGAAACAAGTTGGACAAAACTTTACTCTTGAAGCTCAGGGACGGGTACATGAAAAATATTATTCTACTTTTCTGTGTTTGAGACTTTCCACAATAGTCTCTGTAAAAATGTATCTCCTAGGAAGCTTGTCTTTCAAGAGAGATGAAGGAAGAGAGAAAGGAATTGACGGTGGCAAGAATGCATCACTATATTAAGGGTAAACTTGTTACCATGTAAAACATGTTTCTTACTGAGGGTTGAGTTTGTTTTTGTTTTAAAGTTTGAAAAACACTGCCTTGAGCCACAACTGTCATAAAGGTTCTCCAAGATGCTTTTCCCCAGACTGCAAGTGATAGGGTAGGTCGTCACCAGGGATCCACCTAGCAATAAACATGCAGGCCTGACTTCCTTGAAATTTTACGTGAGGACTAGCCAGTTAATGGGTAACCAGGAGCAAAAACCACTCAGCTGGGAGTCTGTGGCCCCGTGGGGGCCCCTGCTACAGCGCAGTTAGTGCTCCCAGGGGTCCTGTGGGACGAACCTGGTTTCCAGGGCTGCAGCCGGGAGCCCTCTATCCCAGAGCAAGTTCAGAGGCCTGGGGGCTCTCCCGCCTGCTGACAAACCCTGAGGCAGCTCAGCTGGCCTGGAAAGCTTCCCAGGGTGGTAATCCCCCTCAGGCCTGAGTTTGCCCTTCCCACCCCCACCCCAGGACTTGCTCTCTGCAAACCAAGGGACCTCCTTAACAGCCAGGGCTGAGCGTGCCTCCTGTGAAGGGGCGGAAAGTGAAGCGCCTAGGCTCTGGGGGCCACACAGCCCCTCACGGGTGCTCAGCTCTGCAGCTGTCATGCAAAGCGGCCACGGACAATACAGAAACAAATGAGCACTGCTGTTCCAATAAAACTTTTCATGGACGCTGAGGTTTGAATTTTATGTAATTTTGTTTGTCACAAAATAAATCATTTTTTTTGGTACTTGAAAACCATTAAAAATGTAAAAGTCATTTTTAGCTCCTGGGTTGAACAAAAACACGAACAGTCGGATTCAGCCCGTAGCCCGTGGGCTGCAGACCCTTGCTTTGGAAGCGGCTATCCTTCCCGCTCTCTCCCCCTCCCCCATCCCTCGCACCTCCTCCGCTCCGCGCGCCGGTCCCCAACTGCAGCCCAGACGCAGCGGCCAGCGGTCAGGGGGCGCTGACTCACAGGCTGACTCAGCTGCGGGCGTGCATCCAGCACACGCCTCGGCCAGGCAGCGGGGCGCCGGGCGGGCGGCGCGGCCGGCGGAGGTAGGGGCGTGGCGGCGGCCGCGCCGGAGTCGGAGCGGCGCGGGCCCGGGCGCAGGTCCCGCCACAGGAGCAGCTTTGCAGGATCCTGACCTCTGTGGGGCCGGGCAACCCGCATTGCCGGGCGCAGTGGCCACGCTGGAGGCTAGGCCCGGAGGGACTACGACACCCCCTGGTGCATCTCCGGCGCGTGTAACACCCAGAGCGCGCACGGGCGGAGACCCGGAGGGAGACCCCCGCTGCGCGGGTCCACTGGAGCCGGTCCCGGGGGAGCAGAGGCCCGGGCGGCGGCGCCGCCCACCGGAGCACACGCCCCGGCCCCGGCCTTCTCCGCCCGGGTCCAGCCCCGGCTGGTCTCCTCCTGGCAGCCTTCCCACCCGGCCTGCTAGGAGCTAGATAGGGTCCGCCCCAAGGTGGCCAGGGCATCCTTCCTGGCACCTTCGAGTCTGGTTTCGTCACCAGACTGTGAGCCCCTGGAAGGCAGCGACCGGGTGTCAGGAGGCTCTGCATCCCTGGGGTTTAAACAGCGCTCGGGGACAGGAGGAGGTAGACTTGTAGTGGAGCAACCAACGTTAGGGATCCCACCTGAGACAGGCGTACCAGATCGCCCAAACCATAATAATGTAACAGGTGAAAAATGCAGTTCTTATACCCATAGTCACCCTACTCCTGTACTGTTGCCTGGAAAATCCCATGGACAGAGGAGCCTAGTGGGCTACACTCCATGGGGTCACAAAGAGTCGGACACGACTAATCGACTTCACTTTCACTTTAGTAATATGTAAAAATATTCTATGCTTTGTGTATTAATATAGAAAATGACCAAAACGTTTATTTGAAATGATACAATTAAAATTACACATTATTAAAATATGAAAAATAGGTGTTTATTTGAAATTATATATTCTGTATTTACTTTTCTGTTACATAAGTGCTGTTGTTTAAACAATAGGATTAGTCACAATGGCAATAATTCATAGTAGGATGAATTAACTAGTATGCAGGAGAAAGAAATATACAAATAGTTTTAGAATGTTTCTGTCCTCTGATAGGGCAATTTATTTTAATCCATTACGTGTTACTTAAATTTTGTATTAAAATACATATATATGAAAGGTTATGTACTGTATGATGGCAACTTTATGACATTCTGGAGAAAAGCAGAACTATGAGAAGAATGAAAAGATCAGTAGCTTGCAGGGGTTGGGGATGGGGCTAGTGGCAGGGATGAGTAGGTGAAGCACAACAGCAGCAGTGAGTTTAGTGTAAACTCTGGGCTTTAGCTGATGAGGTTGTGTCCGCGCAGGTTCATAGTAGCAACTGTACCACTATGTCAGATATGCAGATAATGGGAGAGGCTATGCATGTGTGGGGGTCCCCTGGATTTTGCTGTGAACCTAAAACTGCTGTACAAAAATAAATTTAAAAAAAGATACATATAAGACTTTTAAAAAAGAGAAAGCAAATATAATAGGACTCATTACCAATATTTAATTTAAAAAATAACAATGATATTTCTGTCCTATGATACAAAGGCCTTTTTAACCTCTATTTCCTTGCCTGCAGCCTTTAGGGGACACTCCCTTTATGTAGTGATCAAACAATGTGGTTAAACATAAAATTCTTTGACATGCACCTCTGCTGTTATTAAGCCAACTTTATACTGATTCCGGCTATCAGTCCAATGTAATGGCATCAAGATAACAATCCTCTCAACCAAATCATTTGAGCATGGAATACTTAGGGTCTTACTAATAAGAGCAGGTTTTTAGACGGTAGGGATTAGTTTCCAGCTCTCCAAAAATGTGCATCCACTTTGTACTACGGGCTGGTTTTGGTAGACCAGCTGTTTGTGAGCTTTACATCTATAAATTCAGTGTGTAGGATATCCATGTCTAAAATAGCCTTCTTTTTAAACATGTTGATGCTCTCTGGATGTCATAAGCTAAACCTCTATTTCTTAGGAAAAATGGTTTTTAAGCACAATGGTATCTGAACTTGGGAAATTAAAGTTGAATGACAAATAATTTCCAGTTTTAGTAAAGACATGATCAAGTCCTGCTTAAAATGGCTGTCCTTTTCTGGTGATGTTTGTTTTATTTCCCCCAAACGGAGTCATTTTTCATTATATGAGTTTTTGTTACTGCCTACATATCACACTGAACAAGTCAGGGGCCGTCAGCTCACCCATTTTTAGTGTTTGTATGGCCTCTTCAAAGATCAAACAGTTTTAGAGGAACAGCTGAGAAATTTCTGCTTGCAACCCTTTTCTCCATTCTCATTCTCAGTCTATCCCCATGTTAGAGAAAGTCATTACTCTTGTCCCACACTTTGAAAAGATGGTTTTGTAGAAAGCTAAGTTTTTTTAAAATTATAGTTGATTTACAATGTTGCATTAATTACTTCTCTACAGAAAAGTGACTCCGTTTTATATACATATTCTTTTTCATATTCTTTTCCATTATGGTTTATCACAGGATATTGAATATAGTTCCTTATGCTATAAGTAGGACTTTGTTGTTTATCCATTCTATATAAACCTGTTCACATCTATGGCAGGTTAACTGTGGTCTATGACTGACCACAGTGAGAGCTGTCTTGTAGGCATATGTCTGCAGGAGATCATCTTCTTCCATTTCTAGATACTCAAGTGGCTTATTAAATGCTTTTGCATGTTTGGGGGAAACAGAAGTCACCACACCTTTTATCATGAAAGCCTCAGTATCCCAGGAAACAACCCACACTCCAGTAGTTGTGCTGTGGACAATTTTGCAAGACACTCAGCAGGTAAGAACTTAATTGACCATAAGTGAATGGATTTAATTTCTGAGCTCTCTATACTGTTTCACTGATTTGTGTCTGTATTTGTGCCAGGACCATACTGTTTTGATTACTGTAGGTTTGTAGTATAGTCTGAAGTTAGCATGTTTCCTCCAGTGGCTGCTATATTCAACTGCAAATTGGTTGGGGGACACCAAAAAAAAAAAAAACAAAAAACCAACCAGTTTTGATGAATTTAGAAGCCCTTGGCTATCTCACTGAAGAGTTGTGAATATCAGTTTCTACTTTTACATTCCTTTCTCAACCATGTGCTTGCATGCATGCTTAGTTGCTTCAGTCGTGTCCAACTCTTTGCAACCCTATGGACTGTATCCCACCAGGCTTCTCTATCCATGGGATTCTCTGAGCAAGAATACTGGAGTGGGTTGCCTTGAGCTACCTGGGAAGCCCTTCTCAACCATGCCCAACCTCAAATTCTTTTCTGCATATTGTGAAGCATGCCCTTTTTGATTTACCTCCCTAAACCAGTTGCATATGTTATGCCAGTAGTCAGTAAAGGAACACAGTTATGGGTCTTTCCTGGTGGTCCATCTTCCAGTGCAAGGGACATGAGTTCAATCCCCAATTGGGAAACTAATATTCCACATGCCATGGGGCAACTAAGCCGACACACTGCAACCAGAGGACCCATGTAGCACAACTGGAACCCAGTGCAGCCAAGTAAATAAATAAATGCATTTTTTTAACGTTACAGTTGTTTAGACTTCTAAATGATCATCATGTCTGGTTCCTGCTGGCACTGATTGGTATTGTCATCATTCTCATTTTCATTAACTGAACTGTTAAAAAACATAGCCACAGTATTCACCGTGTTAAAAATTGAACTAGCACCGTCTCAACACAAATCACAACAGTCAGTTCACAGGCAAAGTGGATATTCATGCTTTAGATTACAGTGCACTCGAGTTGAATCCCTGGGTCGGGAAGGGTGGTTAAAATGAATGATCCATTCTCAGGAACTGCAAATTGTGGTTGCCATCAGCAGCGGTAGAAGCTAGGGAAAGTGCCATGTCCGTTTGGTACTAAAACCAGTATGGCTTTCAGCCTCTCTTTTTGGGGTCACCTTTGGGGGCTGTACCTTTCCCCCAACCTTCTGTGCCCATTACTGAAAACTGGGAATTTTCTCATCCCAGGGAAGAGTTTACCTGATGTAGGACTTTTACTGCTAAAATAGGGAGAATCCCGGACAAACTGGGTTGGTTGTTCATGATAGCAAATGCTTGCAGGATCAAGAACTCAGCTTCAAGGTAAATACTGTATAATGTGTGAAACTGAAAAAGAACAACTCATAGATTAAGGAAACAGGTTGGTCAGAAGCGATGGAGGTGGAAATGGGTGAAGGAGGTCAGTTATAAGTTCTGGGGATGTAATGTAGAGAGCAGGGTACCTATAGTTAACAATGCTGTGCTGCATGTATGAAAGTTGCAATGAAATTAGAGCTTAAAAGTTCTCATCACAAGAAAAATATTATAACTAGATAAGGTGATAGATGGTTACTACACTTATTGTGGTCGTCATTTTGTAATGTACATATATGTCAGATCATGTTGTATACCCTAAACTAATATGTTATATGTTAATTAACTGTATCTCAATAAAACTGAAAAAAGTCTCCATATTAAAAAATCAATTGTATTTCTATATACTGCTGTTGCTGTTGCTGCTAAGTTGCTTCAGTCATGTCCAACTCTGTGCGACCCCATAGATGGCAACCCACCAGGCTCCCCCGTCCCTGGGATTCTCCAGGCAAGAACACTGGAGCGGGTTGCCATTTCCTTCTCCAATGCATGAAAATGAAAGTGAAGTGGTTCAGTCGTGTCCGACTCTTAGCGACCCCATGGACTGCAGCCTACCAGGCTCCTCCATCCATGGGATTTTCCAGGCAAGAGTACTGGAGTGGGGTGCCATTGCCTTCTCCGATTTCTATATACTAGCAACCAACAATTCCAAGTTGTAATCTTTAGAATTCCACTTATAATAACATTTTAAAAACATAAGAGCTTCCCTGGTGGTCCAGTGGTTAAGAATCCACCTGCCGATGCAGGAGATAAGGGTTTGATTCCTGGTCCAAGAATATCCCACACACTGCAGAGCAGCTAACCTGTGTGTCACAATGACTGAGCCCACGTGCTATGCTGTGCTTAGTCCCTCTGTTGTGGCCAACTCTTTGCCACCCTTTGGACTGTAGCCCACCAGGCTCCTCTCCATGGGGATTCTTCAGGCAAGAATACTGGAGTGGGTTGTAGTGCTCTCCTCCAGGGGATCTTCCCAACCCAGGGATTGAGCTCAGGTCTCCTGCATTGCGGGCAGATTTGTTACTGTCTGAGCCACCTGGGAACCCCATGAGCCACAACTATTAAAACTGGGTCCCCTAGAGCCCATGCTCCACAACAAGGGACGCCACCACAATGAGAAGCCCACACACGGCAACTAGGGAAAGCCCATAGTAACAAAGACCCAGCACAGCCAAAAATAGATAAATCTTAAACATGAATTAAGTAGGGGTACATTTAACAGAATGTATTTAAGACCTGCACACTGAAAACTATCAAACTTTCGTGAGAAATTAACAAAGACTTTTAAAAAAAAATAGACATACCATGCTAATAGATCAGAAGACTCAGTGTTGAGATGTCTCTTCTGCCCATATTGTTCTATAGAGTCAACTCAACCCCAGTCAAAATTCCAGCAAGCATTCTTTAGGTAGAAATTGACAAGCTGATTCTAAAAGGTGTATAGAAATGCAAAGGACCTAGAATAGCCAAAATAATTTTGAAAAAAAAAACAGAGCTGGAGGATATACACTACCTAATTTCATAATTCAGTAGAGTCTTGCAACAGTGAGCAGGAAATTAAGACAATATGATGCAGGCATAAGGAGGAACAGATAGATCAATAGAATAAAATATAGACTTTCCTGGTGGCATAGTGGATAAGAATCCGCCTGCCAAGGCAAGGGACATGGGTTCGATCCCTGGTGTGAAAGGGTTCCATGTACTGTGGGGCTGCTATGCAACTAAGTGAAGTCGGTGCTCTGCAACAAGAGAAGCCGCCAGCTGCCGCAACTAGAGAAAGCCCAGGCAAAGCAACAAAGGCCTGGCATAGACAAAGATAAATAAAATCTTTCTTAACAGTAGAATATAGTGCAGATATAGACACATGTATATATGGTTAGTTGATTTTTAACAAAATATCAAGCGATGACACCTATTGGAAAATGATAGTGTTTGTCACAAATGCTGCTGGAACAACTCAATATCCATATAGAGAAAAAAATTAAAGCACTAATTATGCCTCAGACTATAGATAAAAATTGATAAATTCCAAATGGGTTGGAGATCCAAATGCAAAAGCTAAAACCATAAAGCTTCTAGAAGAAAACATAAGAGAAAGCCTTTGTGAGCTACATGATCTAAGGCAAAGATTTCTTTTCTTTTTTTTTTTTTTTTACTTTACAATTCTGTATTGGTTTTGCCATACATTGACATGAATCCACCACGGGTGCACATGCGTTCCCAAACATGAACCCCCTTCCCACCCTAAGGCAAAGATTTCTTAGGTAGGATACAAAAAAAAATCCACAAAAAAATATTGATAATTGGACTTCATCAAAATTAAAAATATTTGCTCATGGAAAGACACTGTTAAGTAATAAAAGACAAACCATTGACTGAAAGAAAATTTTATTTGTGTGACAGAAGACTTAGTGCCAGAATATATAAAAATTCTCAAAACTCAATATAAAAAATAGGTCAAAGATTTAAACCATCACATAACCAAAAGAAGATATATAAATGTCAGGTAAGCACATGAAAAAGATGCTTCCCATCATTAGTAATTAGGGAAGTAAAAATTCAAGCTACAGCATTATACTACAACATACCTACTAGAATAGCTAAAAGTTAAAAAACAAAACCCAAGGAACTGGCCACACCAGATGCTGGGAAGGTTGCAGAGCAATTAGAACATGGATGTGTTGTGAGTCTCCCAAATTTGCTGGCACACGGAGCGCAGCACTTTCACAGCATCATCTTTTAGGATTTGAAATAGCTCAGCTGGAATGCCATCACCTCCACTAGCTTTGTTCGTAGTGATGCCTCCTAAGGCCCACTTGACTTCACACTCCAGGACATCCAGCTCTAGGTGAGTGACCACACCATGGCTGTCCAGATCACTGAGAACTTTTCTGCGTGGTTCTTCCGTGTATTCTTGCCACCTCTTCTTAAGCTCTTCTGCTTCTGTTAGGATGAGGCAGTTAGATAGCATCACCAATTCAATGGACATGAATTTGAGCAAAGTCCAAGAGATAGTGGAGAACAGAGGAGCTTGGCGTGCTACAGTCCGCAGGGCTGCAGAGTTGGACACAACTTAGCAACTGAACAATAACAACAAAATGTTGGTGGTGGGAATGCAAGATGGTATAAGCCACTTTTGATAACAGTTTTGCTTTCACTTTTTTTTTTTTAAGTAAACATGTACTTACCATATGACTCAGCAATCCCATTCCTAGATATTTGCCTACAAGGAAAGAAAACATATACCCACACAAAACCCTATGTGTGAGTGTGCTAGCAGTTTTATTTAATAATAGCCCATAACAGGCAAACATAGCAATATGTGTCACTTCTGTATAATGGAAACTACTCGGCAACAGAAAGAAACTACTGTTACACACATCAACATGGATAAATCTGAAAAGTTTCATGTTGAATGAAAAAGCCAGTTTTAAAAGGCTACATACTGTAAGGATTCCATGTTTATATCATTCTATAGAAAATAACAGAAATCAGATCAGTGACTGCTAGGGGCTGGGGATGACACAGGGTAACTTTGTGAGGGTGTTAAAAATGACCTATTTAATATTTGTGCTGCAGGGGGTTACACTATTACATACATTTGTCGAAACAGAACCGTTCATTCAAGATGAGTGAATTTTACTGCTTGTAAATTATACTGCACACCTATTGTTTTTTAAAGGAATGAAATAATGCCATTTGCAGCAATATTGATGGACCTAGAGATTACCATACTACGTGAAGTAGGTCAGACAGAGAAAGACAAATATCAAAAGATGCCATTTATATGTGGAATCTTTAAAAATGGTGCAGATTAACTTTTTTATAGAACAGAATCAGACTCCCAGACTTAGAGGGCAGGCTTATGATTGCCAAGGGAGAAAGGTGGGAGAGGGATGAACTGGGAGGGTGGGCCTGGCACACGCACACTACTAAAAGGAAAACAGGTCAACAAGGACCTCCTGTAGAGCACAGGAGTTACACTCAGTACTCTGCAATGACCTATATGGGAAAAGAATCTGGAAAAGCATAGATATATGAATGTGTAAAAGATCTGCTGCTGCTGCTGCTGCTAAGTCGCCTCAGTCGTCTGCACGACTCTCCACGACCCCACAGACGGCAGCCCACCAGGCTCCCCCGTCCCTGGGATTCTCCAGGCAAGAACACTGGGGTGGGTTGCCATTGCCTTCTCCAATGCATGAAAGTGAAAAGTGAAAGTGAAGTCGCTCAGTCATGTCCGACGCTTAGCGACCTCATGGACTGCAGCCCACCAGGCTCCTCCATCCATGGGATTTTCCAGGCAAGAGTACTGGCCCAGTTGTGTCCAACTTTTTGAGACCCTATGGACTATACAGTCCATGGAATTCTGCAGGCCAGAATACTGGAGTGGGTAGCCGTTCCCTTCTCCAGGGGGTCTGCCGATTGAACCCAGGTCTCCTGCATGCAGGCAGACTCTTTACCAGCTTAGCCACCAGGGAAGCCAGGTATATGAACGTAACTAAATCACTTTGCTGTACATCTAAAACTAACACAGCATTGTGAATTAACTATATTCCAATACAAAATTAAAAAGAATCAATGTGCCATTGTGCTGTTGACACTGGACTGCATCTACTCATCTCCATTTCTTAACGGGGAACCCACCCATCCAGGACTGTCTCCTCTCTTCACCCTTCCCAGGGTGAGCCCTGAGTAGCCTGGCTTCTATGCCAGAAGACACGAATGGACGCCAGGCAAGGGGAGAGGCAGGGGGTGAGGGCGGAGGCTCCCCGTAAGCCTTCACCTCTAATCACTCTGGCCAGTACCTGAACTCACGTTGGGTTCTGACACCTGTTTCCAGAGTTGACCCGATACTAGGTAGGCATGCCCTCCAGACCCCAGGGATCTGGGGTGACTCAGCATTCAGAGCTGATGGCTGGTAACCTGCAACATAGATGGCAGCTGCAGGACCCCCTCCCCGCCTCCACAGGCAGTTGTGAAAGGGGACCCCATTTTCCCACTGGGCTTTGATCCTCCCCTTCTCTCCGAGATATTTGGGGAGCAGGGAAGAGAAATTTGTCCGTTAATCAATCACCTGGGCTTCCCTGGTGGCGCAGAGGGTAAAGAATCTGCCTGCAATGCAGGCGACCCAGGTTCGATCCCTGGGTCGGGAAGATCCCGTGGAGAAGGAAATGCCAACCCACTCCAGTATTCTTTTTTTTTTTTTTCACTCCAATATTCTTGCCTGGAGAATTCCATGGACAGAGGAGCCTGGCGGGCTGCAGTCCATGGTGTCACAAAGAATGGGACACAACTGAGCGACTAACACTTCGACTTTTCAATCAATCACTTAAGTCCCAGGTCCTGTTCACCTTGTAGAAACGATCTGAAAGCCCATGTATCCTGCTGCTGCTGCTGCTGCTGCTAAGTCGCTTCAGTCGTGTCCGACTCTGTGCGATCCCATAGACGGCAGCCCACCAGGCTCCGCGGTCCCTGGGATTCTCCAGGCAAGAACACTGGAGTGGGTTGTCATTTCCTTCTCCAATGCATGAAAGTGAAAAGTGAAAGTGAAGTCACTGAGTCATGTCCAACTCTCAGCGACCCTATGGACTGCAGCCCACTAGGCTCCTCCATCCATGAGATTTTCCAGACAAGAGTGCTGGAGTGGGGTGCCATTGCCTTCTCCCCCATGTACCCTGCTGCTGCTGCTGCTAAGTCGCTTCAGTCGTGTCCGACTCTATGCGACCCCATAGACGGCAGCCCACCAGGCTCCCCCGTCTGGGATTCTCCAGGCAAGAACACTGGAGTGGGTTGCCATTTCCTTCTCCCTAGAGCCCAAGTATTCCACAACGAGAAAAGTCACCACAAGGGGGAGCCCGTGCGCCACAGTGAGGAGTAGCCCCCGCTGGCTGCAACTCGAGAAAGCCTGCGCAAAGCAGCAAAGACCCAGTGCAGCCAGAAATAAACTATACACACACATATATAATATATATCTATATATTATATACATATGTATCGTATATCTATACACACACACACTATTTGATCCCCATAACAACCACCTGGGTGGATGCTCTTCTTGGCCTCATTTCCAGAATAGAAAACGAGACCCAGGGAAGTTAAACAACCGAGCCAGGAAGGAACCAAGATGAGGCTTAAACCCGCGTGAGCCTGATCCCAAAGAGGAGGTTTTTGAACGTCCCACTGCTGGATGCCACCTGATAATTCTGGCTTTTGTTTCTTACCTCACACCTTTGCTTCCCGTACCTTCTCCCGCGTCCTCACAAATTTGGGGAATTCCCTGCACACAGACTCCTTCCCGTCTCTCAACCATCTCTAGCTGGAATGCCTGAGTTCTGCTCTAGCATCTGACTCAACTTGACTGAATCGGACCAATGTGGGGTGACTCACACGTAGGAAGGGCAACCCCAGAGACAGACAAGGTCAGTCGCCTATGTCCACCACGCCCCGTGAAGCTGCGCATTGTAGCCCGGGCCGGAGCCCTTCCGCGGGACCAGGGAAGCGCCCCCTGCTGGAAGGCTGTCGCAAGTGAGCAGAGATGCCGCCTACCTGGACTCACCCGGACACTCCAGGTGATACCTGCCTTTCAGAGTCAGCAGAACTTGGCAAGAGCTGGTGGCACTGACCTTCTCTGCTTCAGGGAGGTGGCCCGAGTCTCTTGTGCTGGCAGCCAGCGTGGAGGCGGTGATGCAGGCACCCCCACTGCCGATGCCCTGGTTCTTCTAGGTGCTGATGATGCTTTGGCATCTCGGCTGGTTTGGAGGTGGGCGCCTCCGGAAGAGTCCCTTATTCTTGGTCAGGGTTTGTGGTGGACCCTAAGTAAACTTCACACGGAGCTGACCTCCTGGGCTAGGCTGGGGAGCAGGCGGGAGGCAGGGAGATGGCAGGGAAGAGAAGTCGGGCAGAGTCCCTGTGAACACGCACAGCGCCTTGCACTTGGAAGGTGAAATGAGGAATAGCAGGCTGTGGGGTAGAGGGACGCTGCAGACTCATGGGGGAGGACCCTGGAGCTAGCATGGGGGTGCAGGGGGCATTTTTATAGGTTCCTTGGCTGTGAGAGCCGCCCCTCTTGTGTGGTTGGGCACATGGTCTTCATGCTTCCTGCCCAAGTCATCAGGACCATGACTTCCTTTCTCCAAGCAGTAGCCCCAGAACTTACCAACAGCCTCTGACTCCCCACTTGCCAGAAGCTCCATCCCAAGCGCTGTCTTCTCCTCCTCCCCACCTGAGGGCCCTTCCTCTCTTACCTGGGTCCTGCCTACCTTCTGCTGTCCAGCTGAAGCCCTGCCTCCTTTAGGTGGCCTTCCCTGGTCACCCTACTTGCGCTGATTTCCCTCTCTCTCTCATAAGCATCACCATCTGTGCCTGCCACTCGGCCTCTGCACAGTGTGCCTACCTTGTTAGACGTTCACCCTGTTCCTCTGGTTTTCTCCAGTGGGCCGTGTGGACAGCAAAAGGGCTCTGTACTCCACAGCCGGGAACAGTGCTGTACCCCAGGAGGAGGGGTCTGGTTGCAAGGAGACTTAGGAAAGAGGGGATTTCCCACGAGGGCAGGGAGACCCCAATGAAGCCAAACACAGGGTGTGCCCCAGTCATGATGAAGTAGGCTGTTACTGCTCGCCTCACCCAGACTCTCCAGGTCTTCGTGGTCTCAGCCTTTCTCTGTACGTCTACATTTTTCTCATCAGCCTCCTCTGCTTTAAGGCCAGACGTGCGTATCTAGGCTCTGGCTTCAAACCCTGTGAATCCTGTGCTCAGTGGAGTAACACTGATGCCCCACTCCTGCGGGCTAGGGGAGAGAATCTGTTTGACTCCTGGGTCAGAGGACTTCCTGGTGCTGTCACCAGAGGTCAGCAGGGCAGAGTCACACGAGCTGTGCAAGGGCTGGGACTCTGAGGAGTGTGGTCAAGTCCTCTAAGGAGGGAGTGGGGTTTGGAAGAAGCGGGGCATTTCTAGGACAGGAAGGAAGATGCGTGATAAGGGCTAATGGACTGCAGTGCCAGGGCCGAGGTTCCAGGTCATCCAGGTCAAACCCTTTACTTCTGCTCCTGCCCTTTCTGACATACTGGCCACAAACTGACTGCAGACTTTCCACAATTCTGCTTGACTTTTCTCACTTGCTCACAAAAGTAGGTGAGAGGTGCCAGAAGTGCTGGAAAGACCTGAGTTCTAATCCAGACCTGCCATTTACTGGCTCCATGAATTTGGTCCAATGACAAAAGATTTCTGAGTGTCCTCATCTGAAAAACTGAGGTTATGGAAGTAGTGGTGTGCAGTTGTGTGTGGTGGGAGAGGGTGGCAGTTACAGGAGCAGCTGTAGTTGAGGGTTTAGCCGAATACTGGCACCCATTCGGTAGACAGCCTGAGAGGCAAATCTTTTCCTGTTTTTACATCACATCCTGATGTTATCAGGAAGGCAGGCCATTGAATAATTAACAATGTTTCTTTTATGCTGACACATAAAATAGATGCATCTTGTAACTAAGGGCATCCTGCATGCATGCTAAGTCGCTCAGTTGTGTCTGACTCTTTGTGATGCTGTGGACTGTAGCCCGCCAGGTTCCTCTGTCCATGGGATTCTCCAGGCAAGGATACTGGCGTAGGTTGCCACATCCTTCAGGGAATCCTCCCAACCCGGGGACCAAACCCGTATCTCTTATATCTCCTGCATCGGCAGGTTTGTGTGTGTGTTTTACCACTAGCCCTACCTGGGAAGCCCAGTGGCATCTTAGATTTGGTGAAATAACATTATCAGTTGTGCTGATCTGAGGCAAACGGCAATAGCACTGGGCAAAAATGTCCTCATCTGCGAAAAGGGGACAGTGTCCCTCCTTTGGCCAGCTGCTCTGAGGCTACAATGAGGCCACGCCTGGAGGTGCCTGCCCTTGCTTCCCTCCCACTGCTGGGGCACAGGGGGCTTGGGGCAAACAGAGCTGTCCTGAGCTGGGAGTTTGTTTGTTTATCTGTGGAGAGGGAGGCCTCTGCACCGAGGGCCAAGCAAATATTTGTGGTTGTGGATTAACTCGAGTTCCAGGCTGTCATGGCGGCAGGAGGGCCACCTTGCAGTTTCTCCGTGGCCCACCCCAGTAAGTCCCCTTCGAGGCAGGTCTGTGACAGGGGCGGGAGGAGGGGAGCAGGCCTGAAGGTGGGATCTTCTCGCCAGGGTTCGAGAAGCTGGCTGGAGCTTGGCGTAAGGAAATCGCAGCTCTGCCAGCAGCCAGGCCGAAGCTCTGGTTGGCATTCCTCGGGCTTGGGTGCCATGGTTCCCAGGGGCCTTCTTCCCAGACTCTGAAGGAGGTGGGAGTTGGCTGAGGGCCTCCAGATCTGAGCCATCACCAGAGGCAGCTTGGAGCCCCGGGGGTGCCCACCCCACCCCCACCTCTACTTCTAAACCCTTTAAATAAAAGTCAGAACTAGCCTCAGAGGGAGTCAGCAAAGGTGGGAGGTGGGAGGTCAGCAGAGAGGGGCTCCTGGTGCAGCGCCCTCTCAGCCTGGGGGGCAGCGGGGCGCCTAGGTTTCTGGCCTGAAGTGCTATGTCTGTGGCCTTGGGGCTTGCCTGGTGGTTTGGGGCAGGGGTCAAAGTTCCAGGCCTGGAGCCACGCGGGCCTGAGCTTGAGTACTAACTCTTCCACTTCCTGGTTGGGAGTGTTTGAAGAGTGACTTCTCTCCTGTGAGCCTCAATCCCCATTCTGTGAAATGGGGTGACACGGTGAATACCTACCTCTTGAGTGGGGGTGAGCCTTAGCTGAGATACTAGTAGCTCGAGCTTACTGAGCATTTGCTATGCACAAACCTATTCAGTAGCTTTATGTAGATTAACTCATTTTAATTCTCACAAGAACCAGATAAGGCAGAAATACAGTTTTCCCATCCATTTGACAAACAAGGAGACCAAGGAGCAGTAAGGGGTCTTGCCTAGCAACCCTGTCCTGGAGCTGGGATTCGCTCTGACTTGGTGACCCGCCCTCTGAACCAGGTACAAATTGCTCGAAAGGCACCATGAGTGTCCAGTAAATGTTAGTTATTACTCTTGGCCTGGTCTGTACACTGGCAGAGGCGCCACCCCCAAGCCCTCATCAGGGGAGGGCACAAACCCTTCTGTGCCGAGTCCCCTTTGATCTTCCCTGGGTTGCTGCCCCTTCCACTTCCTCTCGTCACCCTGCAGACTCAGGGCGTGTGACCTTAGCTCTGTATAGAGAAGCGGAAGGAATAGTGACGAGGGACCCCTGACCCCAGCTTCTGCCCTGGCGACCAGCACACACACACCCAGAGGAGGCTTGTTCACTCAGCTCCCACGGTGGGGGCAGGGGGTGGCGGTGGGCAGAGTGGGGCCTGGTGGGGCTGCTGGAAGCTCAGAAGTCCTCCTCAGACAGGTGGCTGCAGCTTCAGAATGTGGCAGCTTTCAAGCCTCTTACTGTTCGTGACTGTCTGGGGAATTTTCAGCACACCAGCTCCTCCCGGTAAGGCCTTCTCCCCTTCCCCACTCCCTGGGACCCTCGGGGTCTTCATACCTTTCGCCATCCCCTCTGAGCCTCAGGGTGAGGTGAGATAGCAGCAGGGTGCGCAGGGTCTGGGTACTGAGATGGCGACCCGGAGCCCCTGGGGCACGCCCTTCCTCTTCCCCGGTGGGGAGTGGTCACACAGACCCCTGGCTTTCCCTCTCCACCACTCCCTCCCTCAGCTGTGTGAACTCCAGGCCCAGCTGCCACCCGTACTACCCCAGGGCGGCCTCTCCTCCTAAAATGCTCATCTGCTGCCCTGTTCAGCTGCTCCCTGATCCACACAGCCGAGAACCGGAGGCCAGAGTGCAGGGGGAGGGGAGGCCTGTGGGAGAAATGAGCCGCCTGGCTTATTAGGCAGGCCATTCCCCCACCTCCTGGGGCCACAACAGGCTGTTTCTTACATTTCTGCCTCTTCTTGAGAGGCTGCTCTGCCTGGGGTGTCTTCCTCCCCACCCCCAACCCTGGTCAGTGTGGCTCCTAAGGCCAGACTCAGTTCCAGCACATCTTCGTTCCCTGAGGATGCCCTTCCTGGCCACGGCATCCCCGAGCCTCTCTTTTACACTCCCCAAGTCGGTCCCTCCACCGCAGCTATCCCCCTGCATCCAAGGCAGACACCTTTCAGAGCCTGGGGGTATCGTGGTGCTCCCCGGGTGGCAGCGTGTCCAACTCTTTGCGATCCCGTGGACGGTAGCCTACCAGGCTCCTCCGTCCATGGGATTCTCCAGGCAAGAATACTGGAGTGGGTTGCCATTTCCTTCTCCAGGGGATCTTCCCGATCCAGGGATCGAACCCGGGTCTCCCACATTGGAGGCAGACGCTTTAACCTCTGAGCCACCAGGGAAGCCCATTTAACTCTGCAGTTGAACAATACCAAGAGCAGTGAAAGTCGCTCAATAGCGTCAGACCCTGTGACCCCATGGACTATAGCCTGCCAGGCTCCTCTGTCTATGGAATTCTCCAGGCCAGAATACTGGAACGGTTGCTTTTCCCTTCTCCAGGGGATCTTCCTGACCCAGGAATGGAACCCGGGTCTCCTGCGCTGCAGGCGGGTTCTTTACCAGCTGAGCCCCCAGGGAAGCCCAGTAATAGCAGTAGCGTGTGGCACTGGTCACTGGCTGCTCTTTTCTGCGCCTGGCACTGTGCTATTTGTTTTACATGATTATCTCATCCTTGTCTTTTGATGAATAAACCAAAGTGAAGAGAGGTAAAGGCTGGCTCAAGGTCACATGGAGATTGGGTTGGGTTCAGAAGGTCTGACGGTCTTAGCGCACGCACTCTGAATGGTCAAGCGTCCTGTCCTCAGATTACTTGTCACCTCCTTCGGGAGAAGGAGGAGAGCAGGGGAGGAGGGGACCCAAGATACAAACCTCCCCAGGGTCTCTCCCCAGTGGGGGCCCCTCGCGGCAGGCCCCCCACCAAAGTCAGCTCCCCATCCCCACCCCAGACTCAGTGTTCTCCAGCAGCCAGCGTGCCCACCAAGTGCTGCGGATCCGCAAACGTGCCAACTCCTTCCTGGAGGAGCTGCGGCCTGGCAGCGTGGAGCGTGAGTGCTCAGAGGAGGTCTGTGAGTTCGAGGAAGCTCGGGAGATTTTCCAAAACACGGAAGACACAGTAAGGCCGCCCAACTGGGTGCAGAGCATGAGGCTCAGGGGTGGGACCTGGAGGAGCAGCCTGGGGCCCTTGGGAGGGGGGCAGTGGACGCCAGCCCCTTGCCCTCCCAGCTTGCTGGGGTGCAGCTGCGGAGTAAATGGCCCTATGGTCTTGGTCAGGGCACACAGGACTCCAAGAAACAGCTCTGCAATGAGCATGAAGAGTCTGGGAAGCTTTGGGCTGGGTTTCCACTCAGTCCCACGGGAGGCATTCAGCCCCAGTTCACCTGCAACTGGCCACCACTGCCTCACCTCTCCTCTCTCCCTGTGGCCAAACGGCCACCCCTGCTTCCACGCCGCACCCCTGCTTGACTGCTCATCAGGCGACCCAAGACTCTGATGTCTCTGCACGCACTCACTCTGTGCCTCAGAGTCTCCAGGGCTGAAACCTGGTTGCTCAGGGCATCTAAGGAAAGGGTCTATCCTCTCTGGCCCCGGAGGTCGCTTCCTGATACAAGGCTCGGATCCCCTCCAGCTTCAAGAGCTCACTTTAGCTTCTGGGACCTGGGGGCTGTGCCACCACCTGGGGGCCCCTCAAGCTGTCTGTAGGCATGCCCTCCCACTCAGGGCTTTCAGGGCTGAAGGGGGAACTCTGGATGGCTTTTTCTCTTGCCCTCCTCCACCACCTTGACTCTTTCCTCAAATGGCCTCCTCAGCAGATGCCTAGGTGGCTTTCTGCAGGCATGGCCTGGGCACATCACACCCACCTAACCTGGGTTTCCAGCAGGGGGCTTGTGGCCTGGGCATCAAGCAGTGGATCTCAGGGAATGGTGGTCCCAGCCCAGCAGCAGAACTGCCACCAGGACAGTGGTTCTAGTCACCAAGTCGTGTCCGACTCTTGCAACCCCCGGGACTGTAGCCCGCCAGGCTCCCTCTGTCCATGGGGTTTTCCAGGCAAGAATACTGGAGTGGCTTGCCATTTCCTTCTCTAGGGGATCTTCGTGACCCGGGGATCGTACCCGGGTCTCCTGAATTCCTGGCAGATTGTTCACCGAGTCACCAGGGAAGCCCAAACCTGGTTACAAAAGCAGACTTCTTGAACTAGCAAGCTGTGTCTCACCTCCAAGGTCCTGCTGGTCACTCAGCTCTGAGCGCACCGGCTCAGGGAGACCAGACAGGTTGAGAAAGGACGGAGGGGCTGGAAAGAGACGGAGCGGGGCACGCCGGGGGTGGGGGAGCTTTTGGGTCCCTGCTGCCGCAGCGGCTGCTTTGGTGGCAGCCAGCACCCAGAGCAAGCTTCCAGGGCACGGGGGTCAGGTACGGGATGTGGAGATGGCCAGAGAGGCAAGGAGGAGCCTGGCATTTCTCAGGATACAGCTGCCTCCCCGCCCCGCCCCTCCCCTGCTGAGGGGGTTGACCCCTCCTCGTGTGGGATAATCGCTCCCCTGCCCGTTTAGATGCTGCCCTGCTGGACCTGGGCCAGCGCGGGGAGGGGTCCCAGGGGCTCCCCATTTACACAGGTGGGCTGACGGCCCCTGATGCCGCCACTTCTCTCCGCAGATGGCCTTCTGGTCCAAGTATAGCGGTGAGTGCGCTCCAGACCTCGGGCCGCCATACCTGTGCCCCTCGGGGGGCTCCGGGTCGCTGGAGAAGCGGGAGCCGGCCGGCGGCCCGGGTGACGCCCTCTTCACCCCTCGTCGCAGACGGGGACCAGTGCGAGGAGCGGCCCTCAGGGAGCCCGTGCGACCTCCCGTGCTGCGGACGCGGCAAGTGCATCGATGGCCTGGGCAGCTTCCGCTGCGACTGCGCCGAGGGCTGGGAGGGCCGCTTCTGCTTGCACGGTGAGGGGGCGGGGGCGGCGGGGCGGGGACCTCCCCGGGCCCGTAGCCGGCGGGGCGCGTAGAGCCTCGGCGCCCTGGCGGCGCCCTCCGTGTCTGCCCAGAGGCGCGCTTCTCCAACTGCTCGGTGGAAAACGGCGGCTGCGCCCACTACTGCCTGGAGGAGGAGGGCCGGCGCCACTGCAGCTGCGCGCCCGGCTACCGGCTGCAGGACGACCACCAGCTCTGCGAGTCCAAGGGTGAGCTCCCTCAACGGGGACCGCACGGGATTTCCCGGGCGGTGAGCAAGCCACCGGGCTGAGTCCTCGGCAAGGGAGATGGGAGAAGGAGGGGGTCCCCCGACGGGTGTCGCGAGTGTCCTGCCCGCGCTTTCCTTCGCTTGCCCAACTTTCTCCAGGCGCCACCGCTCACCTTGGGGACGCCTCCTGGGGCAGGAGCACAGAGGTGTCTCCTCGGATGAGCGGATGTAGAGGCTCCAGCACCCTCCACATCTAACGTGTGCATGCTCAGTCGTGTCTGACTCTGCGACCCTATGGACTGTAGCCCACCAGGCTCCTCTGTCCCTGGAGTTTTCCAGGCAAGAATCCTGGAGCAAGTTGCTATTTCCTTCTCCCGGGGGTCTTCCCAACCCAGGCATTGAACCCGAGTCTCCTGCGTCTCCTGCATCGGCAGGCAGATTCTTCACCAGCTGAGCCACCGTCTTGGATGGCTTTACACCTCCCTTTACCTCTGGCTTCTCTGAAGAGAGAGAGAGCAAGCTTCTTTTCTGTTTTCCTTTTTGTACATTTTAATTTCTATCAGAGTTATATACTTGCACAGCAATCGGAGTTTTGCAACTCTTACCATGAATTTCAGCAGGTCGTTCCTCAGGGTGGGTCTTCTTTCATTCACTGTGTGGCACCTTTTTCTTGTGGAAATTCACATCTACTTCTAGGAACATTTCTTTAGTTACTTCCTTGGTGGCTTGACCTTCCTGCTTTCTCTGTTCTCCCTTTCTGCGTCTTCTAATCAGATCTCTTCCCCCTGGGCTGATTTTCTAGTTTTATGATCTCTTCCTTCTGTTTTCCATCTCTTTGATTCTGTGTTCTTTTGGGGGAACTTACCACGACTCTTTAGTCCAGTCCTTTTATAGTCCTTTTACTGAAAAAAACAGAAAATCTAACTTTTCCTTTTGAAGTAATTAGAGAGTCACAGGATGTTTCAAAGAAAGACCTGCTGAGCCTGTTGGCCAGTGGACTTTTCTGTGAGACCATCTGAAGGCTCAAGTCACTGACAGGACCCTGTTGCCCAGATTCTTAGGTCTTTAGGCCATTTTCTGAGAGGAGTCATCCACACTCATGCTTGGGTGGTCGCAGCCTGGCTTCCAGCCCCTTGTGGGGGTGCAGGGGAGAGGAGCTGGCTGTTGCCCAGTCTGCAGGTATCTGCGCGACTTTCTCTGGCCAGCCTAGCGTGTCGGTCTTTCCTGCGGCGTCTCCTTGAGTCCTGAGCTCACAGTGTCTGGTTCACCCTCTTCAGAGCATACACCTAGGGTCTTCTGCGGGCGTCAGAGAGGAGTCAAGTCACTGATGAGGGGTCGAGACAGAAGCCTGGGGCTCTGGCAGGTTCTCTGACAAACTCTCAACATTCCTGCCATACTTCCTGCACAGCTCCCTCAGACACACATGGAGGCCTCCTGGGCATCTCTGGGCGAAGCAGCCTGCTACTGTAGCTCCTGCTACTGGCTGAGGTTTCGGCTTCCTCAGACGACCAAGTCAGTCACTGTGCCCCTCAGCTTCTGGAGTTTTGTTGCTATTGTCTCATCTCCATTTGCTGTCACTGTTCTCCCTGCTGATGGCTTCCTCTTGCTCCTGCAAGTCTGAATCTCTCAACCCAGTGTGAAGGGCCTTGGCCTCAGTTCTGTTCTGCGCTCTCTCCTCCTGGCAGAGGACCGCACAACTGTGCTCAGAGCCACTTTAAGGCTCTCCAGGAGTGCCCATCTCCCCCTACTCATGAATTCTTACCTCTGTTAGGAGCTTGGTAACATCCCAGCATGAGAGCTCACTGCACATCCCAGGGATTACTCCCAACAGCCCTGGGGTGTACTGAACTCCTAGAACTTGAACAAGCTGCCTAAGGACAGGCCACTGGGCAGAGATGCTGCTTGGTCTGACTCTTGCCATTAAGTGGCGCTGTTTTTTAACCGACTGACTGACCTGAGGGGCTTTGCAAGTTGATAGAACTACATGTCTAAGCATCATTTATCCTACAGGGCAGTAAATGAGGCTGCTTGCAGGAGGTAGACAGACATGGGGGGCAGTCTTGGGAGCAGTGCCTGGCAGGCACTCAGCTGCTTTCTCCTGCCTTCAGTGACGTTCCCTTGTGGGAGGCTAGGGAAGCGAATGGAGAAAAAACGCAAGACCTTGAAACGTGACACAAACCAAGTCGACCAAAAAGACCAGTTGGATCCACGGATTGTCAGTGGACAGGAGGCTAGATGGGGAGACAGCCCCTGGCAGGTGAGAGGAGAGGCAACAGATCACCATCTGGGTCAGGAGTCGCTGAGCCCAGTTCCTGTTGTGGAGGCATCCGTGGGGAGGGAAGTGAGCCTTTGCTCGCCGTAGGGGAGGCAGTGCTAAGTCCCAAAGAAAGATAGCGCTAACCTGATGAGAGAGGAGCGGTTGGGCAGGGTGGGGTGGGCACAGCTGTATGTATCTACAGCACCCTTGGGTGCAGAGCAAGCAGGAAGAAGTATAGCTTTAAGAATTAGCTGGAAAGATAATGCTGTGCTGGTGGTGTTTCAGGCAGAGGCCTGGCTGAGGGGAACAGTGTTTGCATAGCAAAAGGCTAGGAGGGAGGTTTGACCCCTGAGTCCCTCTCCAGTTTCCCCATGGAAACTAACACTTACTTGATGTCTGACTCCCAGGCACTGGGGGTTAGGGTCCCCAGAGATCAATAACCTGGGGACTAGTAGGTCTTGGGGATCTCACCCCCAGGAGGGTCAGGATCCTAAACACACAGCAACCCAACGGGACCAGGGCTGGGATGGCTGGCAGGACAGTGGCTGAGGAAACCTGGAGGGGGACCCCCAAGAGCTGTTGGGGGCCTCAAAAGCTACCCAGAGGACTCAAGGCCCAGCCTTAGCCATCGAGGGTAGGAAGAACTCTCTGCATGCTGCTGAGGGTGATTACAGGAAGAGCATGGGCAAACGTGGGAAGACACCCTGGAACAGGCAAACTCTTATCAAACGTGCAGAGGAGAAAGTGCCCAAAAGTCCACGCTGTGTGACCAGGGAACCCAGGAAAGCCCTACTTATGCAGCCAGTGCGTTGAGCTTGAGAACCATACCTAGGGCTGTGACAAGACCCCGGGGGCCTGAGCGGAGCTGTCAGAAAGCTGTGTTGTAAAGTCACTGCCCACCCCGCCACCCCTTCCAGGCAGTGCTGCTGGACTCCAAGAAGAAGCTGGTGTGTGGGGCAGTGCTAATCCACATCTCCTGGGTGCTGACGGTGGCCCACTGCTTGGAGAACCATAAGAAGCTCATCGTCAGGCTTGGTGCGGGCTGGAAGCAGGCTGGAGGGTGGCTGGGTTTGGGGAGCCTGGTCTCTGGGGGGCTTGAACCCACGCAGAAGGCATTTGGTGGGAAGAGGGCTGTGTGCTCCCAGACCACTCCTCCCATGGTGGGATTTTAGACACCATGACACCAGGTAAGTTTGCACGTAAGGGGTTCTCTTTGAATCTGGTGGCCAGGTGTTTACATATGTGTGTTTGCAAGTGAGAGGCTTAAACACATACTTATGTCTTCACTCTCACTGTGTGGAGCAGGCTGTGTGTAGCACCTTGGGCGCAGAGACCCAGAAGGTGTCCACATGGCCTGGCCTCAGGGCCGCGCTTCACACAGATTGACAAGGATCGAGTGTGCAGTGGGGAGCCCTGGCATCTCCCACAGCAGTCAGTTGCTTCCCTGCACCAGCCCAGGGCTCCCCAAGCCTGGGCCCCACTCTACCAATTTCTGGGGGTGGGGGCTCTCACTCCAACAATCATGCAAAAAAGAAGGAAAAAGATATGTATTGAGAATGACTGACCAGACCCACACTTTCTGCCATTATGTCCAGCACAACCAAAGGCCAGTGGCCTCCCATGGGGCTGGGCTTGGACTAAGAGCCCCACCGCCACGCACCAAGAGCCATCTGCCTTACCTGAGAAGACCTCGTGTCTTGTGTGTGACCCCGATCTTTTCTCCCTGGTTACAGCCTGTGTCCCGCTGACCCTCCTCTGGGTCCTGCTGCCCCTCCCTGCCCCCACCTCAGCAGGCGCCCTATTTTCTCTTCAAGGCTCTGGTCTATGTCCCAGGTTTCCAGGGAGCTTCCCTGCTGACTGCCCACTGCTGGCCACTGCCCAAGCCTCACTGCTGCGTCTCTGAGCCAGTCCTGAATTCAGACCAGTGTTTGCCCCTTTAGGACAGACACGCGTAGGCTGTTAACTTGATAGGGACCTGAGGCACAGCCCTGTGGCCCAGGACCTGCCAGGGATGCATGGTGACCTCTCCCACTGTGGACCCATTCCCTGCCATCCACGAGGGCCCACAGGAGCAGGGCAGTCCTGTTAGCTTCGGCAGGGCCGCTGGGGAAGGACGTTCTCCCAGGCTCGCTCTGACAGCCCCTCTGCCCTGCAGGGGAGTATGACATGCGGCGCTGGGAGAGCTGGGAGGTGGACCTGGACATCAAGGAGGTCATCGTCCACCCTAACTATACCAAGAGCACCAGTGACAACGATATCGCCCTGCTCCACCTGGCCAAGCCTGCCACTCTTTCGCAGACCATCGTGCCCATCTGCCTCCCGGATAGTGGCCTCTCTGAGCGCAAGCTCACCCAGGTCGGCCAGGAGACTGTGGTGACAGGCTGGGGCTACCGTGACGAGACCAAGAAAAACCGCTCGTCCATCCTCAACTTCATCAAGATCCCCGTGGTCCCGTACAATGCATGCATCCACGCCATGGAAAACAAGATCTCTGAGAACATGCTGTGTGCTGGTATCCTCGGGAACTCGAGGGATGCCTGTGAGGGCGACAGCGGGGGCCCTATGGTCACCTTCTTCCGTGGCACCTGGTTCCTGGTGGGCCTGGTGAGCTGGGGTGAGGGCTGTGGGCGCCTCTACAACTACGGCGTTTACACCAAAGTCAGCCGTTACCTTGACTGGATCTACGGCCACATCAAAGCTGAGGCCCCTCTTGAGAGCCAGGTGCCTTAGCATCCCCCGTCACTTGTGTCTGGACCCCAGAGGACACCCTTGGATAGGGGCTGGATTGTTGAATGGCAAGATATTGGACATTAAAAAGGGCTTGCTGCAAGCACACCAACTACGGCTCTATCTTTTCAACCCTTTTCTGGGCTGCTCTGGAGGGAAGTATTTTTGGAGCATCTACTGCATGCCCCACACTTTATGAACAGAATCTTATTTAACCCCTACAGCACCTCTGTGGGGTAGGAAGGAGCGTGTCCGAGGTTTGTGGCATCTGAAGCTGGTAACATGTAGGAAAGCTCGCTTAATGAAAAAGAATACAAAATGGGACTACAAAAGTGTGAGAGCCCCTTCCAGGACTTTGGAAGGAGCTTGTGTGAGTCAGGGATCCAGATCCAGAGTAAATCCGCCTCTGAAGGTACAGATTGCAGCTCATATTTTAGGAGAAGAAACAGGTTCAGGAAATTTTGCATTGTGAAGCCAAGACCCAAACTAGGTCTGACTTCCATTCAGCTGTCCCCCTCTCTTCCTGCTGGCTATGGAGGCCAGCATTGGCTTGGTGTGAGGAAGAGCCAGAGACCCAGAGGGCTTGGTTGAGTCCAGAATGAGCTCACACTGTAAGTGGTGAAGCTGTTTAAGAACAATGTCACACAATCAATAAACAAGAGGCTCTGTCTTGACCTGGCCTTATAGGCGTACCTGAATGAGACCAAGAAGTAAGTTAGGATGCACCCAACAGAAAGGGATAGTGGGGAGATAAAGCCAAAACAATTAGTCTAAAGTCATCAGATCAGTCTAACTCTATGTATGCCTCAGGCAAGTCACTTCTGTTTTCTAGGCATTAGTAAAGTGAAGATTAGATTGACAGCAGTGGTTCTCAACCTTCACTGTACTTTTGAATCTCCTGAGGGGTTTTCAAAAACATGTCCATCCAATTTCACCTGCAGAGATTCTGGTTTAGATGATTTAGGTGGGGAACCAAGACTTAGAACTCCTCAGGTCATTTTAATGTGTGACTGCAGCTGCGACCAGGCACACTCAGCGCAGGTGGCTGCGACCGGCACACTCAGCGCGGCTGAGAGGAGCTACCCCATGTCCGAGGTCAGGGGCAGAAGCCGGGAGGACCCCATGCCCAAAGGGCGGCGGCCAAGAGGAGTTACCCCATGTCTGAGGTCAGGGGCAGCGGCCGAGAGTGCCAGGCTGCGACGGCGCAGGAACAGCCGAGAGGAGCTACCCCGCGTCCAAGGCCAGGGGCGATGGCCGGGAGGAGCCACCCCGCATCCGAGGTCAGGGGCGACAGCTGAGAAGAGCCACCCCACATCCGAGGTCCGGGGCAGCGGCCGGGGAGGAGGTACCCCGAGTTCAAGGTCAGGGGAGGCGGTAGCTGGGAGGAGCAACCCCATGTCCAAGGAGTGGTGGCTGTGAGGGCACAGGAGGGCCTAGAGGAGCCATCCCACGTTGAAGGTCAGGAAGGGCGGCAGTGAGGAGATACCCCTCATCCAAGGTAAGGAGCAGTGGCTGTGCTTTGCTGGAGCAGCTATGAAGAGATACCCCATGCCCAAGGTAAGAGAAACCCAAGTAAGATGGTAGGTGTTGCAAGAGGGCATCAGAGGGCAGACACACTGAAACCATACTCACAGAAAACTAGTCAATCTAATCACACTAGGACTACAGCCTTGTCTAACTCAATAAAAATAAGCCATGCCCACTGGGTAACCCAAGACGGGTGGGTCATGGTGGAGAGGTCTGACAGAATGTGGTCCACTGGAGAAGGGAATGGCAAACCACTTCAGTATTCTTGCCTTGAGAACCCCATGAACAGTATGAAAAGGCAAAATGATAGGATATTGAAAGAGGAACTCCCCTGGTCAGTAGGTGCTCAATATGCTACTGGAGATCAGTGGAGAAATAACTACAGGAAGAATGAAGGGATGGAGCCAAAGCAAAAAACAATACCCAGCTGTGGATGTGACTGGTGATAGAAGCAAGGTCCGATGCTGTAAAGAGCAATATTGCATAGGAACCTGGAATGTCAGGTCCATGAATCAAGGCAAATTGGAAGTGGTCAAACAGGAGATGGCAAGAGTGAACATCAACATTCTAGGAATCAGCGAACTAAAATGGACTGGAATGGGTGAATTTAACTCAGATGACCATTGTATCTACTACTGTGGGCGGGAATCCCTCAGAAGAAATGGAGTAGCCATCATGGTCAACAAAAGAGTCCGAAATGCAGTACTTGGATGCAATCTCAAAAACAGCAGAATGATCTCTGTTCGTTTCCAAGGCAAACCATTCAGTATCACAGTTATCCAAGTCTATACCCCAACCAGTAATGCTGAAGAAGCTGAAGTTGAGTGGTTCTATGAAGACTTACAAGACCTTTCAGAACTAACACCCAAAAAAGGTGTCCTTTTCATTATAGGGGACTGGAATGCTAAAGTAGGAAGTCAAGAAACACCTGGAGTAACAGGCAAATTTGGCCTTGGAATGCGGAATGAAGCAGGGCAAAGACTAATCGAGTTTTGCCAAGAAAATGCATTGGTCATAGCAAACACCCTCTTCCAACAACACAAGAGAAGACTCTACACATGGACATCACCAGATGGTCAACACCAAAATCAGATTGATTATATTCTTTGCAGCCAAAGATGGAGAAGCTCTATACAGTCAACAAAAACAAGACCAGGAGCTGACTATGGCCCAGATCATGAACACCTTATTACCAAATCCGACTCAAATTAAAGAAAGTAGGGAAAACCACTAGACCATTCAGGTATGACCTAAATCAAACCCCTTATGATTATACAGTGGAAGTGAGAAATAGATTTAAGGGCCTAGATCAGATAGATAGAGTGCCTGATGAACTATGGAATGAGGTTCATGACATTGTACAGGAGACAGGGATCAAGACCAACCCCATGGAAAAGAAATGCAAAAAAGCAAAATGGCTGTCTGGGGAGGCCTTACAAATAGCTGTGAAAAGAAGAGAAGTGAAAAGCAAAGGAGAAAAGGAAAGATATAAGCATCTGAATACAGAGTTACAAAGAACAGCAAGAAGAGATAAGAAAGGCTTCTTCAGCGATCAATGCAAAGAAATAGAGGAAAACAATAGAATGGGAAAGACTAGAGATCTCTTCAAGAAAATTAGAGATACCAAGGGAACATTTCATGCAAAGATGGGCTTGATAAAGGGAAGAAATGATATGGACCTAACAAGCAGAAGATATTAAGAAGAGGTGGCAAGAATACACAGAAGAACTGTAAAAGAAAGATCTTCAAGACCCGGATAATCACAATGGTGTGATCACTCATCTAGAGCCAGACATCCTGGAATGTGAAGTCAAGTGGGCCTTAGAAAGCATCACTACAAACAAAGCTAGTGGAGGTGATGGCATTCCAGTTGAGCTGTTTCAAATCCTGAAAGATGATGCTGTGAAAGTGCTGCACTCAATATGCCAGCAAATTTGGAGAACTCAGCAGTGGCTACAGGACTGGAAAAGGTCAGTTTTCATTCCAATCCCAAAGAAAGGCAATGCCAAAGTATGCTCAAACTACCGCACAGTTGCACTCATCTCACATGCTAGTAAAGTAATGCTAAAAATTCTCCAAGCCAGGCTTCAGCAATACGTGAACCATGAACTTCCTGATGTTCAAGCTCGTTTTCAAAAAGGCAGAGGGACCAGAGATCAAATTGCCAACATCTGCTGGACCATCAAAAAAGCAAGAGAGTTCCAGAAAAACATCTATTTCTGCTTTATTGACTATGTCAAACCTTTGACTGTGTGGATCACCATAAACTGTGGAAAATTCTGAGAGAGATGGGACTACCAGACCACCTGACCTGCCTCTTGAGAAATCTGTATGCAGGTCAGGAAGCAGCAGTTAGAACTGGACATGGAACAACAGACTGGTTCCAAATTAGAAAGGGAGTATGTCAAGGCTGTATATTGTCACCCTGCTTATTTAACTTATATGCAGAGTACATCATGAGAAATGCTGGACTGGAAGGAACACAAGCTGGAATCAAGATTGCCAGGAGAATTATCAATAACCTCAGATATGCAGATGACACCACCCTTATGGCAGAAAGTGAAGAGGAGCTAAAATGTGTCTTGATGAAAGTCAAAGAGGAGAGTGAAAAAGTTGGCATTAAGCTCAACATTCAGAAAACGAAGATCATGGCATCTGGTCCCATCACTTCATGGGAAATAGATGGGGAAACAGTGGAAACAGTGTCAGACTTGATTTTTTGGGGCTCCAAAATCACTGCAAATGGTGACTGCAGCCATGAAATTAAAAGACGCTTACTCCTTGGAAGAAAAGTTATGACCAACCTAGATAGCATATTGAAAAGCAGAGACACTACTTTGCCAACAAAGGTCCGTCTAGTCAAGGCTATGGTTTTTCCAGTGGTCATGTATGGATGAGAGTTGGACTGTGAAGAAAGCTGAACACCAAAGAATTGATGCTTTTGAACTGTGGTGTTGGAGAAGACTCTTGAGAGTCCCTTGGACTGCAAGGAGATCCAACTGGTCCATTCTGAAGGAGATCAGCCCTGGGATTTCTTTGGAAGGAATGATGCTAAAGCTGAAACTCCAGTACTTTGGCCACCTCATGAGAAGAGTTGACTCATTGGAATAGACTCTGATGTTGGGAGGGATTGGGGGCAGGAGGAGAAGGGGACGACAGAGGATGAGATGGCTGGATGGCATCACTGACTCGATGGACGTGAGTCTGAGTGAACTCCGGGAGTTGGGGATGGACAGGGAGGCCTGGTGTGCTTCGATTCATGGGGTCGCAAAGAGTCGGACAGGACTGAGCAACTGAACTGAACTGAGGGTTGAAAGGCACCGACCAGATGGTCTTTAGAGACCTTTTCTACTTGGGTAGGTGTCATGATGCTCAGGGCCAATGAATATAAAGAAAGTTCAGCACAGGGAGTTCCCTGGGGGTCCAGTGATTAGGACTCTGAGCTTTCACTACAGTGGCCCAGGTTCATTCCCTGGTCAGGGAACTAAGATCCTGCACGTCTCAGGGTACAGCCAAAAAAAAAAAAAAATAAAAAAAGAAAAGTAAAGAAAAAAAACAAAAAAACAAACAACAGTACAGCACAGATCAGTCAGTGGTACAAGAAACGCTGACTTATGATGACACCCCACTTCTCAGGCTCACCGCTGCTGCATACAGACCAGAAGGGACACCTGGCCCCACTGAATTCTCCATGTGAAACACAAGGAAGGAACCTGGTGGAGAAGGCGCCTGTAGGACCCATCTCCTTAGGACCTGGGGAAGGGTGGGTGGGACTGCTTGGGCGTAGGAGGAAGCCTGGCCTGGCCCATCTGCTGATTAGTGCTTTAGGCACGCGTTCCCAACACTCGCAGTGGAACGTGACAGATTGGGAGAGTGACAGCATGCTGAGGTCTTTACCCCTGTAAAAGGTTTCCTAGGTGAGTCTCCTGTCAAGGTGGGTAACTAGTATGGTAGAGAGAACTTCTGGCCTCTCAGCCGGACGAGACCTGCTGACCTGCTCTATAGTGAAACTGGTGAAAATTATTAAACATTTAAAGTTTCTAGAAATGGTCCTTTGGGCAAACAAAGTAAGAACAAAATTACAGCTTTTAAACCAGTATAAGTAAACTTGATCTGTCCATAGAAGGTAAAGAAGGAAAATAAAAGTAAATGAGCAGCATGTAAAAATTAATGGTATTTCTACATGCTAATGGTGAACATGTGGAAACCAAAATTAAAGTCACAATACCATTTCCAATCACTCTAAAGAAAATGAAGCTCTTAGATATCAAATTAACAAAACATGCACCAGATCTGTGTAATGAAATTTACCAAGTGCTGATGAAAAAAATTAAAGACTTAAATGCATGGAGAGACAACAGAAGGTTCAGCACAGTGAAGATGTCAGTTTTCCCAAAGTTAAGCTGTAGGTTTAACACAATTCCTATACAAATCCCAACAGTTTTTTTTTGTAAACAAGCTTACTATTTCATATGTGTGTGTGTGTTTGTGGAAAATGCCTTGAATAGCTAAAATACTTTAGAAAAAGAAGAAAAAAGTGAGAAGTCACTCTACCTGGTGTCTAGCTACAGTGATTAAGATCGTGTGGTATTGGTGGAGGGAGAGACACACAGATGAATGGAATGGAATAGAGAATCCAGAAATAGACTCACATAGCCATGGCTGTCTGATTTCTGACAAAGGTGCAAAAGCAATTTGTTAGAGGAAGGAGACCCTGTCAACATGTGGTACTGGTACAACAGGGCATCCTTAGGCTAAAAAATAACCCCAATCTAAGTCTCACAGAAAAAATGTACAAAAATTAACTCCATATGGACTTAAATATAAAAACTGTAAAATGAAACAGGAAGAAAGTATAGTTAATGAAAACTATGGAGTAAGATGGAAATAATAAAGATAATGTAACTGGGTTAAACTTACCAATTAGAAGAATTTTTTTTAATAAGAAAGCTTTTTCTTTCAGAATTAAAGATAAATCTGACAATATATTATTTACAGACAACATAAAATCAAAAACCTGAAAGATTGAAAATAAAGAATGTTAGAAATTCCTCATTGATTTGAATGAAAAGAAAGCTAAGATAGTGACTTCAATAACTGATAAAATGGAAATCAATGAAAAATATCACAAACAACAAGGATGGACATCAAATAATGATAAAAGAATCAATCATGTATAAAGATATGATAAAATAATATGTGCCTCTAACAATATAACCTCAAAATATATAATCCAACAATTGACAGAAGTGCAGGGAGAAATAAGCAATTGTACTTGGAAATTAAAAAAAAATTCTCTCAAAAGCAAAAAATTAAACAGATTAAAAGTAAATGGATATATAGAAGATTTGGACAATAAAATTAATAAGCTTTTGTTTTTTTTAGCACACTAAGTTCAGTTCAGTCACTCAGTCATGTCCAGCTCTTTGCAACCCCATGGTCTGCAGTACACCAGGCCTCCCTGTCCATCACCAACTCCTGGAGTCCACCCAAACCCATGTCCATCGTGTCGGTGATGCCATCCAACCATCTCATCCTCTGCTGTCCCCTTCTCCTCCTGCCCTCAATCTTTCCCAGCATCAGGGTCTTTTCAAATGAGTCTGTTCTTCGCATCAGGTGGCCAAAGTATTGGAGTTTCAGCTTCAACATCAGTCCTTCCAATGAACACCCAGAACTGATCTCCTTTAGGATGTACTGGTTGGATCTCCTTGCAGTCCAAGGGACTCTCAAGAGTCTTCTCCAACACCACAGTTTAAAAGCATCAATTCTTCAGCACTCAGCTTTCTTTATAGTCCAACTTTCACATCCATACATGACCACTGGAAAAACCATAGCATTGACTAAACACACCTTTTTTGACAAAGTAATGTCTCTGCTTTTTAATATGCTGTCTAGGTTGGTCATAACCTTCCTTCCAAGGAGTAAGTGTCTTTTAATTTCATGGCTGCAATCACCATCTGCAGTGATTCGCACACTAAGAACATTCACAAAAATTTACTGGTCCATGAAGGAAGCCTCAATAAATTCCAGGGGCTCAGAATGATATGAAGACAAAAGGCAATGAAAATAGAAATTAATAACAAAAAGTTTTAATTTATGTGGACCCTCTTTTTTTCTTGGTGAGTCTGGCTAAAGATTTATCAGTTTTATTTATCTTTTCAAAGGTTTGGTTTTTAGTTTCATTGATTTATTTTTTTTAAGTCTCATTTATTTCTGGTTTAACCTCTTTTATTTCTTTCATTCTAGTAACTTTGGGGGTTTTTAGTTCTTCTTTTCCTAGTTCCTTTAGGTGCAAGGTTAAGTTGCTTATTTGAGATTTTTCTTTTTTACTGAGGGATGCTTGTATCACTATAAACTTCCCTCTTAGAATTGCTTTTGTTGCATCTCATAGATTTTGGAATTCCCTGATAGCTCAGTTGGTAAAGAATCTGCCTGCAATGCAGGAGACCCTGGTTCAATTCCTGGAAGATCTGCTGGAGAAGGGATAGGCTACCCACTCCAATATTCTTAGGCTTCCCTGGTGGCTCAGCTGGTAAAGAGTCTGCCTCCAGTGTGGGAGGCCTGGGTTCGATCCCTAGGTTGGGAAGATCCCTTGGAGAAGGGAAAGGCTATCCACTCCAGTATTCTGGCCTGGAGAATTCCATGGACTGTATAGCCTGTGGGGTTGCAAAGAGTCAGGCATGACTGAGGGAACTTTATGTGGATAGATTTTGGATTATCTGACTTCAGATATTTTAAAATTTCTTCTTTGATTTTTTGAGTGATCCATTGGTGAGCATATTGTTTAGTCTTCACATGTGTATATTTTTACTTTTTCTTAAAATTGATTTTTAGTCTCATAGCATTGTGGTTAGAAAATACACTTGGTATAATTGCAGTTTTCTTAAATGCATTGAGACTTGTTTTGTGGCCTAGCATGTGATCTATCTTGGAGAATTTTCTATATGCATTTGAAAAGAATGTCTATTTTGCTTTTGGATGGAATTTTCTGTATATGACTGTTAAGTCCATCTTATCTAATATATTCTTTGGTCAATATTTTCTTATTGATTTTCTGTCTAGATAATCTATACATTGCTATATGTGGAGTATTAAAGTCCCCCACTATGATTTTGTTTTACTGCCAAATTCTCTTTTTTGTATGTTAACATTTGCCTTATATATTGAGGTGCTCCTACATTGAGGGCATATATATTTACAATTGTTACATCTTCTTCTTGGATTGACCCCTTGAGTATTATGTAATGTCCTTCTTTGTCTTATGTTACAGTCTTTGTTTTAAAGTCTATTTTGTATTGTGTAGCTTTTCCTGAATGGATAAAAACTCAAGCCTCATCTATATGTTGTCTACAAGAGACACTTCAGCTTTAAAGACACAACACAGATTGAAAGTGAAGGGATGGAAAGATATTCCATGCAAATGGAGACTGAAAAAACCTGGGGTAGCTTTACTACATTAGACAAAATGGACTTTTTTTTTTTTGGCTGCACTTGTATGGTTTGTGGGATCTTATTTCCTTGATCAGAGATTGAACCCATGCCCTCTGCAGTGAGAGCATTGAGTCCTAATCACTGGACCACCAGGGAATTCCCAACAAAATAAACTTTAAGACAAAAACTGTAATAACATGTTTAAAAGGTCATTACATAGTGGTAAAGGGGCTAATCCAACAAGAGGATATAATGTTTATAAGGACTTCTGCACCAACATTGGAGGTTCTAAATATATAAAGCAAATATTAACAGACCAGAAGAGAGAAAGAGACAGCAATAAAATAATAGTAGGGGACTTTAATACCACACTTTCATTAAAGTAATAGATACTCTGGACAGAAAGTCAATAAGGAAACATTGGCCTTAAATGACACATTAGACAAGATGAACGTGACAGATACTTGCAGAATATTCCATCCAAAAGCAATAGAATACACATTTTTTCCCCAGTGTACAAGTGAACATTCTCCAGGATAGATCATATGTTAGGCCACAAAACAAGTCCTAATAAATTAGAGAAGATTTAAATCATACCAAACAGATTTTCCAACCACAATGATATGACTCTCGAAGTCAATTCGAAGAGGAAAACTGGAAAATTCATAATTATATGGTGATTAAACAACATGCCAATGAACAACCAGTGGGTTAAATAAATCAAAAGAGAAAGCAAAAACTACCTTGAGACAAATAAAATGGAGATAAAACATCAAAACTGTGGGATGCAGCTTTTAAGTGGAAGTTCATAACTAATTTTATATCTCAAGGAACAAGAAAAAGAAAATCAAACAAAGCCCAAATTTAGTAGAAGGAAGGGAAGAAAATAACAAAGATCAGAGTAGCAACAAATGAAACAGATACTAAAAAGATAATAGAAAAGATCAATGAAACTAAAAGCTGTTTTTGTTTTTAATTAACTAATTTATTTTAATTGAAGGTTTATTACTTTACAATTTTGTATTAGTTTTTGCCATACATTGACATGAGTCAGCCATGGTTGTACCTGTGTCCCCCATCCTGAACCCCACTCCCACCTCTCTCCCCATGCCATCCCTCTGGGCTGTCCCAGTGCACTGGCTTTGAGTGCCCTGTTTCATGCGTCTAACTTGTATGGTCATCCATTTCACATATGATAATATACATGTTTCAGCGCTGTTCTCTCAAATCATCCCACCCTCACCTTCTCCCACAGAGTCCAAAAGTCTGTTCTTGAAATCTGTGTCTCTTTTGCTGTCTCACATATAGGATCGTCATTACCATCTTTCCAAATTCCATAAATATGCATTAATACACTGTATTGGTGGTTTTCTTTCTGACTTACTTCACTCTGTATAATAGGCTCCAGTTTCATCCACCTCATTAGAACTGATTCAAATGCATTCTTTTAAATAGCTGAGTAATACTTTATTGTGTATATGTACCACAGCTTTCTTATCCATTCATCTGTTGATGGACATCTAGGTTGCTTCCATGTCCTGGCTATTGTAAACAGTGCTGTGATGAACACTGGGGTACACGTGTCTCTTTCAGTTCTGGTTTCTTCAGTGTGTATGTCTAGCAGGGGGATTTCTGGGTCATAAGGCAGTTCTATTTCCAATTTTTTAAGGAATCTCCACACTGTTCTCCATAGTGGCTGTACTAGTTTGCATTCCCACCAATACTGTAAGAGGGTTCCCTTTTCTCTGCACCCTTTCCAGCATTTATTGTTTGTAGACTTTTTGATAACAGCCATTCTGACCAGCATGAAATGGTACCTCATTGTGGTTTTGATTTGCATTTCTCTGATAATGACTGATATTAAGCATCTTTTCATGCGTTTGTTAGCCATCTTCTTTCAAGAAATGTCTGTTTAGTTCTTTGGCCCATTTTTTGATTGGGTCATTTATTTTTCTGGTATTTAGCTACATGAGTTGCTTGTAAATTTTTGAGATTAATTCTTTGTCAGTTGCTTCATTTGCTATTATTTTCTCCCATCCTGAAGGCTGTCTTTTCACCTTGCTAATAGTTTCCTTCGTTGTGCAGAAGCTTTTAAGTTTAATTAGGTCCCATTTGTTTATTTTTGCTTTCATTTCCATTACCCTGGGAGGTGGGTGATAGAGGATCCTGCTGTGATTTATGTCAGAGGATCTTCTGCCTATGTATTTCTCTAGAAGTTTTATAGTTTCTGGTCTTACATTTAGATCTTTAATCCATTTTGAGTTTATTTTTGTGTATGGTGTTAGAAAGTGTTCTAGTTCCATTCTTTTACAGGTGGTTGACCAGTTTTCCCAGCATCACTTGTTAAAGAGATTCTTTTCTCCATTGTATATTCTTGCCTCCTTTGTCAAAGACAAGGTGTCCATAGGTGTGTGGATTTATCTCTGGGCTTTGTATTTTGTTCTATTGATCTATATTTCTGTCTTTGGGTACCGTACCATACTGTCTTGATGACTGTAGCTTTGTAGTATAGTCTGAAGTCAGGCAGATTGAGTCCTCCAGTTCCATTCTTCTTTATCAAGGTTGCTTTGGTTTTTTGTGTTTCCATACACATTATGAAATTATTTGCTCTAGTTCTGTGAAAAAAATACCATTGGTAGCTTGATAGGGATTGCATTGAATCTATGGATTGCTTTGGGTAGTATACTCATTTTCACTATATTGATTTTTCTGATCCAGGAACATGGTATATTTCTCTATCTATTTGTGTCATCTTTGATTTCTTTCACCAGTGTTTTATAGTTTTCTATATATAGGTCTTTTGTTTCTTTAGGTAGATTTATTCCGAGGTATTTTATCCTTTTCTTTGCACTGGTGAATAGAATTGTTTCCTTAATTTCTCTGTTTTCTCATTGTTAGTGTAGAGGAATGCAAGGGGTTTTTGTGTGTTAATTTTATATCCTGCAACTTTACTATATTCATTGATTAGCTCTAGTAATTTTCTGGTGGTGTCTTTAGGGTTTTCTATGTAGAGGATCATGTCATCTGCAAACAGTGAGAGTTTTACTTCTTTTCCAATCTGGATTCCTTTTATTTCTTTTTCTTCTCTGATTTCTGTTGCTAAAACTTCCAAAACTATGTTGAATAGTAGTGGTGAGAGTGGGCACTCTTGTTCCTGACTTTAGGGGAAATGCTCTCAATTTTTCACCATTGAGGATGATGTTTGCTGTGGGTTTATCATATATGGCTTTTATTATGTTGAGGTATGTTCCTTCAATGCCTGCTTTCTGGAGAGTTTTTATCATAAATGGGTACTGAATTTTGTCAAAGGCTTTCTCTGCATCTATTGAGATAATCATATAGTTTTTATCTTTCAATTTGTTAATGTGGTGTATCATATTGATTGATTTGAAAATATTGAAGAATCCTTGCATCCCTGGGATAAAACCCACTTGGTCATGATGTATGATCTTTTAAATATTTGTTTGATTCTGTTTGCTAGAATTTTGTTAAGGATTTTTGAATCTATGTTCATCAGTGATATTGGCCTGTAGTTTTCTTTTTTGTGGCACCTTTGCCTGGTTTTGGTATTAGGGTGATGGTGGCCTCATAGAATGAGTTTGGCAGTTTACCTTCCTCTGCAATTTTCTGGAAGAGTTTGCATAGGATAGATGTTAGCTCTTCTCTAAATTTTTGGTGGAATTCAACTGTGAAGCCACCTGGTCCTCAGCTTTTGTTTGTTGGAAGATTTTTTATTACAGTTTTGATTTTTGTGCTTTGATGGGTTTGTTAAGATTTTCTATTTGTTCCTGGTTCAGTTTTGGAAGGTTACACTGTTCTAAGAATTTGTCCATTTCTTCCAAGTTGTCCATTTTATTGTCATATTGTTGCTGATCATAGTCTCTTATGAACCTTTGTATTTCTGTGTTGTCTATTGTGATTTCTCCATTTTCATTTCTAGCTTTGTTGATTTGATTTTTCTCCCTTTTTTTCTTGATGAGTCTGGCTAATGGTTTGTCTATTTTATTTATCTTCTCAAAGAACTGTAAAAGCTGGTTTTTTAAAAGATAAAGTTGACAGACCGTTAAGTAGACTGCTCAAGAAGAGAGAGGACACAAATAAATAAAATTAGAAATTAAAAAAAATGTTACAACTGCTACCATAAAAATACAAAGGGGCATAATACACTACTGTGAGCAGCTATTCATTAACAAATAGGACAACTCATAGAAGTCGATTAATTCCTAGAAACATATAAACTACTAAGACTGCCTGATGAAGGAATATTAATAGGAAATATGAACAGGCCAATTACCAGTAAGGAGATTGAATCATAGTCAACACTCACCCAACAAAGGAAAGTCCAAGACTAGATGACTTCTAAGTTATCTCTATCCAACACTCAAAGACAAGTGAAGAACAATCCGTCTGAAATTCATCTAAAAGACTGAAGAGAACACTTCCAAACCCATTGCATGAGGTCAGCATTATCCTACTACCAAAACCAGTCAATGACACCACAAGAGAAGACAATTACAGGCAAATATCCTTGATGAACACAGGTCCAAAAACTTCAACAAAATATTAGCAAACTGAATTCAGTAACACATTAAAAGGAGCATACACCATTATCAAGTGGGACTTAATACTAGGTTGTAAGAATGGTTTAACATCTACAAACCAATCAGTGTTTTAACAAAATGAAGGATAAATGATTATCTTAATAGATGCAGAGAAAGCATTTGACAAAATTTGATATGTAGTTATAAAAACTCTCAACAAAGTGGATATAGGAGAAGTGTGCTTCAACATAATAAAGGTCACATGTAACAAGTCTGCCGCTAATGTCATACTTGGGTGAAAATATGAAAGGTTTTGTTCAGACTTGGAGCAACACAAGGATGCCCACTCTCACAACTTCTATTCAACATAGTATTGGAAGTCCTAGTCAGAGAATTAGGCAAGAGAAAGAAACAAAGTGTATCTAAATTGGAAAGGAAAAATTAAAACCATTACTATTTGCAGATGATATGATATTATATATAGAAAACCTTAAAGACATTACCAAATAAAATTTTTAGAACTAATCAACAAATTCAATAACGTTGCAGACTAGAAAATTAACATAATTGCCTGTTGTGGTTATATACACTATGTTAAACTATCAAAAAGAGAAATTAAGAAAACAGTCCTATTCACAGTATATCAAAAGAGTATTTCTTAGGAATAAATTTAACCCAGAAGGCTTCCCTGATGGCTCAGAGAGTAAAGAATCTGCCTGCAATGCGGGAGACCTGGGTTTGATCCCTGGGTTGGGAAGATCCCCTGGAGGAGGGCATGGCAACCCACTCCAGTATCCCTGCCTGGAGAATCCCCATGGACAGAGGTGCCTGGCAGGCTACTGTCCATGGAGTCTCAAAGAGTCAGACACAACTGAGCGACTAAGCACAGCACAGGAGGTGAAAGACCTATACACTGAAACTATAAGACATTGATGAAAGAAATTAAAGAAGACACAAGTAAATGAAAAGATACTCTGAGCAAGCTCATGGATTAGAATAATTAATATTGTTAAAATGTTCATACTACTCAAAGCAATCTACAGATTCCTATTAAAGTGAATTCCTATCAAAATTCCAATAGGAATTTCACAGAATCTTTCACAGATGTTTTTCACAGAAATAGAAGAAAAAAAAAACCTCCTAAAATTCATATGGAACAACAAAAGAACCCAAAAAAGTCAAAGCAATCTTGAGCAAGCAAAACAAAGCTGGAGGCATCATACTTCCTGATTTTTAACTATACAGTATTGGCATAAAAACAGACACAGGGATCAATGAAAGCAGAAAAGTTCAGTTTTCCAGTGGAAGCTGGCCATGCAGAGAGCCCCATGCTGGGGCTGCTGGGGTAAGGGGTTGGGGCACTGCCTCCTGAGGAGCCCTCTTCCCAGACTCACCTGGAAGGGCAGATTGGAAACTGCTCTGAGCCAAGAGGACCAGAATGACCTGGGAGGAGGTGGTGGGTGGTGGCAGGAGCTGGTAGGCAAAGGTCCAGGAACAGGCAGGCCAAGTCTCAGGGGAGGCCAAGGGAGGCTGGGCAGTGAGATGGGCCCCAGGGCTGTCCTGGGATAGGCTATAGCTCAGGGTGACAATGGCTAGTCTGAACACCTTCACTACAGCTGACCGTGTGATGGAAATCTCACAGAAACCAGAGGGGTGAATTGCTGATTCTCCCCATTTTGATGATGTGGAAAGAGGCTCGAGGGTGATGCCTAAGTTGTCCCTACTGGGGGAGTCCAGCTGGTGGTGTGCCTGGCTCCAAAGTCCCTGCTCCCTCCAAGTGATATGGAGCCAGGTTGCAGATGAAAGAGGAGTCATTTATGGTTGGGCAGTGGCAGGACCTGGGCTCTGTCAATATTTGGGATGGTTCAATCATTAACCAACTCAGCCTTCTTTTTTTGGCAGGCTCTCCTCAGGCAGATGCTGGGCCAGACCTAGCCCTGGCTGCATCCTTTGAGGACTGGAGCCCCGAGTCCCATCCTGCCTGCCTGCTGGGGGCTCCGTGGGGGTTCAACAGGATTGGACATGGAGGAGCAGGCAGGTGGCAGCACCCTCTGATCAGTAAATTTCTCCCATGATAGGTGGTTCCCCACCTTGTCCCCACCCACAGGGCTACAGTCTTTATTTAGGGGCTAAAAAAACATGTGATTAGGGTGCTAAATCAGTTGGGGAAATGAGTTTGAAAAGACCCTGTCAAGTGAAAAAAAAGGCTTTGAAAGTAGTTGTCTTAGGAAAGTCAGAATTTTGATGGATTTTACTACACTTATGTTGTGATTTAGTATTATTTTATTTTAAATTACAAATGTGGGGAAAGAAAGCCCGTCAGATCTTGCTAGTGCTGTGCTCACCTTGACCTGTGCTAAGGGCCAAGGACTAGTCTGTGTGTGTGTGTGTGTGTGTGTTCAGTCATGTCCAACTTTGCAACGCTATGGACTGCCTCCTCTGTTCCTGGGATTGCCCAGGCAAGAATACTGGAGTGGGTTGCCATTTCCTTCTCCAGGGACCCAGGGATCAAAACTGCGTCTCTTACATCTCTTGCACTGGCAGGTGGGTTCTTTACCACTAACGCCACCTGGGAAGCTCAAGGACTATTCTAGGCCCTTCATATGCACTGTTTGATTTAACCCCTTTAAGCCATTCTAAAAGATATGCGCTCCTATTTTACCCATCTTAGGAAACTGAGGCTCAGAGAAGTGCACAGTGAGTATGGAGAGAATGAGGATCTTCCCCCAAGTTTTCTGACTTCAAGCAAGGACCTTTCAGGTAATGTCGGTCCTGGAGAGAACTCAGCAGAGTAAGGAACTGGGAAAGGGTGCAGAGGGCAGGTGGAGCTCTACATACAAGGCTAGAGATAAATGGGACCAGCCCTGGGAGGGCAGGGTCCTGATGGTTGACATGTCCCTGCTGTGTGGTCTCCATAGATGGAGTTCTGATTCTATCACAAAGTGAGGTGTGGGAGACAGAGACAACAGCTCTCCTGAGATAAGGCGTGTGAGCTGGAACTAGATAGTAGTAACCGCGTTGTAACAAGCCTAACGGCTCCTGTGTTGTGTGGGGGCCAGTCACTTCACCCCATTGGGCCACTGCAGTCATCAGGTATCCCTCATTTGAAAGGCAAGAAAACACAGATCACACTGCAAGTTGATGGTAGACCTAGGCCTGAAATCCAGGAGCCCTGGTTTTTAGCCCATGTTCTTTCCCCTGCACCTGTTCAGTTTGTTGTTGTTTGGTCATTAAGCCATGTCCAACTCTTTGCAACCCCACAGACTGCAGCATGCTAGGCTTCCTTGTTCTTCACTACATCCTGGAATTTGCTCAAACTCATGTCCGTTGAGTCAGTGATGCCATCCAACCATCTCATCCTCTGTTGTCGCCTTCTCCTTCTGCCCTCAATCCTTCCTAGCATCAGGGTCTTTTCCAGTGAGTTGGCTCTTCGCATCAGGTGACCAAAGTATTGGAGCTTCAGCACCAGTCCTTCCAATGCATAATCAGGGTTGATTTCCTTTAGGATGGACTGGTTGGATCTCCTTGCAGTCCAAGGGACTCTCAAGAGTCTTCTCCAACACCACAGTTCAAAAACATCAATTCTTTGGTGCTCAGCTTTCTTTATGGTCCAACTCTCACATTCGTACTTGACTATTGGAAAAACCATAGCTTTGCTATATGGACCTTTGTCGGCAAAGCAGTGCCTCTGCTTTTTAATATGCTGTCTAGGTTCGTCATAGTGTTTTTTTCCAAGGAGCAAACATCTTTTAATTTCATGGCTGCAGTCACTGTCTGCAGTGATTTTGAGCCCAAGAAAATGAAATCTGTGACTGTTTCCACTTTTCCCCTGTCTATTTGCCATGAAGTGATGGGACCGGATGCCATGATCTTAGTTTTCTGAATGCTGAGCTTTAAGTCAACCTTTTCACTCTCGTCTTTCACCCTCATCAAGAGGTTCTAGGTTCCTCTTCACTTTCTGTCAATAGAAGTGGTACCATCTGCATATCTGAGGTTGTTGATATTTCTCCGGGCAATCTTGATTCCAGCATGTGATTGACCCAGCCCAGCGTTTCTCATGATGTACTCTGCATGTAAGTTAAATAAATAAGCAAGGTGACAATATACAGCCTTGATGTACTCCTTTCCCAATTTTGAACCAATCTGTTGTTGTTCCATGTCTGGTTCGAACTGTTGCCTCTTGACCTGCATACAGGTTTCTCAGGAGACATGTAAGGAGGTCTGGTGTTCTAATCTCTTTAAGAACTTTCCAATTTGTTGTGATCCACACAAAGGTTTTAGTGTAGTCAATGAGGCAGAAGTAGATGTTTTTATGGAATTCCCTTGCTTTTTCTATGATCCAACAGATGTTTGCAATTTGACCTCTGGTTCCTCTGCCTTTTCTAAATCCAGCTCAGTTTGTACCATGAAGGTAAGGGCCAGAGTGTGGGCACTGAGGTCCCACAGGACCCTTCCTCAGGCAGGAGCATGTTGCACATGCTGTCACACATGCTTAAAAAAACCCCAAATTATACGTGCACATGATGAAACAACCAACTAGTACAATGGACTTAGTGTGAGCAGTCATTATCTGCCATCCAGTTCCTCACTTACTCCCTTTTCCCCTCTGCGCTGATCTGAGTGGATTTTATTATTCTTTCTTCATGCTCATTAATTCTGTCTTCTGTGTCCAATCATTGTGAAAGCTATCCAATGAGCTATTAATGTCAGATATCAAAGTTTTCCCTTCTAGAACACCTGTATAATTTTCTTTCCGTATTACATCTTTCAGAAAAAATTTTCCATCTTTTCATTAATCCTTTTCTATCTTAGATGGTTATAATCACGTTAAATCATTGTCATCTATTCCAACATCTGGATCATTGATGAATCTACATATATTGGCGTTTTTCCTCTTGATCATTGGTTACAATTTCCTGTTTCTTTGCCTGTCTCATAATTTTTAAAATTATGCTGAAAACTGTAAAGGAACCAGCAACTGAAGAATTTATTTTTTCCTATCAGAAAATCTTTTCCCTTTCTAGTTCAATCAATAACTAAGCTGAAGATGCAAACTGTTATTATAGGATGGACAAACAGCAAGGTCCTACTTGTTGTATAGCACAGGGAATATATTCAATATCCTGTGATAAACCATAATGGAAAATAATATGAAAAAGAATGTATCTATCTATCTAACCGGATCATTTTGCTAAAAAGCAAAAATTAACGTATTGTAAATCAACTATACTTCAATAAAATAAAGAAAAGGAGGAGGAAGGACTAAGCTGTGATGAAGCTGGACGGCAGCTTTACTTAAAATCAGAGCCCACCAGATTTCAAACACTTCCTAGGGAGACACTCTCAGCTTCGGACTGAAAGCCTGACAGGTCTGTCTTGTCCACCCAAAGATGTAGGAGGTTATTCTTCCCTTTGGCAATTTTAAACTTCTCTTCAGTCTTCTCCCCACTCCTACGCCCACCAATCCTCCTTCCACATTTAGCAAATATCTTAAGAAGGAGACTGGAAGGTTGTTAGAGTCAGGCCCTTTTTCTGGTTAGAAGTTTGTCTCCTAGATACCTAAGAGTAAGGGAGACTATGCGCCACCATTTAGAAGCCCACTAGTCTCTTTAATCTTTAAAAAGCAGAGACACTACTTTGCCAACAAAGATCCAAAGCTATGGTTTTTCCAGTAGTCATGTATGGATGTGAGAGTTGGACTATAAAGAAAGCTGAATGCCAAAGAATCAATGCTTTTGAACTATGGTGTTGGAGAAGACTCTTGACAGTCCCTTGGATTGCAAGGAGATCAAACCTATCAATCCTAAAGGAAATCAGTCCTGAATATTCATTGGAAGGACTGATGCTGAAGCTCCAATACTTTGGCCACCTGATCAAAGAACTGACTCATTGGAAAAGCCCCTGATGCTGGGACAGATTGAAGGCAGGAGGAGAAGGGGACAACAGAGGATGAGATGGTTGGATGGCATTACTGACTCGATGGACATAAGTTTGAGCAGGCTCTGGGAGTTGGTGATGGACAGGGAAGCCTGGCATCTGCAGGCCATGGGGTCACAAAGACTCAGACATGACTGAGCATAGGACTGAACTGATCTAGTCTCTTTAATCAGCAAATTCATTGGGGCAGGAGTTGGGGTAGGGGCAGAATGGCTGCTACACTTACAATTTTAATAGACTTCTTCAGGATCAGTTTTAGTTTTGCAGAAAAATTGAATGGAAGGTACAGAGTTCCCACGAATCCCCCCACCCCCTCACCACCAGTTTCCCCTATTGTTAACAACTTGCTTTGGTGTGATATATTTGTTACAACTAATGAGTCAGTACTGACACATTATTATTAATTAACCCAGGTCTCCCGCATTGCAGGCAGATTCTTTACCATCTGAGCCACCAGCGAAGCCCATTATTAACTGAAGTCTGTAATTCACATTAGGGCTCAATCTTTGTGTTTTACTTTTATGGGTTCTGACAAACGTATAATGAAATGTATCCATTACAATATCATACAAAATATTTTCACTGTTTTAAAAATCCCATGTTCCACATACTCATCTTTCCCTTCCTTCCTCTAAGCTCCTAGCAACCACTGGTCTTTTACTAACTCCATAGTTTTGCCTTTTTTCCAGAATGTCATACAGTGTGGAGCCTTCTGTGATTGTCTTCTTTCACTAGACATGCGTTTAAGTTTCCTTCATGTCTTTCCATGTCTTGAGAGCTCATTTCTTTTTCTTGCTGAATAATATGTCATCGTCTTGATGTGACATGGTCTATCTATTTCTGTATTGAATGACCTCTTGATTGCTTGTAGGTTTTGGCAATTATGAATAAAGCTGCAGTAAACATCTGTGTGCAGGTTTTTGTATGAATGTAAGTTTTCAAATTATGGTAACATAAATTAACATTTGGAAAAATACCAAAGAACATGACTGCTGGATTGTTTGGTATGTTTAGTTTGTAAGAAACTGCCAAGCTGTCTTCCCAAAGCAGCTGTACTAGTTTTCATTCACAATAAGCATGATAATTTTTTCTTGGTCTGAAGTCTGTTTTGTCTGAATTTCATATAAATCTTCCAACTTTCTTTTGATTGGTGTTAGCATGGCATATTTTTCTCCATTCCTTCACTTTTAATCTATCTGTATCTTAATGTTTTATGTAGACTCCTATTTTCTATTCATTGTCCCTGTTATTTATTTTCTTCCAACATTTTCTTCCTTCTCTGGTCTTCATTGAGCATATTATATTGTATTCTTCTTCTTCTCCCCACTTAGCATATCAACTATACTTTTGAAAAAAGTTAGAATTTTTCTTTCCCCTGAGTGTGCAATATACATTTACATCCAATCTAGGTCTTCTTTCAAGGTAACACTATACCAGGTCATGGATAGTGCAAGTAAATATAATAGAGTGTTCCCGATTTCTCTCTCCATCTTTTATAACATTGCAGTCATTCACTTCACTTACCCATAATCTATAATCACTATTACTATTTGGAGCAAAATGTTAGCTCAATTAAAAATAAGAAAACTCAAATATTTAATTTACCTTTATTTCTTCTCTTCCTTTCCTTTTGCAGATCTAAGTTTTAAAAATCTTTATATTTTTTATTTGGCTGTTCCAGGTCTTAGTTGCAGCATATGAACTCTTAGTTATGGCATGTGGATTCTAGTTCCCTGACCAGGGATCGAACCTGGCCTCCTGCACTAGGAGCATGGAGTCTTAGCCACTGGACCCCCGGGGAAGTCCCACATACGAGTTTTTGACCTGTATACATTTGCTTCTCTCTCTCTCTCTTTTTTTTTTTTCATTTGCTTCTCTTTGAAAAATCTGTTTTTCACTTTTCCTGCAAGGCAGATCTCCTGGCAACAGTCTCCCTCAGTGTTGTTAATGATTTTTGGCTGTGCGGGTCTTCATTGCTGCCGCTTCCCTTGCTGTGGAGCGCAGGCTCTAGGGCATGCAGGCGTCAGCACCTGTGGTGCGTGGGCTCAGCGGCTGCTGCTCCCAGGCTCTAGGGCACAGGCTCAATATTGTGGAGCGCCTGGCTAGTTGCTCCACAGCATGTGGGATTTTCCCAACCAGGGATTGAACCTGTGTCTCCTGCATTGGCAGGCAGATTCTTTACTGCTGAGCCTCCGGGGAAGCCCTCTCTTTTTCCTGAGAAAGTTTTTTTTGCCCCTTCACTTTTCAGTGATAATTTTCTGGATACAGAATTCTAGGTTGGTGGTTTTTCTAGGTTTTTCTTTCAATATTTTAAATATTTTACATCACTCTCTTCTTGCCCACATGGTATCTGAAGAGAATTTTGATGTAATTTTTTGTCCTGGTTCCTCTATTGGTAATGTGTTTTCCCCCTTTGGATTTTCAACTTTTCTCTTTGCCTTTGATTTCTGTAGTTTGAATATACTATACATAGACGTAGGTTTTTTTTTCAGGGTTGTTTTTTTTTTTTTTTTTTTAGTATTTATCATACGTGGTATTTTCTAGGCTTCCTATAGCTGTGATTTGTTGTCTGAAATTAATTTTGAAAATTCTCAGTCATTGTTACTTCCAATATTTCTTCTCTTTCTTTCTTCTGGTATTCCAATTACACATGCTACACCTTTTGAAACTACTTCATCATTCTTGGATATTCTGTTCCATTATTTTTTCTCCTTGCTTTTCAGTTTTGGAAATTTCTAGTGACATATCTTTAAGCTCTGGATTCTTTCCTGGGCTAGTACAATTTATTGATAAGTTCAAAAGCGTTCTTCGCTTCTGTCACAGATTTTTTGATTCCAAGCATTTCCACTTGATTCTTTCTTAGTTTCTACTTTTCTGCTTATATTGCATATCTGTTCTTGCATGTTGTACCCTTTTTTCACTGGAATCCTTAGCATATGAATCAAATTAAAAAAAAATTCCAACCTGGTAATTTCAACATCTCTGTCATATCCAAGTTTTATTCTGATGCTTGCTCTGTCTCTTCAAAATTGTTTCTTCTCTTTCAGTATGATTTGTAATTTTTTGTTGAAGGTCAGTGTAAGGTACTGGATAAAAATGAATTGAAGTAAATGGGCTTTTATGTGAGGCTTTATGTTTATCTAGCTATGGGTTAGGCTGTATGGTGCAGTGGTAAAAAATCTGCCTGCTAATGCAGGAGAAGCAAAAGACTCAGGTTTGATCCCTGGGTGGGGAAGATCCCCTGGAGAAGGAAATGGCAACCCACTTCAGTATTCTTGCCTGGGAAATCCCATGGACAGAGGAGCCTGGCAGGCTTCAGTCCACGGGGTCACAAAGAGTCAGACTCAACTGAGCACACACACACACACACATAGATGTAGATGTCGGAGGATATAATTCCATCTGGAGTCTTTGCTTTGGCTCCCGTTGCCTTTGGGTTTCCTTAGAGCCTTCTCATATGACATCTGAGGCCCACTTCTTTTTGTTGTGTCCCTTGTCATTAAACAGGATCTCTACTGACATGGTTGTACAGTATGGAAAGAGGGGAATGTTCTGTAGTACTGTGATTAAGTGTCATCCTCTTAATGAGCTTGTGATCCTGGATTGTGATCTTCACAAATGCTTTTCAGTTGCTTTTTCCTCTGTTAGGAGAGACAGAAAGGCTAGAGGGGGCTGGCTTGGGTATTTTTCTTCACCCAGATAGAAGCTTAGAGGAGGCTGTAGTTAGGTATTTCCCCTCCCTCAAGTCAGTGGAGCTCGGGTAAACCACTTTCTCTGGAGGGCAGGCCTTCTTAAGACAGAGAGTGCTGTCAGCATACTTCAAAATGGCCATTTTCATTGCTTCTCGTCCTTTCGACCAATATCAAGTGCAAAATGGTCATTTTCCCTCTGCCTGCCAGAAGCATGAGGGGATTTTTTTCCTCCAGGGACTTGGTAAGTTTTCTGGAGATAAACCTCAGAAAACTGGTAGGGTGGCATTGAAGGGGCAAGTGGGCGGTAATTCTCAAACTGTCTTCACTCAGCCTCTAGCAAATCCATTACAGCTTAGCTTTTCCTGCCCTGGTGTTAAGTCCTTAGAGGTTCTGCTCCTATAAGTTATGATTCTCTGTATCTGCCTGTCGCTTTAATTTTCTGGGCAGAGGTCTGCTGGATCTGAGAATAGTTGTTGATTTTCAGTTTGTTCACATTTTTTTTCTTGAGGTCAGCAATGATGACTTTCAAACTCCTTATGTGCCAGATTGAAAACTAGTGATGGTTTTTGAAGATCAAAAGTTGTTTTGAAAAAGTCCAATTTATTGATTTTTTTCCTTTACAGTATATGTTTTGTGTGTTATGTTTAAGAATCGTTGCCAAACTCAAGGTCACTAAATTTTCTCCAGGAAATTCTGTAGTTTTAGCGATTGTCTATGGGCTTCCCTGGTGGCTCGGATAAAAATCATGCCTGCAACGCCAGGAGATCCTGGCTCAACACCTGGGTCGGGAAGCTCTCCTGGAGAAGTTCTTCACTCCATTTTGGGTTATTTTTTGTATGTGGTAGTGAGGTAAAGTAAGTGATTTAATTTTTTTTTGCATATCCAATTGTTGAAAAGATTTCTTGCAAAGATTTATTTCTTGTAAAGATTACCCTTCTTCATTGAATTGCCTAGCCAAAAATCATATGTGTGAGTCTATTTTGCTCCATTGATCTAATTGTCCTTCTTTATGCCAATACTACAGTTTTGATTACTGTGGCTTTATAATAAGCCTTTAAATGATGTAATTACTGTAAAGCAAAATTAATTCAACATTATTTTTCAAAGTATTTTGGCTTTTCATTTCCATATAGATTTTAGAATTGGCTTGTCATATTTTATGAAAAAGTCTGCTAGTATTTTTATTGGTATTGCAATAAATTTATAGATCAATTTTGGAGAGAATTGATATCTAATTTCTCCATAGTAAATTTATTGAATTTCTATATCAATAGGCACTGTGCTAAGTGTTTTACACTTATTCTTTTTTAAATTGCAGTGTGATTACTTTACAATGTTGTGTTAGTTTCTGCTGTACAATGAACTTAATCAGCTATATGTATACATATATCCTCTCCCTCTTAGACCTCCCTCCCACCCTCATATCCCACCTATCTAGGTCGTCACAGAACAACAGGTCGTCAGCCTGTACTATACAGCAGGCTCCCACTAGTGATCTGTTTTATATGTGGTAGTGTTTATATGTCAATCCTAATCTCCAATATATCCTACCCTACCCTCCCACCCGTGTCCACATGTCCCTTCTCCATGTCTGCATCTCTATTCTTGTCTTGCAAATAGGTTCATTTGTACCATTTTTCTAGATACCACATATATATGTTAATATACAATATATGTTTTTCTCTTTATGACTTCAGTTCAGTTCAGTTCAGTCTATATAACACATTCTAGGTTCATCTACATCTCTGCAAATGATGCAATTTCATTCCTCTACATGGCTGAGTAATATTCAATTACACACATATATATGCGTGCATATATGCATACATATCTATAGGTATCTATCACATTTTCATTCCTCTACATGGCTAATATTAAATTACACACACATATATGCATGTATATATGCATACATATCTATATGTATCTATCACATTTTCTTTATCCATTCATCTGTTGACAGGCATTTAGGTTGTTTTAATGTCCAAGGTCAGGGGCAATGGCCCAGAGGAGCTACCCTGCATCCGAGGTCAGGGGTGGAGGCCGAGGCCAGGGGCAGCAGCCAGGAGGAGCAACCCCACTTTCAAGGAACAGTGGCTGCACGGGCGCAGGAGGGCCTAGAGGAGCCATCCCACATTGAAGGTCAGGAAGGGCGGCAGTGAGGAGATACCCCTCATCCAAGGTAAGGTGTAGCGACTGCGCTTTGCTGGAGCACCATGAAGAGATATCCCATGCCCAAGGTAAGAGAAACCCAAGTAAGATGGTAGGTGTTGCAAGAGGGCATCAGAGAGCAGACACACTGAAACCATACTCGCAGAAAACTAGTCAATCTAATCACACTAGGACCACAGCCTTGTCTAACTCAATGAAACTAAGCCATGCCAGCAGGGCAACCCAAGATGGGTGGGTCATGGTGGAGAGGTCTGACAGAATGTGGTCCACTGAAGAAGGGAATGGCAAACCACTTCAGTATTCTTGCCTTGAGAACCCCATGAACAGTATGAAAAGGCAAAATGATAGGATACTGAAAGAGGAACTCCCCGGGTCAGTAGGTGCCCAATATGCTACTGGAGATCAGTGGAGAAATAACTCCAGAAAGAATGAAGGGATGGAGCCAAAGCAAAAAACAATACCCAGCTGTGGATGTGACTGGTGATAGAAGCAAGGTCTGATGCTGTAAAGAGCAATATTGCATAGGAACCTGGAATGTCAGGTCCATGAATCAAGGCAAATTGGAAGTGGTCAAACAGGAGATGGCAAGAGTGAATGTCGACATTCTAGGAATCAGTGAACTAAAATGGACTGGAATGGGTGAATTTAACTCAGATGACCATTGTATCTACTACTGTGGGCGGGAATCCCTCAGAAGAAATGGAGTAGCCATCATGGTCAACAAAAGAGTCCGAAATGCAGTACTTGGATGCAATCTCAAAAATGACAGAATGATCTCTGTTCGTCTCCAAGGCAAACCATTCAGTATCACAGTTATCCAAGTCTATGCCCCAACCAGTAATGCTGAAGAAGCTGAAGTTGAGTGGTTCTATGAAGACCTACAAGACCTTTTAGAACTAACACCTAAAAAATATGTCCTTTTCAATATACAGGACTGGAATGCAAAAGTAGGAAGTCAAGAAACACCTGGAGTAACAGGCAAATTTGGCCTTGGAATGCGGAATGAAGCAGGGCAAAGGCTAATCAAGTTTTGCCAAGAAAATGCATTGGTCATAGCAAACACCCTCTTCCAACAACACAAGAGAAGACTCTACACATGGACATCACCAGATGGTCAACACTGAAATTAGATTAATTATATTCTTTGCAGCCAAAGATGGAGAAGCTCTATACAGTCAAGAAAAACAAGACCAGGAGCTGACTGTGGCTCAGATCATGAACTCATTACCAAATTCAGACTCAAATTGAAGAAAGTAGGGAAAACCGCTAGACCATTCAGGTATGACCTAAATCAAACCCCTTATGATTATACAGTGGAAGTGAGAAATAGATTTAAGGGCCTAGATCAGATAGATAGAGTGCCTGATGAACTATGGAATGAGGTTCATGACATTGTACAGGAGACAGGGATCAAGACCATCCCCATGGAAAAGAAATGCAAAAAAGCAAAATGGCTGTCTGGGGAGGCCTTACAAATAGCTGTGAAAAGAAGAGAAGTGAAAAGCAAAGGAGAAAAGGAAAGATATAAGCATCTGAATACAGAGTTCCAAAGAATAGCAAGAAGAGATAAGAAAGCCTTCTTCAGCGATCAATGCAAAGAAATAGAGGAAAACAATAGAATGGGAAAGACTAGAGATCTCTTCAAGAAAATTAGAGATACCAAGGGAACATTTCATGCAAAGATGGGCTCGATAAAGGACAGAAATGATATGGACCTAACAGAAGCAGAAGATATTAAGAAGAGGTGGCAAGAATACATGGAAGAACTGTACAAAAAAGATCTTCACGACCCAGATAATCACGATGGTGTGATCACTCATCTAAAGCCAGACATCCTGGAATGTGAAGTCAAGTGGGCCTTAGAAAGCATCACTATGAACAAAGCTAGTGGAGGTGATGGAATTCCAGTTGAGCTATTTCAAATCCTGAAAGATGATGCTGTGAAAGTGCTGCACTTAATATGCCAGCAAATTTGGAAAACTCAGCAGTGGCTACAGGACTGGAAAATGTCAGTTTGCATTCCAATCCCAAAGAAAGCCAATGCCAAAGAATGCTCAAACTACCACACAATTGCACTCATCTCACATGCTAGTAAAGTAATGCTAAAAATTCTCCAAGCCAGGCTTCAGCAATATGTGAACCGTGAACTTCCTGATGTTCAAGCTGGTTTTAGAAAAGGCAGAGGAACCAGAGATCAAATTGCCAACATCTGCTGGATCATGGAAAAAGCAAGAGAGTTCCAGAAAAACATCTATTTCTGCTATTGACTATGTCAAAGCCTTTGACTGTGTGAATCACAATAAACTGTGGAAAATTCTGAAAGAGATGGGAATACCAGACCACCTAACCTGCCTCTTGAGAAATCTGTATGCAGGTCAGGAAGCAACAGTTAGAACTGGACATGGAACAACAGACTGGTTCCAAATAGGAAAAGGAGTACATCAAGGCTGTATATTGTCACCCTGCTTATTTAACTTCTATGCAGAGTACATCATGAGAAACGCTGGACTGGAAGAAACACAAGCTGGAATCAAGATTGCCAGGAGAAATATCAATAACCTCAGATATGCAGATGACACCACCCTTATGGCAGAAAGTGAAGAGCAACTAAAAAGCATCTTGAAAGTGAAAGAGGAGATTGAAAAAGCTGGTTTAAGCTCAACATTCAGAAAACTAAGAAAATGGCATCCGGTCCCATCACGTCATGGGAAATAGATGGGGAATCAGTGTCAGACTTTATTTTTTTGGGCTCCAAAATCACTGCAGATGGTGACTGCAGCCATGAAATTAAAAGACGCTTACTCCTTGGAAGAAAAGTTATGATCAACCTAGACAGCATATTCAAAAGCAGAGACATTACTTTGCCGACTAAGGTCCATCTAGTCAAGGCTATGGTTTTTCCAGTGGTCATGTGTGGATGTGAGAGTTGGACTGTGAAGAAGGCTGAGCCCAAAGAATTGATGCTTTTGAACTGTGGTGTTGGAGAAGACTCTTGAGAGTCCCTTGGACTGCAAGGAGATCCAACCAGTCCATTCTGAAGGAGATCAGCCCTGGGATTTCTTTGGAAGGAATGATGCTAAAGCTGAAACTCCAGTACTTTGGCCACCTCATGCGAAGAGTTGACTCATTGGAAAAGACTTTGATGCTGGGAGGGATTGGGGGCAGGAGGAGAAGGGGACGACAGAGGATGAGATGGCTGGATGGCATCACTGACTCGATGGATGTGAATCTGAGTGAACTCCGGGAGTTGGTGATGGACAGGGAGGCCTGGTGTGCTGCGATTCATGGGGTCGCAAAGAGTCAGACACGACTGAGCAACAGAACTGAACTGAATGTCCTGGCTATCGTAAATAGTGCTGTGATGAGAATTACGGTATCTGTGTCTTTTTAAATTGGAGGATAATTGTTTTACAATGTTGTGTTGGTTTCTGCTGTGTAACAGTGTAAATCAGCCATGTGTGTGCACATGCGCTAAGTCACTTCAATTGTGTGCAACTCTGTGCGACCCTATGGACTGCAGCCTGCCAGGCTTCTCTGTCCTTGGGATTCTCCAGGCAAGAATACTGGAGTGGGCTGCCATACCCTCCTCCAGGGGATCTTCCTGACCCAGGGATCAAACCTGCATCTCTTATGTCTCCTGCATTGGCAGGTGGGTTCTTCACCACTAGCGCCACCTGGGAAGCCCATGAATCAGCCATGGGTATACATATATCCCCTCCCTTTTGAGCCCCCCTTCCAAACCTACCCCCATCCCACCCTTTTAGGTCATCACAGGCTGGTTCCCTTGTTATACAGGAACTTCCTACTATCTATCTATTTTACATCCTGTTATGTATATATGTCAATGATACTCTCTCAATTGTACCACCCTCTTCTTCCCCTGGTATGTCCACAAGTCCGTTCTGTGTCTCTATTCCTGCCCTGAAAATAGATTCATCAGTACCATTTTTCTAACCCCCATATATATGAGTTAATGTATGATATTTGTTTTTCTGACTTACTTCACTCTGTATAATAGGCTCTAGGTTCACCTACCTCAGCTCAACTAACTCAAATTGATACCTTTTTATGGTTCAGCAATACTCCACTGTGTATATGTACTTCTTTATCCATTCATCTGTTGATGGACATCTAGGTTGCTCTCATGTCCTGGCTACTGTAAACAGTGCTGCAGTGAATACTGTGTGTCTTTTTGTAATTTCATTTATTTATTTTTGGCAGTGCTGGGTCTCTGTTAATTCGTGCAGGCTTTCTCTAGTTGAGGCAAGTGGGGGCCACTCTGTTGTGGTTCGTGGGCTTCTCACTGTGGTGGCTTCTCGTTGTGGAGCACAGATTCTAGGCATGCAGGATTCAGGAGTTGCAGCACGTGGGCTCAGCAGTTGTCACTTGTGGGTTCTAGTGCATGGGCTCAGGAGTTGTGGGACGTGGGCTCAGTTGTTCAACAGCATCTGGAATCGTCCCCAACCAGGGATTGAACCCATGTGCCCTGAATTGGGAGGTGGATTCTTATCCACTATGCCACCAGGGAAGTCCCATGGGATGCACGAGTCTTTTTGTATTACGCTTTTCTCAGGGTATTTGCCCAGTAGTGGGATTTCCATGTCAAAGGTAGTTTTATTCCTAGTTTTTAATGCAATCTCCATTCTGTTCTCCATGGTGGTTATATCAAATTTACATCCCCACTAACAGTGCAAGAGGGTTCCCTTTTCTCCACATCCTCTCCAGTCTTTACCGTTTGTAGATTTTAAAAATATTTATTTATTCTTGATTGATGATTGGTTTAGAATATTGTTTGTAGATTTTTTGATGATGGCCATTTTGATCTGTGTGGTGTTAATACCTCATTGTAGTTTTGATTTGTATTTCTCTAATAATGAGTGAGATTGAACATCTTTTCATGTCTTTGTTGGCCATCTGTATGTCTTCTTTGGAGAAATATCTGTTAGCCCTTCCACCCATTTTTTGATTTGGTTGTTTTTCTGATATTGAGCTTCATGAGCTGCTCATATATTTTGGAGATAATCCTTTGTCACTTGCTTCATTTGCAATTCTTTTATCCTATTCTGAGAGTTGTTTTCTCATCTTGTTTATAGTTTCCTTTGCTGTGCAAACTTTTCAAGTTTAATTAGGTCCCATTTGTTTATTTCCATTACTCTAGGAGGTAGGTCAAAGAGGATCTAACTGTGATTTACATCAAGAGTGTTCTGCCTATGTTTTCCTGTAAGAGTTTTATAGTTTCTGGCCCTAAATTTAGGTATTTAATATATTTTATATTTGTGTATGATGTTAGGAAGTGTTCTATTTTTATTCTTTTACATGAGCTGTCCAGTTTTTCTAGCACCACTTATTGAAGAGGCTGTCTTTTCTCCACTCTCTCCTCTGTCAAAGATAAAGTGCCCATAGAAGTGTAGGTTTTTCTCTGGGCTTTCTATCTTGTCAGATGGAACTATATTTCCGTACTGTTTTGATGACTGTAGCTTTGTACTATAGTCTGAGGTCAGAATTGTTGATTCCTCCAGCTCCATTTTTCTTTCTCAAGATTGCTTTGGCTATTTGGGATCTTTGTGATTTCATACAAATTGTAAACTTTTTTGTTCTAGTTCTGTGGAAAATGCCATTAGTAATTTGATAGGGATTTCATTGAATCTGTAGACTACTTTGGGTAGTATAGTCATTTTCACAATATTGATTCTTACAATCCAAGAACATGATATATTCTTTCCATCTGTTTATGTCCTCTTTGATTTCTTTCATCAGTGTCTTAGTTTTCTGCATACAGGCCTTTTGTCTCCTTAGGTACATTTATTCCTAGGTATTTTATTCTTTTTCTTGCAATGGTGAGTGGGATTCACTTTTAAATTTCTTTCTGATTTTTCGTTGTTAGTGTTTAGGATTGCAAGGGACTTCTGTGTAGTAATTTTCTATACTGCAACTTTACTAAATTCATTGATCAGGTCTAGTAATTTTCTGATGGTATCTTAAAGTAGTATCATGTTTGCAAAGAATTTTTCTTCTTTTCTGATCTGAATTTTTATTTCTTTTTCTTCTCTGATTGCCATGGCTAGGACTTCCAAAGCTAGGTTGAATTACAGTTTCAAGAGTGATCATCCTTGTCTTGTTCCTGATCTTACAGGAAATGCTTTCAGTTTTTCACCATAAGAATAATGTTTACTATGGATTTGTCATATAATGCCTTTATTATGTTGAAGTAGTTTCCTTCTATGCCCACTTTCTAGTTCACCATAAATGTGTGTTGAATTTTGTTGAAAGCTTTTTCTTTATGTTGAGATTATGATATAGTTTTATCTTTCAATTTGTTAATATGGTGTATCACATTATTGTGTATATTGAAGAATCCTCGAATCCATGGGATAAACCCCTCTTGATCATGGCATATGATCCTTTTAATGTGTTGTTGGATTCTATTTGCTAGTATTTTGTTGAAAATTTTTGCATCTATATTCATCAGTGATATTGGCCTGTAAGCAGTGATCAGGCCTTTTTTCCTGATCTTTGTCTGGTTTTGGTATCAGGGTGATGGTGGCCTCATAGAATGAGTTTGGGAGTGTTCCTCCCTTTGCAATTTTTTGTAAGAGTTTGAGAAGGATAGGCTTTAGCTTTTCTCTCAATGTTTGACAGAATTTTCCTGAGAAGTCATCTGGGCATGGGCTTTTTTTTTTTTTTGAAGATTTTTGATCACAGTTTCGGTTTCAGTGCTTGTGATCAGTCTATTTATAATTTCTATTTCTTCTTGGTTCAGTCTTGGAAGGTTGTACTTTTCTAAGTATTTGTCCATTTTTTCCCAAGCTGTCCATTTTATTGGCAAATAGTTGCTCATAAAAGTCTCTTATGAGTCCTTGTATTTCTGTATTGTCTGCTGTAACTTTTTTCATTTCTAATTTTATTGATTTTAGTCTTCTTCCTTTCTGATGAATCGGGCTAATGGTTTGTCAGTTTAGTTTATCTTCTCAAAGAGCCAGCTTTTTATTGTTTTCTTCTTATTTCTGCTTTGATCCTTATGAGTTTTTTCCTTCTACTAACTTCAGTGTATTTGTTATTCCTTTCCTAGTTGCTTTAGATATGGTTAGGTCGTTTATTTGATATTTTTTCTATCCTGGAGTGTTCTGTGTGCACTTGAGAGAAAGTGTATTCTGCTGCTTTTGGATGGAATGTTCTATAGGTATCAATTAGGTCTATCTGGTCTAATGTGTCATTTAAGGTCTGTGTTTCCTTATTGATTTTCTGTTTCAGTGGGGTGTTAAAGTCCCCTACTATTATTGCGTTACTGTCAATTTCCCCTTTTATTTTTGCTAGCATTTGTCTTATGTATTGAAGTGTTCCTATGTTGGGTGCATAATTTATAACTGTTATATGATCTTCTTGGATTGATCACTTGATCATTATGTAGTGTCCTTTCTTATCTAACAGTTTTTATTTTAAAGTCTATTTTGTCTGATATGAGTATTGCTACTCCAGTTTTATCTTTACTTCCATTTGTATGGAATATCTTTTTCCATCCCCTCACTTTCAGTCTGTATATGTTCCTAGGTCTGAAGTGGGCTTCTTGGGAGCAGCATATACACAGTTCTTGTTTCTGCATCCTTTCAGCCAGTCTATATCTTTTAAATGCTTTACTTTTAAGGTAGTTATCTATATGTATTGCCATGTTCTTGTTTTGAGTTTTTGTTAGTCTTTTTCTTCTCTTGTGTTTCTTGCCTAGACAAACTCCTCTACCATTTGTTTTAAGGCTGACTTGGTGGTGCTGAATTCTCTTAGCTTTTGCTTGTCTGTAAAGCTTTTCTTGATCCAATCTGAATGAGATCTTGCTGGGTAAAGTAACCTTGGCTGTAGGTTTTCCCCTTTTATCACTTTTATCCTGCCACTCCCTTCTGGTCTGAAGATTTTCTGCTGAAAAATCAGCTGACAGTCTTATGGAGATTCCTTTGTATGTTATTTTTTTGATTTTCTCTTGTTGCTTTTAATATTTTTTCTTTGTATTTAGCTTTTGTTAGTTTGATGAAAATATGTCTTGGTGTGTTTCTCCTAGGGTTTATCCTGTATGGGACTCTATCAAACCTACCAAATACATAGAGATAAAAATGTAAATTAGACAAAATGAGACAACAGAGGAATATATTCCAAATGAAGGCATGGGATAAAATATAAGAACTAAGTGAAGTGGAGATAGGCAACTTACCTGGGAAAGGAAAGCGACATCCAGGTCCAGGAAGCAGAGTCCCAAACCAGATCAACCCAAAGAAGACTACACTGAAACACACTGCCATTAAAATGGGAAAAATTAAAGACAAAGAGAGAATAGTAAAAGCAGCAAGGGAAAAAGCAGTTAAATTAGATATAAGGGAGCTCCCATAGGCTGTCAGCAGAAACCCTGCAGGCCAGAAGGGAGTGGCATGATATGGTTAAAGTGATGCAAAGGAAAAAAATACAACTAATACTGGCGAGGCTTTTATTCAGATCTGATGGAGACATCAAAAGCTTTACAAGCAAGCAAAAGCTAAGACAGTTCATCAACACCAGAGCAACTTTACAAAAAATGTTAAAGGTATTTCTCTAAGTGAAAAAGAAAAGGCTTGTCTTTCATGATTTCATAATTCATGAAAATTATAAAAAGAAAAAGCTCATTGGTAAATGCAAATATATGTAAAGGGAGTAAATCAACGAAACTGTATTGTTGATCCTGCTCACAGTGCCAACTGTCTCGCTGTTCTCACTGTTCACACAGTTAACTGTTCATTAAACCCAGGGTAGGCAAGGTGTGAACTAAGAGGCTATAAGAAGACACGAAGAGCCGTAGGAACTACAAACACGTTTATTCTCTCCTGGCTGGCACAGAAGCCGTACCGGAATTCTGTCCTCTCATGGGCGACCCCGTGGACACAGCTGTAATGCAGCAGTGAATGACACCACTTTCTAGGTGGAGCTCCTGTCCCTACAGCACAAAGCAGCTTATGACCAGGCAAGCACCTCATAGCATGCGTGTGCAGTGTTGTAAGTCATCTCAGCTGCTACACAGTCATTATTTACAAAACATGGGGCGACAGAGCCTGAACATGCCATCTTGGCTAATTTGCTCTCTCCCTCGACACATGTAAAGCTAAAAGGTTAAAGAAAAAAGGAGCAAAAGCATCTATATGCATGATAAGTAGGGAATCACAAACAAAACATGATGCAAAAACAGTAAACATGGTAAGGAGTAAAAATGCAGGGTTGTTAAAAATGCATGAGAACTTAAGAGATCAGCAACTTAAAACAACCACATATTGTGTAGAGATTGCTATATATAAACATCACGGTAATCATAAAGCAAAAATTTGTAATAGACATAGATACAGGAAGAAAGGAATTTGAACATAATACTAAAGTCATCAAATCACAAAGGAAGAGAACAAAAGAAAAAAGGAAAAAAAAAACCCAAAACAATTTACAGAATGGTATACGTACATACCTATCAATAATTACTTTAAATGTGAATAGACTAAAGGGCCAATCAAAAGATATAGAGTAGCTGGATGAATAAAAAAAAGCAAAAGGTATATTGTCTATAAGAGACTCATTTTAAAGCTAAAGACACAAACAGACTGAAAGCAGGGGAATGGAAAAAGGTATTCCCTGTAAATAGAGACAAAAAGAAAGCTGGGATAGCAATATCTGTATCAGACAAAATAGACTTTAAGACAAAAACTGTAACTAGAGAAAAGGTAGGACATTACATAATGCTCAAGGGGTCAATCCAAGAAGATATAACAATTGCAAATATATATGCACCCAAAATAGAAGCATCTGAATACACAGAGCAAATATTAACACACATAAAGGGAGAAACTGACAGTAACACAATAATAGAAGGGAATTTAAGAACTTCTAGTAACTTAACTCACTCAATGGGCAGATCATATATACAGAAAATCAATTAAGGGAACACTGGCCTTAAATAACAGGTTATTCCAGATAGATACACACGTTACATATACACACACTCCATTCCATCCAAAAGCAGCAGAATACATTCCGGTACACATAGAACATTCTCCAGGACAGATCACATGCCAGGTCACAAAACAATTCTCAGTAAATTTAAGAAAACTGAAACCATACAAGCATCACTTTCAAACACAGTGCTATGAGACTAGTAATCAACTTCAAGAATAAAACTGGAAAAATCACATTCACATAGGATAAACAATATGCTACTAAACAACTGATGAAGTACAACAGAAATCAAAGAGGGAGTCAAAAAACACCTGGGAACAAATGAAAACAAATAAAATGACCCAAAATATATGGGATGCAATGAAAGTGGTTCTAAGGGAGAAGTTTATAGTAGTATAAGCCTTGACCTCCAGAAACAAGAAAAATTTCAAATAAACAACCCAACCTTACACCTAAAGAAACTAGAAAAAGAAAACAAACAAAGCCCAATGTTACCAGAAAGAAAGAAATGATAAAGATCAGAGCAGAATGAAAATGAGACTAAAAAAATACTAGGAAAGATAAATGAAATTAACAGCGGTTCTTCGAAAAAATTGCAGGAGACATAAGAGACACAGGTTTGACTCCTGGGTCAGGAAGATCCCCTGGAGGAGGGCATGGCAATCAACTCCAGTATTCTTGCCTGGAGAATCCCATGGACAGAGGAGTCAGCTGAGCTGTCAGGGTCACAAAGAGTTGGGACATGACTGAACTGACTTACCACACACACAGGCAATATCTATTTATGATACAGTCTCCAAAAAGTGGGTACAGCAGGAATATACCTCAACAAAATAAAGGCCATATGATGAGGTCACAGCTTAACAGCATACACAACAATGAAAAGCTGAAATCATTTCCTCTAAGATCAGGAACAAGACAAGGTTGGCTAGTCTTGGCAGTTTTATTCAAAATAGTATTGGCAGTTGTAGCCACAACAATTAGATAAGAAAAAGAAATAAAAATCCAAATTGGAAAGGAAGAAGTAAAACTGTCACTGTTTGTAGATGACATGATACTTACATAGAAAACCCTCAAGACACCACCAAAAATTACTAAAGCTCATCAGTGAATTCAGTTGTAGGATACAAAGTTAATATAGCAAAATCTGTTGAAATTCTATACACTAACAACAAACTATCAGAAAGAGAAATTAAGAAAACAATTCCATTTACAACCATATGAAAAAGAATAAAATATCTAGGAATAAATTTAACCAAAAAAAAAAAAAAAAAAAACCCAACAACAACAAAAGGCCCAATGTGATTAAAAAACGGGCAGAAGACCTGAATAGACACTTTTGCAAATGAAACACCACGCTGGCCAACAGGCACACAAAAAGATCCTCAATGTCACTAATCATCAGGTACATGCAAATCAAAACCACAATGAGATATCACCACCTCACACCTGTCAGAAAAGCTATTATCAAAAACACAGCAAATAACAAGTGTTGGTAAGGATACAGAGAAAAGGGACCCTTCACACACTTTATAAACAAAGTAGACTTTTAAGTCAAAATCCATCATAAGAGACAAAGAAGGACATATAATGATAAAAAAGGTTGATTCACCAAGAAGATAAAACACTTATAAACATATATGTACCCAACATCAGAGCTCCTAATATGTAAAGCAATAATTTCTTATTAGCAAAATTAAAGGGAGAAATAGATTTAGAAAGACAGAAGAAAACTTCAAAACCCTCTTTCAATAATGGATAGAACAGCAAGACAGAAGATCAATAAGGAAATGGAGGCCTTGAATAACATTAGAGACATATACAGAAATGTGTTACTGAACAGTAGCTCTCAAGTGCATACGGAATATTCTCTGGGGTAGATGATACGTAAGGCTGCCACAAATAAGTCCTAATAAATTTTAAAGACTAAAACCATACAAAGCATCTATTCTAATCATAATGGATAAAACTAAAGAAATCAATAGCAAGAAGAAAACTGGAAGCTCCGCAAGTATGTGGAATTTACACAGTATATCCTTAAACAACCAATGGGTCAAAGAAATCACATGCAAAGTTAGAAAATACCTTTGAGATAAATGAAAATGAAAACACAACATATGAAACCTTACAAGATGCAGCAAAAGTCAAGCTAAGAGATAAATTTATAGTTGTAAATTTTTAATTAAAAAACATTAAGTCAGTAACCTAACTTTACACCTTAAAAAACTAGAAAAAGAATAACAAACTAAACCCAGAACAAAAGCAATAATGAAGATTAGAGCAGAGATAAAATTTAGAATAGGAAAAAAAAAAAAGAAAAAACAATAAAACAAAGAGCTGGTTCATTGAAAAGATCAACAAAATGAACTTTAGCTAGACTAAAAGAAGACTCTAAATAACTAAAATCAGATATCAAAGAAGGGATATTAGTATCAACTTTACAGAAATAAAAAGAATTATGAGGGAGTACTATGAACTATACCAGGAGTCCCTGGTGGCTCAGAGGTTAAAGCATCTGCCTGGAATTCAGGAGACCTGGGTTTGATCCCTGGGTCAGGAAGCTCCCCTGGAGAAGGAAAATGGCAATCCACTCCAGTACTCTTTGCCTGGAAAATCCCATGGAGGGATGGAGTCCCAGTCCATGGGGTCACAAAGAGTCGGACACGACTGAGCGACTTCATTTTCACTTTCACTATGAACTGTATGTCAAAGCAGGATAACCTAGACAAAAATGGATAAATTCTAGAAACACAATGGGCCAAACTAGAAACAGGAAAAAAACAGAAATATGAATAGACCTGTAATTAGTAAAGAGACTGAAATGATAATTAAAAGAAACCACCCAACAAGAAAACCCCATGACAAGACAGCGTCACTGGTGAACTCTAGCAGACATGAAAACAATTAACATGGGTTCTCCTCAAATTACTCCAAAGGAAACTCAAGGGGAGGGAACACCTCCAAACTCCAAATTCTGAGGCCAGCAGTATCTTGATGCCAAAAACAGAGAAAGATTGTACAGGACAAGAAACACTACAGACCAATATCCTGGAAGTATACAGATTCAAAAATTCTCAACAAACAAGGGGTGGGAGTGGGTGAAGGGGATCAAAAGGTACAAATTTCCAGGGTAATTAAGTCATAGGGATGTAATGTACAGCAAGCACACCAACTGTAGTTAATAGTACTGGATTGCATATTTTAAAGTTGCTAAGGGAGTAAATTTTATAAGTTCTCATCACAAGAAAAAAATATGAACTACGTATGGTGATGGATATTAATTAGACTTATTGCAGTGATTTTACAATATAAAGACTGAATCATGTTGTACATATGAAACTAGGAGAATGCTGCCTGTGAATTATATCTCAATGAAAACAAACAAAAAAACACTGCTTCAGACTGTAATATTAAAAAATCTATCTGAAAATAACCTTTAATTGTAGTAATTCACCCCTCCGTACCCCCCCACCTTTGTTACAATTCAGCTTAAGGAAGTATATCAATTCTTTAAGAGTCACATGTTTAAAAGAACTGTTACAATTAAATGGGGATATTGAACAAGATAGGTGGAAACATCCTCTACACAGGAGAATCATATAACAAAGTAAATAAACCTAATAAGCCGATATTAATCACATGTAACCCAGTGAAGGCCCTCTTCAGAATGACTTTTTGAATATTGCTATGACAAAGATGATTATGTATCAGGTGACTGTGAGGTTAAGTTAAAAATCTCTGATGCTATTAGTATCATTAGTGATAATTATTACTGATTGTCATTAGAGTAAAATTATCATTTCTAATTATTTCCAAGGTTATCAACTTCCTGAAATTGGGTTCATACTTTCTACACTTTGAGATTCCCTATATTATTAAGTATCATGATCTAAGTATAAATGTTTGTTAAACTGAATTTCTGCCTAAGTTGACAGCCTTTTATTTTCAGTCTAGGAAAATAAAATTTATTAAGCTAAAAAGACAGCGTCTTTGAATTATTTTATAAAATGTATTTTGACTAAGAAAAAAAGCTCTTAGCAATAAAAGTTATATAGATACTAAACAATTATCTCAACTTTCACTTTAGTTAAGAGATAACTTTATATATGGATAAACTGTATATATTACATTTTCAAAAATAACTTGTGTCAAATTGGATGTTAAAACAGAGCAGAGATTGCCCTTAAAATTCTGAATTGTCTGCATTACAGGTATTTGGCTAATTAACCCTTTATTCTACCAGTAGAGGCGGGTAACAGTCACCATGCTGTGATAATTCTCTTGCCGCCTATAATACCACTGTGTATTACACCAATTTAAGCAGTTGAACTAGGCCACACTGCCAGCATAGCCAGAAAAATAACGGTAACTTTAAAGTTAAAACACCAGTTGCTTTTTGTTAGGGAAGAACTATCAATGAGCAGGAAGAGCAAGGCCATCGTCTAGGAATCGCATGGCTACAGTGTACAATATAAACAAGAGTACGTTCATGAGCTATCACAGGTGTTCAATGCTTTCAACAGTTAAAACAAGACAGTATTCGATTAATATAGAGGTAAACACAAATTTTAATCACCTTGTGACTAATGTTAATGACAGCAACAAAATCATGGTATTTTTCCTAGTAAATGTTTTTTAAAAAAATCCTCAACAAAATCTTAGCCAACAAAATTCAATAGTACATAAAAGAATTATGTACTTTATAGTTCAAAACACAAATATCAATTAGTGTGATACATCACATTAACAGAACAAAGGGTAAAACCCACATGACCATCTTAATTGATGCACAAAAAGTGTTCGACAAAATTCAACATCTCTTCATGATTAAAAACATTTAACAAACTGAACAGAAGGAAACTATAACAACATAATAAAGGCAATACATGACAAGCCCACAGATAACATCATACTCTGTGGTGAAAAACTGAAAGCTCTTCCTCTAAGATCAGGAAGAATTAAGGATGCCCATTTAAAAAATATTTATTGGATTGACTGATGTGGCTGCTTCCGGTCTTAGCGGCAGCATGCAGGATCTTTCGTTGTAGTACACAGGCTATTTATTTGTGGTGCACAGGCTTCCTTGCTCTGTGGCATGTGAGGTCTTAGCTCCCTGATCAGTGATCAAACCCACATTGCATTGCAGGAGGATTCTCAACCACTGGACCACCAGGGAAGTCCCAGGATGCCTGTTTTTGAGACTTCTAATCAAACAGTACTAGAAGTCCTAGCCAGAGCAATTACCTAAGGAAAAAAAAAAGTTAACCAAATTGGAAATAAAATCTATTGGTAGACATAATCTTCTATGTAGATGTGCCAAAAGATTCTATACCCCACACCCACACACGTTAGAATTAACAAATTTAGCAAAATTGAATGATATAAAATATGTAAAAATCTGTTGTATTTCTACATGTTAACAATGAAAAATCCTAAAAGGGAATTAAGGAAACAATTCAATTTACAACTGCATCAAAAAGAATAAAATACTTAGGACTAAAGTTAACCAAGGAGGTGAAAGAGAGACTTGTGCACTGGAAACTACACTGGAAACAAAGCTGATGAAAGAAGTTACAGAAGATGACATATAGGAAGGCGTCATGTGTCCATAAGTTGGAAGATTCCCAAGATGTCAATACTACCCAAAGTGATCTACCAAACCAATTCAATCCCTATCAAAATCCCAATGATGTTTATTACAGAAAAATATAGTTCATTCTAAGATTCAAACAAAATTTCAAATGACTCCCAAATAGCCAAAACAGTCTCAAAAGATAATTAAGTATAAGGACCCACACTTTCTGACTTAAAATTTTAATACAAAGCTACAGTAGTCAAAGCAGTATACTGGCACAAAGACAGGTATACTGACAAGAGTCCAGAAAAAGACATAATAGACATACACGGTCAAATAATTGTTGACAAGGGTACCAAGATCATTCAATGGCAAAGGACAATATTTCCAACAAATGGTATTTTAAAAACTAGATATTCACGTCAAAAAAAAAAAAAAAGGTATATGCTTACCTTAAATCAAATGCAAGTTAACTCAAAATGGATCAAAGACCTAAATACAAGAGAGAAAACTCTTAATAAAAAACTGTAAGAAAAGCTTCAGGACATTGGATCCAACAATTATTTGTTGGACACCACAGAAGAACAGGCAGTTAAAGAGGAAACAAATAAAGTGAACTACACCAAAATTAAAACCAATTATGTGTCAGAGGGTACAACAGTGAAAATGCAACCCAAGAAGTTGGGGGGAAAAATTACAAATCTAATAAAGTTATCCAGAATACATAAAGAACTCTGACAACTCAACAAGGAAAAACTTACTTTTAAAATGGGCAAAGGATCTGAACAGACATTTCTTCAAAGAAGATATCCAAAGCCTCCAAAAGAATACAAATGTTCAGTATCACTAATTATTAGGGAAATACAAATCAAAACTACAATATAATACAATTTCACATCTATTAGGATGGCTACTATCAAAAAAAACAGAAAATAAGTGTTGGTGAGGATGTAGACAAATTGGTCCTGTTGGTGAGAATGTTAAATAGCCATTATGGAAAACAGCATGGCAGTTCTTCAAAAAATTAAACAATTACAGTATGATCCACCATTTCCACTTCTGGGTATATACGTGAAATTGAAAGTAGGGTCTCAAAAGAAGTATTTGTATACCCGTGTTCATGGCAGCATGTTATTCACAATGGCCAAAAGGTAGAAGCAACCCACCAAGTGTCTGTCAACAAAATGGACTGACAAAAGGTGGTATATACAGACAACGGATTATCATTCAGCCTCAAAATGAATGGTACAACATGGATGAACCTTGAGAACAGTAAGCTAAGTGATCAAGTCAAAAAAGGTAATATGATTCCACTTACATGAGATACCTAGAGCAGCCAAAATTGGAGACAAAGTAGAATGGTGCTTGCCAGGCTAAGGGGAGAGAGGAGAAAGGAGTTACTGTCCAAAGGGTAGTTTCAGCTTTGCAAGCTGAGATTTCTGGAAATGCTAAGTAGTGATTGCGGCACAACAAAGTGAACGCTGTATTGCCACTAACTGCATACGTAAAAACTGTCCTCTATGATGGCAAAATTTATGGGTATTTTACATATTCACAATTTCCCCGTTAAAATTAATTAACAATTAAAACTTGTTAACTGAATAAATAAATGATTCTGCATCACTGCCATCCATGTGGTCAAAGCTGCCACCACCAACACTGGGAAAAACTAAAGGTCCTCGTTTTGGAAAGAAATATGCTTAAGTATTTGGGGATCAAGAGGCAAGCTGTAAGTACCTCACACTTCTGTGAAAGCAAGCGTAGCACAATGTTCACACTTGCTGTACACAGGTGAAATGTATATGGGATTTATTTTTACCATTCTTGCAACACTACTGTAAATTGGAACTATTTCCAATTAAAAAAAAACGAGGCTATTCTTGGCCAGTTTTGAGACTAAAATAAACCATGCAGCAATGGCCATTTATACAGAAAACTATTTTTTTTGACATTTAAAATTTCTCAGGTATGATTATCACATTAATACCTGGCACCATCACAAATTTTCACCCTATATGCGTGAAAGTTTTAGGTGACTGGGACTTACCACTTTAAATGCTAGAATGGTGCACGGATAGCTTTCAAGTCTTTTTAAAGTGCTACTTTACTTTTCTTGTTTATAATTTTTAATGGTCAAGGTCATCAACATCTGCTTCAGTAGATGGCTGTGCTTTTTCTCACAAGTGTTTCTGAGAATATGATGCAAAAATGATGCTGCAGATAATAGCTGTTCTTCCATCTCCACCTAGTGGTTAGTTATTACCTCTATCTTTACCTACCTGCTTTTTACAATGATCACATTGGTACTTTTAAATTTATTGAAAATAAGGGTAAGAGATCCTGAGCGATTCTTTTGTTAAGTGCACAGACTTCACATTTTGGTTGTTCAAAGACTTTTACCAACAATCTCATGTGTTTCTGAATATCAACAGTCAGATAACCCTTCCCCAATTTGTAACATAAGACTTCTATAATTAAAATCAATGACTTATTCTTGGATTTAGTCATCTTGATTAATGAGATTTCTCATAAATAAGTCTGCAGAGACTATAAAAATGACTTTAAAGTATCACAAAAATAGAACGATACAGCTGTACGTTATACTATTCTCTGTCTCAACTGCCTGGCTGCTCATCAGCAGTTATAGCGATTTCCAATTATGTCCCTGTTTCCTCTTAGATAGCACTTCTTAATCTTTTCTCAAATTGTAGGACCCCGCTCCCCCAAAGAGAAAATGAATTTGAAGGTGAAGGTGAAGTTGCTCAGTCGCGTCCGACTCTTTGCAACCGCATGGACCGTAGCCCACCAGGCTCCTCCGTCCATGGGATTTTCCAGGATAGAGTACTGGAGTGGGGGTGCCATTGCCTTCCCCAGGGGATCTTCCCGACCCAGGGATGGAACCCCAGGTCTCCCGCATTGTAGGTAGACGCTCTAACCGTCTGAGCCACCAGAGAAGCCCTTATAATTAGTTTTATTATAAAGGATTCAAATGAGGATCAACCAGATGAAGACACACGGAAGATGAGCTAAGGTCTGGGAGGGAAGGCCGAGCTTCTGCACCCTTTGTGGAATCAAGGCACATCGCCATTGCAGCACATCAGCGTGTGCACTGACGAACACAGGAAGCGCCACTGAGCCTCAGTGGCCCGAGTTTTTAACTAAGGCTTCATTATTTGGGCACGACTGATTACAACATGGGGCATTACAACTAGGTCAGGTCAATCTCCAGGGTCTCCACCCACCCACCACAGGGCCTGCCCAAAATTCCAACCCTCTGTGTGGTAGGTCCTTTCTGGTGACCAGCCCCCATCCTAGTTACCCAGGGGTCTACCATGACTTGCCTCATTAGCAATATAAAGACATTCCTCGTGCTCAGGAAATCCCAAGGGTCTTAAGAGGCGCACAGTGAGGAACCAAGGATGGAGGCCAGACAAACCATACCAGAGTTGGAAGGTTGAACTTTGAAGGGTCAAACCACTGCAACAGCTACAATTTTCCTTCACTCACCAAGAACCAATTTTCACCCTGGTAGAGAATGCACCCTTGAAGACAATGAAGAGACAGCCCCCCAAAATCAGAATGGAATTTTATTGTGTAAAGTTTATAGAAGTATGACTAGTATTCTTCTGTACAAAGTGCACAACAAATGGTTTTAAATATAACTGAGAGAAATGCGAATCCTATGACGTTTGATACAAGCTGCATCATTTACAGGTACACTAAAAAAGTTTTTAAAATATCATCTTTCTCCAAAGAGTCCATTGCGCATTTCTGAAGAGTAGCGACGGGGAACCTCCCAGGCAGTCACAAGGGCATCTTATTGCCCTCGATGCTGATTTTTACTGCGTGTGCAGATCTGCTTTTTTTCCTGATGTCTGTGAACTTTCTCATCTGTTTATCCAGTCGACTGATACCCTTCTTGGAGGTCCCCTGAAACTAAGAATGGGGTAAAAATTAAAGAGCAAATTACTGAAACACATATATTTAGTTTTGTCGTTTACCTTCTTTTATCTGAAAGTCAGCAGACTGAAGAGTTCCCAGCTCTGGAATAACCAGAGTAAGCTTTGGTGACCTCAGGAACAACAGGGCAACAACCCTTTTATGGTTAAAGATTTGTTGTTAGGTAATTTCTTCTATATTTTTAAAAGACTGTTATGTCTCAAAAAAGTGTGGTTTCCAAGAAATTGACACCTTTAAGAAATGCTGAAAAGGTCTGCCATTTATGTTGGATCAGGGCAAACTCTTCTTGTTTGGTACAGTAATGCCAGCAATCCCAATCTTCATGAACGCTGAGTAGTTAAAAAGAAATGAGTTCTTTTAGTTCTTTTCCCCAGATATTTACTACTCAATTACCTGTGAAGCTTAATCCAAAGAATGCTAAATAAGGTAGAGACTAGGAGATACTTCAGGGCTGGTACTAGTGTGGTGAAGTTCTTTTGAGTTGGGGAACCCCTCCTAGGCTTATCTCACCTTTAGATTCAGCTTCTACTTCAGATGTAAGCAAGGCTCTCTAATAAAATCACTCTTGAATAAGAGCTACACTGATACCCATCCTAGGTTTTCTATGTACATCCCAATTACAAATATTATGTTAACATCAATTTTAGTATTTGGCACTAGTACTGTGAGGGGGTGTAAAAATTCATTATCAGACGAGAAAGCGCTATCACCCTATGCCATACCCCAGATTTCTGGACAGTCCCAAGTATCTGACTTCCTTTCAGACAATGTGCCCTGATTTTTAGTATGTGCAGTCAGTGCACACTGGAAGCCTTACCGGCTCAGGTCTCTGGCAACTGCCCAACTCCCAGCAGCTCTACACATCAGCCTGGACTTCTTGTCCACTCCCAGCACTTTCTGTAACAATTTGAGCCCTCTAACCTCAGCAACTGGGACATGCCCAGGCTGCGCTGATCTACCCCTTGCTATAGATCATAAGACCTGTAGCTGGCAAATGCCTGGTTACCCCAAGTCTGAAAACACACAAAACTGAGTGCCTAGCATGTCAGATTCAGTAGCTTCTCTCTTGATTACTTAACCCTATGCCACCTAGGACAGTAAACTGTATACTGCACCACTTTATCAGTGAAAATCAAAAGTAGCCTGAAAGATTAGCAAGATGGGTTTGCTTTAAAAAATATGGTACAATTATATTATAATACAATATTTAGTCACTGAAGAATGTTTCCTCAAATGAATTTTTACCATGTTAAGTAAAACACAAACCTAACAAGGTATAAAAGAATATGATCACAATTTTGCTTAAGAGTTAAAACTCTACCACCACAACAAAAGAAACCCCAAACCAGTAATATGTTTATGCACACATATATAAAGGATTAAAGAAATAACCCAGAATGTTAATATATGGTGTGGTGGGATTGTAAGTGACACTAAGTTTATTTGTGCTTTTTGTATTTAAAGATTTATAGAAAAACATGCACTGCTTTGTCATTTTAATGTTATTTTAAAAGCATTCCATGGAATAAATTAGCATATAAACATACAATGTAGTGCAGGTTATTAAATTATTTAGAAGTGAAATATCAGAAACCTTAGAACAATGAACAAATTATTAATATATTTTTACATGATAGCTTATGCAGCCATTACAAATGATAAATATATAAGGTGGTTTAATGAGAGGAAGTGATCAAAATTATATAATTTTAATTATATTAAAATATCAATAGGAAACAAGGCAAAATTTTTGTCAAATTGCTTTTGAGTGGTGAGTGATTTTTCTTTTTATAATCTCAAAATTTTCTACAATTATAAACAGGAAAAAATAAGTTTAAAACATTACTGAAAATACATTTAACACATCAAAATTGTTAACAGTGGTGCTTTACATGGAGGAAGAACAGAATTTTGGGGAATGGGATTTATTCTACAGTATATTTACTCATGTAATTTCAAAAATAAGAATTACACTTAAAACAAAAAGAGTTTCATGTGAAAGCCATTAATTCACTGCAGTTTCCTCTTAGGAAGCATGTTCTCCAGTGACACTCATAGTGTCTGCAGTGTGGGAGCCGGGAGGGAACATGTGAGGGATCTTAACAGGGCGACAGCGCAGGGCAATCACTGCAATGCAACACGGGATGTGCTGGCTTGTGGTTTAGTTGCTCAGTCGTGTTCGACTCTTGCGACCCCATGGACAGTAGCCCGCTAGGCTCCTCTGTCCATGGGATTCTCCAGGCAAGAACACTGGAGTGGGTTGTCATTTCCTTCTCCAGGGGATCTTCCCAACCCAGGAATAGAACCCAGGTTGCTTGCACTGCAGGCAGATCCTTTACCAACTTAGCTACGAAACCAGCTCCCAAAACATGCCTTAATTATTATTTTTTGGACAGAGCTCTAGAAGCCAGACAGGCCAAGATAAGTAACAGTCCATTTTGATGGGAATGCTGGACAAAGAACTCTGAACTTCCCTCTCGTCATGCTGGTCACGTCTCAGTCTAGCAGGAGGCTGGGCCACCTCTTCCCCCCTCCCCAACACCTACAGGGAAGGCGGGATCCAGACTGTCAACACCAGCAGACAGGCACGTGCCCTTCCAAGAGAGACTGGCCATTAAACTTTTTATTACTTTTTTCTCTGCCCTATTGTAGATCTTGATTTTCTAAAATAAGTGTGCTGGGGAAGAAAATATATTATGAAAAAGAAGAATAAAAGAAAGGAAGAGACAGTGAGAATAGTAAAGGTAAAGAAAAACAGGGGTGGTGGGGAGGGGAAGGAGGGATATCAAGGGAAACAGAAATAGAGGAGAAAAGGGAAGGAGGAGACTCCTGGTGGTCTTCTGGTTAGGACTTCAGGTTTTCACTGCCTGGGTTCAATTCCTGGTCAGAGAACTGAGATCCCACAAGCCACAAGGTGTGACCAAAAAGAGGAGTAGTGGGGAGAAAAAAGGGAAGGAAGTAGAGATGAAGGAATTCTTAGCACTGAACCAGTGCTCTTCTACCCTTTATTTATTCTCAATGAATAAGACTGTGCTTGGACTACACAGTAGCTTGACAGCAAAGTGAACCGGCAAGAAAGTGAGTGTGTCTGTGGAAACAGCTGCCCAAGTAGGTCTAACAGAGGAGGCACAAAAGGCAGGCAACACACTTGACTCTCAACTGTTCACTGCAGCAAAGTGCTGCTGCTGACCTGGGAGCACAGCGGGTCAGTGGGTCTGGCTTTGTGAATGTTCCAAAGTCGTCTTCATTTCAGGCCATGGACCAAATGTATATTAATTAAATTTATCTCCTAAATATTCAGTGTCAGGATTTATGCAATGAGCCCTCAAAGGCAGGTTACTGAGCCACTGACAACAGGAAGCCACTTCCCTTCCACCAAGATGTTACTAACCAGCTTATATGCCTGTAAGGCAGACCAAACACTATGAATCTGGGCCCTGACAAAAACCTTTTTAATAAAAAGGGTACCAGGCAGAAAGACCAAAATATCTATCAGTGAGGTAATTATGTACTGGGGTACTGATAAAGGAAGGGAACCTCATATCAATTTCTAAATATTCAAGATGACCAGAATGTCACTAGGTGCCTGTCACAGTCATTATGTCAGGACTAAAAGTGGTTTTGGCCTTTTCTGGTTAGGAAAGCACACACACACACTTGTTTCCGCTCTAGCTGCTCAAGCCCATGCACAGAGCATGCTTCCCTAGGGATACCTCCCATAACGCTCTGGCAGGGCCAGGCTACAGGGGCATCCTGTTGCCTTCAATGCTGAACTTGACGGCACGGTGCACTCGGCTGAGCCGCTTCTGTTCTGCAAATCGCCGCTTATGCTTTTCCAATCGGCTTAGGCCCTTTTTAAGAATACCAGGCTAGAAAGAGTAGTTTGAATGGAGAATAAAAAAAGATTACTGAGCAGCAATGAGGATCAGCGAGTAGTGTTTACAGTGATGGCGACAGTGTCTCCCCTAAACACCTCCTAGCAGGCTGACTGACAACAGCTCAACAGGAAGGGAGGGGTAGGCTGCAAAGCAGGCGAGTTCTGTTTCTCAGGGTTCTAGAAAATAGAAGACTACACCAAAACACTCTAGCCTTCAAGCTTCAGTTGAAACAAAAGGAGTTAACATGAAGAGACTTCCCAACTGATAATGTTTCTTTAAGTCTGAAATAATGCTCACCAGTAATAATGGTCAGAAATATTACCAAACCAGTAATATAACCAGATAAACTGGCTAGATAAAGAGAAAATAGCTCTCTTCAAATCAGATAAACCTTAAGAGCTGCTTAAGGGTTCTCAAACATAAAGTAAAAGATAGACAGTAATCTGCATTCCAGATCCACCTTGCTGTCCCTGGACTGATGACTTACCCTGGATGATTCCATTTCCACATTCCACTTGGGCCTGACAACATAGTCCTTGTTCGAGGGCATGGGGACCCTTGCCCGGGCGCAGAATCCAGGATCTCCAGGTCTAAGAGCTCTGAGAATGGGAAGAAGAGCATGCTGCTTATGTGGCCAGCCTCAGCTGGGCCCAGGCACTCATCTGCACATCTGTGTCAGACCTCCTCTGCCCTCCTGACGTCACCCCACCCATGCCCTGCTGTCTTAGATGGCTTCATCACCACTCACACTGCCCTATCAACTGCAACTTTCCCCACAGAGCCAGCTTCCTCTGCAGGATTCCCTATCTCCTCTTCTCAGCTTCAGATATAATCGTGCCTCTCTCCTTTCTAAGGCTGGTTCCTCCATGAGGACTCTGAATCTCAGTTTCTCTGGTCTAACGGAGTTGCTTGTGTTCACTTGTGAGATGAGAAGTCAGGCAGTTGAAATGACCTCCCAAACTGAGTATGCCCATAAAGCGGTTTACATGGTTGTGCATATGCAACTCATACAGTAATCTTTTGGTCTGTTTCCTGTTTTGTTAAAAAAAAAAAAACCTGAGATATAGATTCACATGAAGTTTTAAGAATTGATACAGAGAGATCCAGTGTCTCTCTCAAAAAACAGCATGCAAACCACTACAGCACACTCACAAGCAGGATAGTGATGGTGCTGTCACTCAATTCTTACTTACATTCTCCCCAGTTTTGCTCGCACGCATTAGTCTCTGTGTATGTGTTTCTTCATAAGAAACCACGACACTATTTTCCAGAGTGGCTGTACCATTTTACCTGCAGCAGTGGATGAGTGATCCAGTTTTTCTGCATCCTTGCCAGCATTTAATGGTGTCACATACACTAACTTTCACATACAAATTTAAGAACTACCATGCTAAAGTAAGACTGCCATCCTTCAAAAGTCAAGTCTATTCAGTGTCTGGGAATTCGAATCACTCAACTTTTAGTATATGGAGATTGTTATATATGGTATATGGAGATTGTTGGATATGTGGGTATGTTGGGGTGGGGGGTGGAAGAGAAGGCTAAAAGATTCTAAACTGTTTCTATTCCCTGGTATGGTTTGCTCTATTCTTAAATATCAAGCTTCTATAACTTTCATATATGTGAACAGATCAACTGACTAGAAAATTTCCCACAACTCTTACTTTCCCCCTGAAGCCACTATCAGCAAACCTATCCACAAGTAAATGTCACATGCTCCCTCCAACTCATTTCCTGTTTTCCTTTTGTGATGTGGGTGCTGCGTAATTGCCAGCATTCACTGCACAGCCCCTCTGAAGTCTACTCTCCGCCACAGCCCCCTCCAGGGCAGCCTTGTCCTTCTCTAGGTTCTCTTCCAATATGTAGGATCACAGCTCCTCACTGGCCTTTGGTGGCTACACCCCTTTTCAAAGCATTCAGTTTATTTTTTAATGCATTTTTTTTGTTTTGTTTTGTTGTACTGTGCAGCTTGCGAGATCTTAGTTCCTCAACCCGGGACTGAACCTGGGCCACTGTGGTGAAAGCACCCAGTGCTAACCACTGGACCACCAGGGAATTCCCCATTCAGATTATTTTTCACTCTGTTAATTTCATGATTCAACATCTTTTCTAGGGAGATAACTATCAATGTCTCTAGCTGAAACTCCAGCTCTAGACCCAGGATATTTACAGGACTATCTCATTCACCTTCTATTTAATATGTTCAAGAAAAAACTCACTTATGACTTCACATCAACTTTTCTCCACTCTAGTGAAGGGTAACACCATCATCTCAGTTAGTTAAGTTTAAAATTCTGGTTGGTATCTTCAACTCTAGCCAGCTCTTTGCCACCAAGTCACCAACTCCTGGCAGTTTTGCGCCTGCAAATTCTCCTCAACTTTCTGCTTCTCCATTAGTTTCAGTTGACCTGTATCACTACTTTCAGCTCTTCTACCCTGCAACCCATCCCACAGCATGCCACCAGCAGTGCATTCCAAGTCAAATTTAACTTCACATCCATGCTCAAAGAACTTTCTAGGAAACCAGAGAAGTAAACATCCCTCATCTTGATTTAAAGCACTCCAGAGTTTGGTCAGTATCTGCATTTCCAACCTTATCTTCCACCACATCAGGCACCAGAGTTAGTGCTCGATCACTTCAGCCTACTCAGTTCAGTTCAGTTGCTCAGTCGTATCCGACTGTTTGTGACTCCATGGACCGCAGCACACCAGGCTTCCCTGTCCATCACCACCTGCTGGAGCTTACTCAAACTCATGCCCATCAAGTTGGTGATGCCATCCAACCATCTCAGCCTCTGTCGTCCCCTTCTCCTCCTGCCCTCAATCTCTCCCAGCATCAGGGTCTTTTCAAATGAGTCAGTCCTTCGCATCAGGTGGCCAAAGTATTGGAGTTTCAGCTTTAGCATCAGTCCTTCCAATGAATATTCAGGACTGATTTCCTTTAGGATTGACTGGTTGGATCTCCCTGCAGTCCAAAGGACTCTCAAGAGTCTTCTCCAACACCACAGTTCAAAAGCATCAATTCTTTGGTGCTCACCTTTCTTTACAGTCCAACTCTCACATCCACTCATGACTACTGGAAAAACCATGGATTTTTAGATGGACCTTTGTTGGCAAAGTAATGTCTCTGTTTTTTAATATGCTGTCTAGGTTGGTCATAGCTTTTCTTCCAAGGAGGAAGTGTCTTTTAATTTCGTGGCTGCAGTCACCATCTGCAGTGATTTTGGAGCCTAAGAAAATAAAGTCTCTCCCTGTTTCCATGGTGTCCCCATCTGTTTGCCATGAAGTGATGGGACCAGATGCCATGATCTTAGTTTATTGAATGTTGAGCTTTAAGCCAACTTTTTCACTCTCCTCTTTCACTTTCATCAAGAAGCTCTTTAGTTCTTTGCTTTCTGCCATAAGGGTGGTATCATCTGCATATCTGAGGTTAATGATACTTCTCCCAGTGATCTTGATTCCAGCTTGTGCTTCATCCAGCCCAACATTTCACATGAGGTACTCTGCATATAAGTTACATGAGCAGGGTGACAATATGTAGCCTTGAGGTACTCCTTTCCCTATTCGGAACCAGTCTGTTGTTCCATGTCCAATTCTAACTGTTGTTTCCTGACCTGCATACAGATTTCTCAGAAGGCAGGTCAGGTGGTCTGGTATTCTCATCTCTTGAAGAATTTTCCACAGTTTGGTGTGATCCACACAATCAAAGGCTTTGGCATAGTCAATAAAGCAGATTTTTTCTGGAACTCTCTTGCTTTTTCCATGATCCAGTGGATGTTGGCAATTTGATCTCTGGTTCCTCTGCCTTTTCTAAATCTAGCTTGAACATCTGGAAGTTCATAGTTCACCTACTGTTGAAGCCTGGCTTGGAAAATTCTGGGCATTACTTTGCTAGTATGTGAGATGAGTGCAATTGTGCAGTAGTTTGAACATTCTTTGGCATTGCCTTTCTTTGGGATTGGAATGAAAACTGACCTTTTCCAGTCCTGTGGCCACTGCTGAGTTTTCTAAACTTGCTGGCATATTGAGTATAGCACTTTCATAGCATCATCTTTTAGGATTTGAAATAGCTCCACTGGAATTCCATCACCTCCACTAGCTTTGTTCATAGTGATGCTTCCTAAGGCCCACTTGACTTCACATTCCAGGATGTCCAGCTCTAAGTCAGTGATCACACCATCGTGATTATCTGGGTCATGAAGATCTTTTTTGTATAGTTCTTCTGTGTATTCTTGCCACCTCTTCTTAATATCTTCTGCTTCTGTTAGGTCCATACCATTTCTGTCCTCTATCGAGCCCATCTTTGCATGAAATTTTCCCTTGACATCTCTAATTTTCTCTAGTCTTTCCCATTCCATTATTTTCCTCTATTTCTCTGCATTGATCACTGAGGAAAGGTTTCTTATCTCTCCTTGCTATTGTTTGGAACTCTGCATTCAAATGGGTATATCTTTCCTTTTTTCCTTTGCCTTTAGCTTTTCTTCTTTGATCAGCTATTTGTAAGGCCTCCTCAGACAACCATTTTGCCTTTCTTTTTCTTGGGATGGTCTTGATCACTGCCTCCTGTACAATGTCAGAAACCTCTGTCCATAGTTCTGCATCTATCAGATCTAATCCCTTGAATCTATCTGTCACTTCCACTGTATAATCGTAAGGGATTTGATTTAGGTCATAGCTGAATGATCTAGTGGTTTTCCCTACTTTCTTCAATTTAAGTCTGAATTTGGCAATAAGGAGTTCATGTTCTGAGCCACAATCAGCTCCCATCTTGTTTTTGCTGACTGCATAGAGCTTCTCCATCTTTGGCTGCAAAGAATACAATCAATCTGATTTTGGCTACTAGCCATCCCTAAAATAGGCCTTGAATGCTTACCCTACATCTTTGCTTAAGCTCTCCCCTTTGCCTCTGATCCCTCTAAACACTTTGAGAGAATGTACTACTTTTAATATGATTCTGTATTTCTGTGGCCTAACACAGTTTATTATATAGCAGGTGGCAACAAAATCTTTACTCAAACTATTTTTCAATCTTCTTGTAGCCGCCAGAGCACCAATACAGTGCGGATATTCAATAAATACTACACTAAAAATCATCCCCCCTCACTCTGAACCATTATTTAATTTGCTATTTTTCTTAAGGCAGCAAGAAGAACATTTACAATATCGTGTAAGAAGAAAATCAATACAAAAAAATCTTACTTTTCCTCTCCTGTCAGCACCTTTTCCAGATCTCTTCGGGGTGTCTGACCACCAGTGCTGGGAGAAAAGCAATTGATGAGATATTAGGAATGTTAGAACTTTACAATTAAGGGGAAAAGAGCAAAGTGAAATATCAAACTCAGATCACAATTAGGTCCTTTATATTCGATCAGAGAAAAGTAATTTCTAATCTTATAAAAGTCCTATTTATTTCAGTCATCATTTGCACATCAGGTTTCACTCACCTGTAATGATCCTGCTAGATGCAACTGTATCCAGTTTACGGATACAAATTTAATCAGTAATATCCACCCCCCCACCCCCAGACCCCCTAAGAATCTGGAAATGGGACTAAGAAAGTTGTTCCTGTAAGTGGCTGCAACAACAGAAGCAACCTCCAAAACGGTGGCAGAGGCCAGATGCAACCAGGAAAGTCTGGGAGGGGAGCAGGTGACAAGCTTCACTGGTCACTGCTACTGCTAAGTCACGTCAATAGTGTCTGACTCTCAGCGACCCCATGGACTGCAGCCTACCAGGCTCCTCCGCCCATGGGATTTTCCAGGCAAGAGTACTGGAGTGGGGTGCCACTGCCTTCTCCAACTAATTCACTAGTTTGAAGTGAAGTCACTCAGTCGTGTCCGACTCTTTGCGACCCCATGGACTGTAGCCTACCAGGCTTCTCCGTCCGTGGGATTCTCCAGGCAATAATACTGGAGTGGGTTGCCATTTCCTTCTCCAGGGGATCTTCCCGACCCAGGGATCGAACCCGGGTTTCCTGCATTGGAGGCAGACACTTTAACCTCTGAGCCACCAAGGAAGCCCCGTAGTATGCAATAAAATAACAGAGGCTTTGAATAAGACCAGACTAGTGTCTAGTCACTAGACACTACCCACATTTAAACTTAAATGGTATTATGAACTACAAGAGATAGCAAGCAGAAAGACAAACTCCTATCATCTTATGGGTTTCTTAATCATCTTTATTTACCAAACAACAACAAAAACCCTGAGTTATCAGAGCAATAGTATTTGCTTCACTTACTCATACCTGTTCCCTCATACCTGTTCATTCTTCGCCTTTGGGGCATCTGTTCTAGGTCTCTCTGCTCCCTTTCTTCTCTTGTCATTCCTTTGTAGTTTGAGGTAAGACCAAATATAGGCCGAGACCATTCATCTACAACAAAGGGAAATTAATTATTTAGTCAACAGAGTGGCATTCTTGAAATACTCACACCCTATGGGAATGTCATAGTCTAGGCATTCAGAATATTCTCTCCTTAAAGACACCATTATTTCAGAACCATTTATAGGATAAATATCTATTTAAGTCTTCTGCCCATTTTCTGATTTTTTTTTTAATACTGAGTAGTATGAACTGTTTGTATATTCTGGATATTAAGCCTTGTTGATCACATTGCTTACAAATACTGAAAACAGAAAATCATGAAGTTCTCTATGTTCTTATTCTAATCAAAAACAAGCTCCTTTACTACTTAGTTGTCAAAGTGGCTTAAATCTTTATGCCACTGCTGATCTGACAGGAGGTAGAGCTCAGGTGCTAATGCAAGTGATAGGGAGCAGCTGTCAACACAAAAATACAAATGAAGTTTTGTTTGCTCGCCAGTCGCTCACCTCCTGCTGTCTGATCTGGTTCCCCTGGTACACACTATCAAAACAATAAAGGACCTTTACAGACAGAACACAGGTGTCATCAGACTAAGAAGGAAGCAAGGAGTCTCGGGGGTCTGTATCTCTTTAAAAACTGACATGCCTTCCTTATCTCTGGATTCAGAATCACTTGTAGTGCATCATGGGTCTCAGTAGGAACTGCTTCCCTCTGCCTAGGGCAAAAAGAAGGCTGAAAACCACTGCATCAAAGCATCAAAAGCTTATTATTTAATAGGCAGTAAACTGCAGATTAATAACAAGATGTAATACTCCTCTAGTTTATTTAAAAAATTAAATTTCTTCTAAAAGTTTTTGATAATCTTAAAATACACTGTATTCAGATATAAAGTCAAAGTGAAAGTGAAGTCGCTCAGTCCTGTCCAACTCTTTGTGACCCCATGGACTGTAGCCCATCAGGCTCCTCCATCCAAGGAATTTTTCAGGCAAGAGTACTGGAGTGGGTTGCCATTTCCTTTTCCAATTCAGATATAAAAGTAGTTACTACTTCAATCTAGTCTTAAAGTTTAAAAATCTTTCCAACACAAAACACGGGAAGAATTAAGGAGGGGGATGAAGATACACATGGTGGTGTTCAACACAGCAACTGATTAGATGAATTTCAGTTAAGACTTCTTGGGATTTCTCTGGTATCCTTAACTAATAACACACAAAAGGCTTTGGAGATCATTATAAAAAAGTAACAGCAGCAGCAGCAGCAGCAGCAGCTAACATTTCTTGAGGATTTACTGTATTCTAGGCACCATGCTTTATATATATCTTGTTTAATCTTTACGACAACCTCAATTAAACACACAGTTCTCTGTTTTACAGAGGAGGAAACGTGATTTAGAGCTTAAATCACTAGCCCAAGGATATGCAGTAAGGCAGGTGGGAAACGGGAACCCAGGTATGACTGACTCTAGGGCCTATATTCTAATCTCCCTCTCTCTACATTTTCTTGATCCATAATTAGAAAATGCATGATTTTATTTGTTATACACTGCGATAGCATCCTTAAATATACTGAGAAGCATTTTAAGTCTAAGGACAAAAAGCTTGGTGTCTCTAAGAAGGTATCAAAAATTTTTCTACTTTGTTTCATAGACTCATTTTAAAAGAATACTAGTGAAAATATAATTTATATATATATATATATATATATATATATACATGTCTCTCTATAAACATGAACACAAGAAACAAAAAGCAAAATGTACATACTGATTAATTTCCCTGCCATGTCCTTGTTGGACCTTGATTCCTTGGGGTGTTTATAGAGATACATCACTGCTCGTCCAATCCCACTATGCTTCAGGGTCTCCTGGCTCACACTAGGTAGCTGGGGAACATAAACACATACACACATATTAATCATTAAGAAGCTGGGAGTCCTGTCAAGCTACTCTAGCGGGCCTGCAACACCTGGTTCATTCACAACAGAACAAATGACAAAAAAGTTCTATTTTCAGTATCTATAGTCATTGAACACAAAGATACTCTGTGTTCCCATAAGGAGTTCAGAGTTCAGTACCACCACTGAGTTGAAGTAAAACTTAACAGTGTGAGAAAGTGTAAACTAAGCACCTCAGAGGTTGGCAGTTTAACAAATCAAGGGTCCTCTCAGGTCTTTGAACCAAACAGACCTATGTCTGGACCCATAGCCACTTGCTAGTTTTGTGACCTTGGACAAGTCATTTAACTTCTCTGAGTCTTAATTTCCTCATCTGTAAAATGGAGATAATACACCTATCCTGCAGGTTTGCTGTGAGGAATAAATGAACCTCTACGTTTAAAAAACACCTAGTACATAGCAGGTTCCTCAGGATTCCTTCAGAAGTTAAGCAGCTTGCCCAAGGTGTCACAGCCACATAAGGTGGCCCAGACCAAGATTTAAAGGCACATCTGAGGCTGAAGTTGTTGCTCTATGTCAAGTGCCTCCCTAAAACACGCCCACTACCATACTACTCTTCTCAGATAGACCAGAGAATCTAAAAGATCTACTGCAAGATCTTTTCTCTTCAATACCATAGTCACAAGAAGTTTTCAAAGGCCTTCCTTTCAAGTTCATTTTACTTGGTATGCTCCTGATAAACATACCGAGTACAATTCTTCTGATAGGCGATGGCAGACACAATACAAAAATACACAGTAAAATGCAGAGGTTATGATAATACAAGCCATGTCAAATAATTAATCCAGAGCAAACAAGTCAGATTATCTGCCTCTCACCTCTTGCAGAATCCTCAGCAGCTCTTCTCGAATCTTCAGTGCTGGCAAGCTCCTATCTGGTAGAGGGGAGAGCCATTCTTTGATGGCAGACATCACACCACTGTCAATAAATGTTTCTTTAAGGTCTTGCCTAAAACAATAACAATAATGGAAAAGGTCAAGGCTATAAACGCTGGTTCTACTGTCGCTTCCTTTGATTTTCTTATATATTTAGTGATGTTTCAAAAAACTGCTTAAAAAAATTATGCATTTTTTTTACTGAGCACCTGTTCATAGATTTCAACAGCTCTATGAAATTTAGTTCCTGTTTTCAAGAAACAGACACGATATGCAAAGGAAGATGGTTTGTTAATGGTAACCCGCCAACCCCCCAAAACACACCAACTTACACGAGGGTAGGCTAATGTTGGTATGAGTGGTGCAGACAGCAAGCATAATGAGCTTCAACTATCACACCTAAAAAACTTATGTTGAAGCTAGGAGAATAGTGACCCTCAAACTGTTTCAAGTAATAGAGAACCCAGAATTATGCTATTCTTTGCAGGCAGGAATACCACCACTCTCCCAGCAGAAAAAAAATCACAATGAAATACGGATTACTATTCAAATTCCATTTTATGTACCAGATCAATTATGTTAACAGAGAACATGGTATTATATATATGAAGTCTAGCACAGATAATTTTCTCTGTTGGCACAGAGGTAGCAATTTTCTAGTATAAAGTCCTAGACCATGTGTTTGGCTCATTGGTATACTAATACAAAGATAAAATTCATGACGTAACAGGTCGCAGGAGTCTTGTTCAATACATCCTCCAAGTAGTCTTCCAGGATTTGCTCTGCTCTCAATCATACTGGGAAAAGAGACCCAATGTATAGTGTATAAAGAACAAAATTAGTAGTTTCCAAGTTTTCTTTCATTAACATCAGCTTGCTATTTGTTCTGTTTTTATCAGGCATAAAAGTTTAAGAAAAATCTGTGAGAACGTAATAATTGAGGGAATTCTATTCATTACTATTTTTCTGTAAATTGATAGAAGGCGATCATTCTTTAATGTCTCTAGAACACCAGTACATAGCTTGAATGTCATTCCATTAAAAGGAAAGCACTTTTTAAAGAAAACAGAACACTTACTTCTTAAGGTGCATGACCACAGTAGGTAATAATGTTAATTTTTTCAGTGCTGGTTTTTTTTGATTATTCAACTGTCTGTCTTCCTATAGGAAGAAAAAGATTTTTCTAAAAAAAAAGTAAAAAGAAAGCAATGGCTTTTTTTTAAACTTTTTTAAAAAATTTATTTTTAATTGGAGGAAAACTACTTCACAACACTGTGTTGGTTTCTGCCATATATGAACATCAATTAGCCACAGATATACACGTGTCCCCTCCCTCCTCCCACCCCGTCACACAGCACTGGATTTGAGCCCCCTGAGCAATACAGCAGATTGCCACTGGCTGTCTCATCTTGCACATGGTGATGTCTATGTTTTAATGCTGCTCTCTCGATTCGTCCCACCCTCTCCTTCCCTTCATGCCCATGAGCCCATTCTCTGTTTCAGCTGCTGCCCTGCAGATAGATTCATCAGTACCATCTTTCTAGATTCCCTATGTATGTGTTAATATACCATATTTGTCAGAGAACAATCACTAATAGCAAATTATTAACACTATAATTCTAAGCTTTAAATATAACAAAGTGGCAATTTCTCTGAGACACTAGAGGTTTTCCTACAAGAAAGAACTACATACAATATAGGCATTTTGTAGGGCCAAAACCCACAAAATTGTTAGAATGATTAGTTTTAACAACTACAAATTGAGAGTAACAATTTTAATTTAAAATACTGGCACAAATGTCAGGTTTTCAGAGTTCATTCAATGTAAAATTATACATGGAAAAATTTAGTTTATCATCAAGAATAATATTCTAGCTATGCGGTTTGTAACAAAAAGAATATGTTATTAAAAACTTTTAGTCTTTGGTATTTGGGTATTTTTTTTCCTACTTTAAACACACACAGCCCATCTTGCTCACTGATCTCTCTAGCTGCTTTCCCCTTCACCCCTGAATTATTCTGGAACAAATCCTATACACATGGCAAACTACCTCAGCAAGTGCCTCTACAAGAGCAGGACTTGTTTTCAATCATTGTATTTGGCCAATTTTTACATTTGAGCACAATTTTAAAATGCAATGAATTAAATGTAATCTCTTAATCAGAGGCAAAAGCATGACACGTGAGTTTAAAACCTATTAGGCATAAGTTTATAATTTTTTTGTATGTGAAGAAACATCACTTTGTGGTAAACTAGCCAAACCTGAGAGCAAAATCATTCCTCCATAAAAACAGCAAACCAGAGACTTCCCTGGCAGTCCAGATATTAACATGCCATACTTCCAATGCAGAGGGTGCCAGTTTTGAACCCTGGTTGAGGAATTACATACTGTGTGGCCAAATAAATAAAATAGCAAAATATTATGAAAAAGGCAAACCAATTCAGCTAAAAAGGCTCATTTTACTAAATATTCAAGTCTTCATTTTTTTTCCCCCTAAAAAATACTACTAAGAATTTCCATGTTTAACATTTAGAACATTAAACACTTATCATAAAAAAATTAAGTATGTTTAATGTAAATTAAGCTTTTTTTTTTTAAAGGCAGGAATTCCCTGGTGGTCCAGTGACTTGGGCTTGGTGCTTTCACTGCCAAGGACATGAGTCCAATCTCTGGTTGGGAACTCAGCTCCTGCAAGCCACAAGGTGTGGCCGAAAAACAAAACAGGCTATACAACCATTTATGGGAGAGAAAGAAGGATGAAGCCGGAAGTGGCCCACCTCAGCAGCTTCATTCATCTTGACAATCATGGCGCTGACAACATCATCAGCATCACTAATAAAAGTGCCGCCATCGCGGTTGCGTCTGCGCTTGCCACTCATGCTCTTTTTCCGCTGTAACATCATCTCAAAGTCTGACAGAAAGTCCATGCTAAGCAGTAACACAAAAGCAAGTAAAATATAAATTCTCTTTTAAATACACATCTTCTTTTATGAGTTAAGAACCACCAATTTTTAAAATTCTAACTCAATGAAGTGCTACTTTTTTAAGTACAAGTACTTTTAAAATTGTTTTTAACAGAACACAATAAGTGATCATAAATTTTATGCTCAATTTTTCTACTATCCCAACTGTTACACATAAAACACATTTCAAATTTCAAGTTTTATCTGTCACTCCATGGTTCAGTTTTAACTGCACTGCCTTTTGGGGGAGGGAAAGAGTGGTGTTCAATCATCTAAATACTTCTGTCTTATATAGGAATAACTAGGGAAAAAACTGCTGTTTCTTAGTAACAAGAAGTACATAATATGTACTTCTCTCAAATAGTATGACTGAGATAAAGATGGAAATGTACAAATCTGCTGCTGCTAAGTCACTTCAATCATATCCGACTCTGTGCAACCCCACAGACGGGGGCCCACCAGCTCCCCCGTCCCTGGGATTCTCCAGGCAAGAACACTGGAGTGGGTTGCCATTTCCTTCTCCAATGTATGAAAGTGAAAAGTGAAAGTGAAGTCGCTCAGTCATGTCCCACTTTTTGAGATCCCACAGATTACAGCCTACCAGGCTCCTCCGTCCATGGGATTTTCCAGGCAAGAGTACTGGAGTGGGGTGCCATTGCCTTCTCCGACAAATCTGCTAAGAGCCTCAAAAAGTCATCTTAAGCGTTCACCTGAATCTTTACACTTAAGAAGGGAGCAAATATGCTCCACCAAGTAAGTAAGATGATATGGTTTATATAATTTAATTTCCAAAGGTACTGGAAACTCTCTCAGCTTAATTTTTGCATGTCACTAGGAATTAAGAAGGAAACTATTATTTACAGTATCATCTCTATAACCCTAACAGTAACTAATAAATCTTTCTATGTTTGGCACCTTTCAAGACACCAGATTTTTCTGTACAGATTCCTATCATCTCAACAAAAGTATGTGAAATACAATCAAGCAGTATCCTGTATCTAAAACTTTCCCCTCCGGGGCTCCTACATCAGCTTTCTCTTTCTCAACAAACTTTTATTGGGCTACTTTTTAGACTGAAAAGTAAGTTGAGATATGAATTAAAAAAGCCTGACAACCAAATAGCTCCACAAAGATAGCTAAGCACAGAGAAAATGAAAGAAAAATAACAAGTGCAAATAATTTTAAGATAGTAACTGTATATAGAGAAGTAGATGGGAGAACAAAAATGGAAGATTCTTTCCTACACTTAATCAGGAACCAAAATAAGAAAAACAAAGTTTGTTAGTCTTCATCTCATTTTAAAGTTCTCTTTAACAAAGTCCATTAAAAAAAAACAAACAAACTTACTGTTTTCCTCTCTTTATGTTATCATCAGAATCTGAATCTTCTGCTTCTTTTACCTGTGTTTCACTTTTTTCTTCTTCCAAATCTTCTTGGTTAAAACCCTAAATGCAGGGTAAGTCAGTCAGTTATCACAACCTCATTACAGACTCTTCCATGTAACTGCTTGCTCTTGGATACCAAAAGATATATAGCAAAAAAGCTCCCTTCCCCTCTAGCCATTAGTGTTACTGGTTTTGTTTCCTTCCAGAAACACTTATGCTTACAGAAGCACTTTTACTTACTACATTCTTTTATTATACACACTGAGTATGGTATACTGTTTTGCACATTTCACATTTAACAAAAGAATCTGGAGTCAAACTGATATTGGTACAAACTACCTTTGTTTTTAAGGTTTTGTTTGATTTCATCAAACAATTGCAGCCATAATTTAAATATTTCCCTACTGACATTTAGATATGTGTAGTTGAAATCTTGAGAAATATCTGCAAACTGTCTGCAAATTGGTTATACCATTAACTCTCCTTCCAGCAAAGCACAAGTGCACCTGTTTCCTCACCTTCTCAGGACTAGAGCAGGTTATCAAGCACTGACATTAGTAATCTCTGCACTGAGAAAAACAAAAGACATCTCTGTAGTTTTCTCTGCATCCACTTATTATGAGTAAGGCTGGGCCTTTTTCAGGTTTCAAAGCTATCTGTTATTCTCTGTGAACTCTCAATATCCAGTGGCCATTTTCCCACTGGATCTTTGTCTTACTAGTACAGAAAAATTTCTTTAAAAATGAAATCAGCCCTTGTTATGTGATGGGAACAGCACAATCCTCACACCTGTACAGTTTTGCAAATACAGTTTGATTTTGTTTATGGTCATGTTTTCCAGGCTCAATTTTTTAACTTAAATGGCCAGTCTTTTCTTCATAGCTTGTAACTTTCATATTATACTTAGAAAGACCTTCCCAATGCTTTCCCTAGGATGCTGTTTTTCTCACTGAACTGAACCTACCAGCTGATGTCCATTCTCCACACTAGAACAATATATCTTGTCCTTGTAAATGTGGCTTAATGTTGAGTATAAGGCCCATGAGGGCAATGTCCAAACAATCTCTGGCACTCATTGAGTGAATTCTTTTCTATTTTCTTTGGATTTGCTATTTTTCTACCATCTTGAACTATACTCTAAATTCATCTACTTTCATTCTCTCTTGCTTTAGTAATGAAAGTACTGACTTCTTTTTCAACATAAGAATTGTTTGACAAGTTTTAATTTTCTCTGGATGGCAAGGGTGTTTTATTTGCTAATTTTGTTTCCAACTTTTAATTTCACTGCATTCAGAAAATGCTGTCTACAGTTTCTATGTTTGGCAGAGGTTTAAATTTTATTTGGAAATGCAAAGAACCAAGAAAAGTCAAAGCAATCTTTGAGAAAAACAAACTTAAAGGACATAAAAAACCAAATATCCAGAGTTATACATTAATAGTATAAGGACAGACCAATGGAACAGAAAAGATAATTCAGAAAAAGACTAGAAGATATATATACACACTTGATTTATGACAAAGATGTCACTACAGAGTAGTGGAAAAGAATAATCTGGGTCAACTAGGGGGTGGGGGGCAGAAATCTTGACTATCTCATACATATTGTACTTGTTTTTTATTCACTAAGTCATGTCTGACTCTTACAACTCCACGGACTGCAGCCCACAAGGCTCCTCTGCCCATGGGATTTTTTCCAGGCAAAAATACTGGAGTGGGTTGCCAGTTCCTTCTTCAGGGGATCTTCCCGAACCAGGGATCTAACCTGTGTCTCCTGCAGTGGCAGGCAGATTCTTTACCACTGAGCCACCAGGAAAGGCCACATACTGCACATAAAAACTCATTCTAGACAGACATTATAAATTAAATGAAAAGATACGCAGGATTCTAAAGAGGTACTCACAAGAATGTTTTTATAACCCTGGGAATAGGCAAAATTTTCCTACAATTCGAAAAACTTTCAACATAAAGCAAAAGACTGGTAAAGCGGATTTACACTAAAAAGCTTTTGCTCATTAAAGACTCCATTAAGAAAGTGAAAAGGCAAACCACTGAATAGAAGATATTTTTATCTTTTATAATCTCCAAAGGGTTTCTATATCTGGATCATATCAAAAGAGAAACTTCTCGGACTTCCCTGGTGGTACAGCGGATAGGAATCCGCCTGCCAATGCAGGGGATGTGGGTTCAGTCCCTGGTCTGGGAAGATTCCACATGCCACAGAGCAACGGAGCCCATGCACCGCAACTACTGAGCCCGAATGCTGCAGTTACTGAAACCTACGTGCCGAGAGCCTGTGCTCCCCAACAAGAGACGCCACCACAGTGAGAAGCCCACAGACCACAACGGAGTAGCCGCTGCTCTCTGCAACTAGAGAAAGCCCTCACGCAGTAACGAAGGTCCGGTTCCAACAAAAATTTAAAATTAAAAAAAAAAAAAAAGACTCTTTCCTATCTTTGGTGGTATTTTTTGGTCTGATGGTTCTATTGTTTACATTTCACTTACAGAATTGTGCATTCTCTTTGCAATTCTGTCGATTTTTGCTTTGTATATATTATGTGTATTTAAAGCCATGTTACTAAGTACATGGCTAGGTACAATTTAAAACCTTTTTCCAATATAAAGTGACCCTCTTTATCTTGAACAATGGGGTTTTGCCCTAAAGTCTACCTCTTTGATATTCATATAGCTACATCAGCTTTCTTGTGGTTAGTGTTCAGAGAGAGTATTCTTTTCCATTCTTTTATTTTCAACGTTTCTTTATCTTCTGTTTTGGATAAATTTTGAAATGAGTAATATATATGCTCATTTAAAAAATCTAGTCTTTTTAAATTTGTTCTGTAACTGGAGCACTTAATACATTTCAGTGTGATATTATCAAAGTTTGTTACCTGTTATCTTACCATGTACTGTTTTCTAACTGTCCCTCTGTTCTGTATTTCCTTTATTTTTCTCTTTCTTGCCTTCTTTTGAATTGACTGGCTTTTATTATTTCCTTTTTCCTTTCTATTAGATTGGAAGTTACACATTTCAATAGTATTTTTAGAGATTACAATGTGCATCCTCACTTACCAGGCTACTAATGTCTTTTTACATACCTTTGCAAAGACCTGTGAACATTTCAATTTCATGTAAATGCCCAATTTGTTACTGCCATCATGTTTTAATTTTAAACACATTTTAAACCATATCAAACGTGACTTTGGCTTGCATGACCACTACCCATTTAGACTGAGCCACATGCCTTTGCTCCTCTTTTTTCCTTCCTGCATCCCTGACTTTCTGCATTTACCACTTCTTTCAGTTGGCGTTTTGATAAGATGAAATAAGAAGGGAATCTTCATTTGTGTAGAATACAAAAGAACTCTAAGTTTTAGTTACTAGATTCTATTACTTCTGCTGACAAGTCAGCCATTAAAATAACTCGCTCTCTGAGGGCTTCCCTGGGGGCTCAGACAGTAGAGAATCCGCCTGCAATGCAGAAAACCTGGGTTCAGTCCCTGGGTTGGGAAGATCCCCTGGAGAAGGGCAGGGCAACCCACTCCTCTCTGAATGCACTTGTTTATTACCCTTTGGCTGCTTTCAAGACTTTCCTGCAATTTTATTGTGATGTATTTATGGGCAGATTGGTTTGTATTTATCCTACTTGTAATCTGAAGAATTTCTAGACTCTATGATTTATGAATTGTTTCTTTAAATACTGCTTCTGATATACGTATATTTTTCCTTTCTCCTTCGAGGATTCCAATTCACCGTTAAACCTTCTCATTATGGTTTTTACATTTTCTACACTAATATCTCAGTATTTCATTCTACATGGTTCCTTCTAACTTACCTTCCAATTCACTCATTTTCTTGTCAAATATGTCTACTCTGTTGTTAAACTCATCCGCCAAGTTTTAAATTTCAGTTACTGTAGTTTCATAGTTTTTTAAAAAAATTAATTAATGTATTTAACCACCCTGGTTGTGGTGGTTTAACCATCACTGGTGTTTAACCATCCCAGTGTGGTTCACGGGATCCTTGCTGCACCACGCGGGATCTCTCCTTCCAGCCAGTAGTGGTGTATGGCCTCCAGAGTGCGCGGGCTCAGGAGCTGCGGCACACTGGCTTTGGCTGCTCTGCGGCACATGGGATCCCAGTTCCCTGGAAAGGGATCACACCCTCGTCCCCTGCACTGCAAGGTGAACACTTAACCAGTGGACCACCAGGCAAGTCCCCAGAATTTCTACTTGGTTCTTTTCCAAATATTTAAAAAAATAAACACACACACAACTATTTGCTCTAAGAAACTTTTTAATCTTTTATCTTGCTGAACACAGGTACTATCTAAAATTTCTGTATCTAGAGCCCTTAGGTCTATTTCTACCATCTATTGTTACTACTGTTTTCTTTTAAATTGTTAAGTGCATATTATGTATTTGAAAAACTACAGAAATAATTTGAGCTCTATGATTATGTTAACTTTATCCTGCAAGGTTTTTTTTTTTTTTTTAAACGTTTTGCCACATGGGATCTTAGTTCCCTGACCAGGGATAAAATCCAAGCCTCGTGTGGTGGAAGCACAGTCTTAATCACTGGACTGCCAGGGAAGTCCCTGTCCTGAAAGGATTTCTGTTTGAATATATCAGGTTCCTGAGAGCCAATGGGCTAATCACGGTAATCAAACTTCCGAGACTGAGGTTCTCCATGCTGCTAGATGACTCAAAGGTAACCTAAAATCTGAGCAAAGGCTATTTCAACTTCCAGTTCACCCTTAATCTTAGGAGTCTCAATCCAGAGCATGGGGTTTTCCGGGTCACCTAACCTCAGCAGGCCCTGACCTCGAAGATTTGTCTCTTGAGCATTGAGGCAACTGAAAATAAACTTACCCTCTCAGCCTGACTAGATGAATAGCCCAGAGAAAGCAATTCTAAATGCTGAGGTTACCTCTTTAGGTTTCTACCTTTCGCTGGGTTTTTTCTCATTTTTATGATGATGAGCAACTTTCTGAAACATTTTGTCTAGCCTTTGTAGTTGTCCTTAGCAGAAGGACAAATTACCCTGCCTGCCATTGCTATAATTAGAAGTTCCGTAACTACTGTGACTCTCTCTCTTTAGCACTGTAAAGTGCCTTTCATTGCACTTTAATGTGTTCCTTCCTGCCCTTAGTACAATTTTGCCTGTTATATTCCTTTTATGCCTTTGCAGGCCCTTTCATTTCACTTTCTGAATATCTTTTTTCTAGATTATTCTGCTGGATACATCATAGTTGTTTATTCTTACTTACTGGAATCCCTTAATAGAGAACCACTGCCATAAAAACAAATAAACAAAAAATATATACAAATAGGAAATATTTCCATCTTATACTTACTGTAAATTCTTCCTCCTCCTCATCACCAGATTCTCCAAATATGTCTGCAATAAGATTTCTAGAAAAGAAATATAAACAATTTTCATTTGTTTTCTTCTCATTTGCATACAAATCATGAAATCTTTTTCTACTAGGGTATAATTTACATATAGTAAAACATGTGGGTCTCATGTGTCCACTTCAATGGGTTTTGACAAAGGCATACATTTATGTAACCATTACCTTAACAGAACAACTCCATCTCCCAGAAAGTTCCTTTGTGGCCCTTTCTAGTGAGTCCAATATATAAATATCCCAGAGGCAACCGCCATTCTACCCACCATCACATTAGTTTTGCCTGTTCTTGCACTTCACATGCGTGGAATTAGATAACATGTCCCTTATACGTCTTTCACTTTTAAGATAGTGTTTTTGAGATTCACTCATGCTGCAGTATGCAGCAGTAGCTGAAGAATTAAAATCCTACATCTCCCACCGGCATGCAATTAGGCAGGGTATACTGTATTACGCTTCAACACAGAATTTTAATGTAAGGTGAAATAACTTAAAAGACAAACTCCTCTCTACCACCTTATATGAACCCTGGGAAGTTCAGGTTACACTGTCACTTACTCTTCTTCATTCCCTGACTCACTATCACTCCCAAACAGGTCCTTCTCTTCATTTTTCTTGTCAGACAGTTCTTTCCCCGCTTCTTCGTCACTGTCAGATGCTATCGTCTTCTCTCTTTTGCCTGATTTGTCCGATATAACATCACTGTCAGAGTCATCTGCATCAGAGACAACACGACTCTTCTTTGCTGCTGTTGGAAAAGAAAACCATCATGAGTCTTATTCACCATGGCTACTGTGTTAGTAAGTACAACAGGTGCTCTAAGATGGCAGTATGTGGCAAAAATCAAAGGTCTTATAGCACAGTTCAGAATAAAAAAAACTTAGAAGAGTCACCCAAGATTCATCTCACAATTAAGATGATGTTAGGAAAAAGAGGCCAAAAGATGAAGGTTTTCACCAAAATAAAGTGGGCATCAATAGCTACCTTTCCTTTGGGGGAACGAAGAAAATAAGACTAGAATCTCTTCCATGCTGCCTAGTATTAGCAGAACTCTTAAGGCTTGGATATTCTTTTGTGGAATCCCCGTTTCTCAATTATCCATCACTGCTCAATCTGGAATTTCAAACTGCACGTATGTTGCTCTTTTCCCTTCTCCTCTTAATAACTGTCAGGTTATTGGGGAATGTCTTTTCCTAAGAAGATATTTCATAAAAAAGTAATCAAGCAGTAAAGATCGGAATACTCTGTGGAGACACTGAGTCTCTAAAGAAGAGTACCTCACAAACTTCCCAGCACTCAGTGATGTTTAACAAATGAAGACAGGTACCCGTGGGAGCCCAGTCACTGTATGGATGGGATGTAGCCATTAGCTGTCACAGAGACCCACCGCTAACTCTGGATACAGCTGAGTTTTCATGTAAACATATTTCCTTGACCATTACCCTTTCTAGTAAAAAACAAACAAAAAATTCCCATGTGAATCTTCCATACTGCCACTGTCATGCAGCCTATCTTACCAACTGGCAGCAGTCAGAACTTAGCAAACACTGCGAAAAGAATTCAAAGGAAATTTAATATTAAGACTTGCCAATGAGGGAATTTCCTGGTGTCCAGTGGTTAAGATGCTGCACTTTCACTGCCAAGGGTCTGAGTTCAATCTCTAGTTGGGGAACTAAGATCGCATAAGCCAGAACTATGCTTCATAGTTTAAGTTTAGACAATAAGGAAAACTACTGATAAACAGCCCAAAATAATTCCTTACATGCTTTCTCTTCATCATCACTATCAGAAAGCACAGCAGCTTTTCGTTTTGCTACTTTCTCGTCCTCCCCTTCTTTTTCTTCATCCTCATCACTGTCAATTTTGGCCCTTTTAGGTTCCTCCTCCTCACTGTCAGAACTGTTGAACCGCTTCCTGTCTACACCAGCATCTGCAGGAAGGGAGTCTTTCTGCACTTCCGTATCCTCTCCCTTATTCTCCCCATCACTGTCCTCATCAGACTCTGGTTTCTGTTTGTGTCTGGAGGCATCCTCAGTTTCTGAATCACTGGCAGGTCCCTTCTGAGGCTCCTCACTCTCAGAGTCACTGACTTGGGGTTTGGGAAGCTCCTCATTTTCAGAATCACTGGCCTGGTTCCTTGGGGGGTCCTCACTTTCCGAATCACTGATCCGGGGTTTGGGAAGCTCCTCATTTTCCGAGTCACTGGCTTGGTGCCGTGGCGGATCCTCACTTTCTGAGTCACTGATACGGGGTTTGGGAAGCTCTTCATTTTCCGAGTCGCTGGCTTGGTGTCTTGGTGGGTCCTCACTTTCTGAGTCACTGATTCGGGGTTTGGGAAGCTCCTCGTTTTCAGAGTCACTAGCCTGAGTCCTCTGAGGCTCCTCACTTTCTGAGTCACTGATCCGAGGCTTGGGAAGCTCCTCACTTTCAGAATCACTAATTCGAGGTTTAGGGAGCTCTTCATTTTCAGAGTCACTGGCTTGGTGCCTTGGAGGTTCCTCACTCTCTGAGTCACTGACTTGAGGTTTTGGAGCACCTTCTGTTTCTGAGTCACTGGCAGGACTTTTGGGGAGCTCTTCAACTTCTGAATCACTGGCAGGAGGCTTCCTAACACCTTCATTTTCGGAGTCACTTGCGTGCCCATTAAGCAGTTCCTCATTTTCAGAGTCACTCGCAGGTAATTTCCTGGCCTCCTCACTCTCGGAGTCGCTCCCATGGTGACTGACGTCTTCATTTTCAGAGTCACTGGCAGGAGGCTCTGCGTGCTCTTCGGATTCAGAGGCACTGTCCTTTTGTCTCTGGAGCTCCTCACTTTCAGAGTCACTGGCATTAAGATGTGAGGGGTCATCATTGTCAGAGTCTGTCACCTGATGTCTTTTGTTGAGGCTATCTTCTCGATCACTAGGTTCATTCTGAAAAATTAAGGGAGAAAAAATTAGAAAAGTAAAAAAAAGTTTGGTAGTAAAAACGTTAAACTTTTCAGCCACTTTTTAAAAAATGTAGGAGTATGCCTGCTTAAATGTAGAATTCTTGTAGTATACATATATAGGAACACCCCACTTTAAAAGAGGCCCACTGATCTGTGAAATGGCTAATACAGTTTAGATATCAAAATGAGGAAAGACAGTATGACTTCATGAAATCTGTAAAGCATACCTACTCTATAGCACAGTTATATTTTGAAAAGCTAGATTAAAAAACAGCAACAAAAAAATAAACCTTAACTTTCTCATATAATTATAGCTCCTAAATAAATTCTTTAAATAAATACATGCAAACATATATGCAAGTTCTTTTTTAAAAAGGAACAGTCTTTGGTTTTATGAGGTTAAAGCTATTTTAAAGAAAAGAATTATAAAACTTTACTTAAAGGGCCAAACTGTACCTAAAGCACAGTCTCCCAAGTGAATCTGAACAAATGGGGAGCAAGCAGTTCACAGAGCCAAATATCAAGTGTTAGGGTTTCTCCTGCTGGTTTACTCCTCACAACAGTGTTTTTCATAAGAAAACTGAGGTTTAGAGCAGTCTTGGTCATACATCCAAGTAACCTTGGCACAAAAATTTAAGTTTTAGGGGATCATATAACATCACATGAAGTAATCTGAAAACTCTAGGGTACAAAGGTAATATAAGTATATTATAGCTGTGCTTTTTTAAAATGCAGAGAAAAACATATAAAATTAAACATATCAAAATACTAACAACTAGAATGCGGGGAATTTTTTCCCTTCTAGTATTTGAACTGTCAGTAATACGGTAATTAATATTCTGGCTTAAAAAGTAAAGTACTTCTGTGTTTGAGTTTAGCCAGTATTTTTCTTTATATGACAAACATTACCTGGACTTACTTTAGCACAGATCAATCCTCAAGCAGCAAAGAAACAAAGTATAAGCCCACCATATCATGCGATGAAATAATTAAGTAGTAAGACAATTCAATGACAAGATAAAAGGCTTATAAAATAAGCTTATAACATAAAAATTTGAGGGCTTTTCTCCCTCTGTATTTCACTGCCATCTTGACAGTAGAGTTCCAAAGACATAGTAACTGCTATAAATATATTCATTCAAATATAACATATTCAAGAAATTTTTTTAAATTATAAACTTTTCAAATTTCCCGAAGGTATTTTTCTTTTATTATCATGGGTCACTCACAGCCATAGCACTGTATTCCTTGTCACTTATACACCCTGTTACCCCAATAAAACTGGCATTTATCTATTAAATTAGGACAGGAGAAATAACAGAATTTTTTCATACTGTACAAGATATAGTACTCCATATATTGCTAGAGGCTTACTTTTGGCTGTATTTCATAATTTAATTTTTTATGTTTTAAAAGAATGTAGATGAAAAAATTATCTAGAATGTGACGCCTAAAAAGGCAGGCATTTTTTGGCCTGCTGTCTTCACTGAGAAGGCACACTCTGTGCTTCAGAGCACAGAAGGGTGTCTGGTATACACAAAATCATAGTAAGAGTTTGTTGAATGAATAATAAGAATTAAATGTTAATAATTTAAAGTGCGGAATAATTAACTCAACGAGTATTTGCTTCAAGTCTACTATATACAAGGTGCTAAGAATCAAGGCTGAACATGTCTCAGTGCCTGACCTTAAGGAAATATTATCTAGTGAGCTGGCCACATATATCGTAACAATAGTATAACATACACTATCATGAAGGTGATATTCCGAAAGCCAGGAAGTGATTTATAGGAAACTAAGCCATAAAAGGTGTGCAGACAACAGGTATTTAATTAATTGGTGATGACAGAGTTAAGAAGTTAACTACATTGAGGGTGGAAGGCAAAACATACAGGTACCAGCAGAGGTAACTAAAGCAGGAGGCAAAAGGGAAAATTGTTAACTGCCTTTTGGAATGCTTTCAATAACATATTCATGACATAACTCTAACAACATGTTCTTATGACTCAATTTATTTCAGCTGCAAACAACACAAATCATTTCAGGCTAACTCCAGAACAATCTTTCCAGAATCATAGCGGGATGAATGGTTAAAGGCTCTAGAAGGGTAGGAACCAGGGCAGTTCAGAGAGCTCAGAAAGGAAACTCAAGGACCTTTCGCTAGAGACTTAGCTCTCACCATTGATAAATTCTGGTGCCTTGGACCTCAATTTTAAGTTCCCAGAAGACACGATCTAACAGGTCATGGCAATAGAGGATGTCCAATGGGTTATAGCCAAATCAGAGGTGCAGCGCTGGGAGAAAGAAAGAAGACAGAAAGACTCCCAAAGAAAGAAGAGACGCCATGAACAGAGCAGTCATTCCAAGATGCATCTGTTACACTTTACCCTGGACTTCCCGACCAAGGACAGGACATGCAATAACGACTGTGAAACTTATGAATTCTCACCAATTTTTGAGGAGACTTGTAAGAACCTAGGTATCTACCCATCCGGTGTGGCACAATGGAAGAAAAGTGGGAAATCACTGTGGTAAGAAAGTACTGACTGACAGAATCAAGTTAGACAATGTACTTCGGTGATTACATTGTAAGACTTGGGAAAAGAGTATATTAGAAATTATATGGTAAAACTTAGAAGTTATCAAAACGATATTAAAAAAACTTTAGATGGTTTCAGCAATTAGTTTAAATTGTAAACTTAAAAATAGTGCTTTTTAAAAGTCATATTTGATACCAACAAATAAACAGTGGGATTCCCAGGTGGCACAGTGGTAGAGAATCTGCCTGCGAATGCAGGAGATAAAGAGATGCAGCTTCAAACCCTGGGTCGGGAAGATCCCCTGGAACAGGAAATGGCAACCTACTACAGTATGCTTGCCTGGAGAATCCCACTGACAGAGGAGCCTGACGGGCTACAGTCCACAGAGTCGCAAAGTCAACACGACGGAGCAACTCAGTGCACACACGCGCCATTTAAACACTATTTCTTAATATAAAAGCATCCCCAATTTTAACTGTCAGAGAAACTCAGCTCTCTAACAGTCCTTAGAGGCTTTAGACATGTCTATAATGCCTCATATCCCGCTCTTAAAATCATTTAGACTATAGTAGTTACCCATAATGAATGAATTGGTTGATGAATTGGTTGTTCATCTCAGCCAAAGGTAACAGATTCCTTACGACCAGTGCCACAATATGCAGAGATAATTAACATCCTAAATTAAAAATAATTAATTAAAATGATATAAAGCAAGTATCAATTTGTAAATGTCAAAGAAGTATAAGAATATCAAATAGAAGTCCTTGTAAAGAACCAAAAAACTTTGTGGGGAGGGGGGTGGGAGGGGGGTTCATGTTTGGGAACGCATGTACACCTGTGGTGGAATCATTTTAATCTATTGCCAAAACAAAACAGAATTTGAAAGTTAAAATTTAAAATGAAATTAAATAATTAAAAAAAAAAAAAAAAGAACCAAAAAACTGGGGAAAACTGTTTCCTCCTTATTAATGAAAAGAATTAAACTCAAAACAGTTGAACTTGCAAAGCAATCCTTCATCATAAATTGGTAAAACATTCAACACCAAGTCACACAGTAAATTCCATGAGGAAGTATTTACAGGAACATTTTCCAAAACATATTTCACTGGATCTTAGTTCAAGAAGATAAATTTTAAATCCTCATTGTGGAGCTTTGAGAATACATAATCACTGTAAGAGCATAAGGAAGGATCTGAGAAATCCAGTTTTTATTACACAGTGCTGTTAATCTAGTGTAGCTCCTGAAGGGCTGCAAGGCTTTTGACTTTGTGAAACTCCAGCTTTACAGCAATCATACACATAATAAAATAAAGATATATACCTAAGTGTCTTTTGTCAAAAGCTGGCTGATCTTAGAATCAGTCAAAATCAAAAACACTTCTGCTGGGTACTAGAAAATGTCTACACAAAGTTTAGGAGTTTATAATGATGGGACTTCCCTGGTGACTCAGTGGTAAAAAATCTGCCTGCCAATGCACGAGACACAGGTTTGATTCCTGGTCTGGGAGGATTCCACATGCCTCAGAACAACTAAGCCTGTGTACAACTACTGTGTCTCTGCTCTAAAGCCTGGGAGCCACAATTACTGAAGCCCACTTCCCTGGTGGCTCAGACGGTTAAGCGTCTGTTTACAATGCAGGAGACCTGGGTTCGATCCCTGGGTCGGGAAGATCCCCTGGAGAAGGAAATGGCAATCCACTCCAGGACTATTGTCTGGAAAAGCCCATGGACAGAGGAGCCTGGTAGGCTACAGTCCATGGGGTTGCAAAGAGTCGGACACAACTGAGTGACGTGACTTGACTTCACGCCCCCTAGAGCCCGTGCGCCACAAGAGAAGTCAGTGCAATAAAAAGCCCGCACAGTCCAACTAGAAAGTAGCCCCTGCTGGCCGCCACTAGAGAAAAGTCCACGTAGCAATGAAGACCCAGCAGAGCCAAAAACAAACAAACAAACAAATAAATCAAAATAAAAAGTTTATAATGATGACGCAAACTCCCATCCACCTCTCTAGACTCCCTTCTGCCCCTTCGCCAGCATCAGCTCTAGGCACTGCACCAGCAGTTCCCAAACTCTTGCATGAAGAATCACCTGGGAAGCTTTGGTGAAAACACAGATTTTTGTGCTTCTCATCTCCAGGTATTTAGATAGTAAATCTGGGGAAGGGGTCAAAGAATCTGCATTTTGACATCTAAGTGACTCTAACTGCACATTAAAATTTTACTGCAGACACATGGAACTACAGACTTCACTACACTACTCCGTGTTTTCACCTCACCTTGTCCTTTTCATATGTCAGCATAAGGTAAAAATGCCCCCTTTGTGAAGCCTCTTTCATCCTTCTCTCTAGGTAGAATGGATTCTGTGCAATATAATATGACAGTTCACAATGTGGACTTAAGAGTCTATAAGATCTAGGCCATCTAGGCTCGTGGCTCATCTTCTACTGTAAAATTTAGGGAAATCATCTTAATTTCCCAAAGTCCTCAATCTGACAGAGTCAGAAACAGTATTTACAACTTAGAGGTCGGTCTATTCAGAGGGCCAAATGCATGTGCCTGGGAGCACTCAATATATGCTGCTACGGGTTTTCCTGTGGTCACGTATGGATGCGAGAGTTGGACTGTGAAGAAGGCTGAACGCCGAAGAATTGATGCTTTTGAACTGTGGTGTGGATAAGACTCTTGAGAGTCCCCTGGACTGCAAGGAGATCCAACCAGTCCATTCTGAAGGAGATCAGTCCTGGGATTTCTTTGGAAGGAATGATGCTAAAGCTGAAACTCCAGTACTTTGGCCACCTCATGCCAAGAGTTGACTCCTTGGAAAAGACTCTGATGCTGGGAGGGATTGGGGGCAGGAGGAGAAGGGGACGACAGAGGATGAGATGGCTGGATGGCATCACTGACTCGATGGACATGAGTCTGAGTGAACTCCGGGAGCTGGTGATGGACAGGGAGGCCTGGCGTGTGGCGATTCATGGGGTTGCAAAGAGTGGGACCCGACCGAGCGACTGAGCTGAACTGAGGCATCCATGACCAGTCATTAACTGTGAGACACTCAGCCTGAGGACAGAGCTCGAATGCACCGTCTGTGCGGGCTGAGCTGGCCAGTCACTCCCCTTCTCATGTCTCCAGAGCATCCTGTGCATCTGCCTCACTCAAAGGTGATCTTTTTACATTTCTCTTCATAATATGAATGAAAAAAAGACCTTAAGATAAGAGACCATTTAAGAAAAGTAACCCCAAACCTATCTTTTACCTTTAGTATACAAATAAAACAAACCCCACAAGATAATGCTTAACAAAAAAGAACCAAAGCAAAATGTTTTTCTCATTAACCTGGTAGACTCAGAGACAAAGGCTGAAACCCAACACAAAGAAAGGACACAAATGGAATTGAAAGAAGTGCTAACAAATAGGGTAAACAAGGAGAGCAATGTCCAAAAATAATCTTCTACAGGCTTCAAGGTACTCCTCATAGGAATACTTTCCTTATAGTAGCACAACCTTTCTATGGAAAGACCCAAATGACTGCAGACTGCTATCTCTTCTCAATTCAAAGTAAAGCTGGGGCTAATGGGGCTGTCACCAACTTCAACCAAAGGAGGATACTTGTGCCCACGAGCCTCTGCTTACAGTCAGCAAAAAAGGAGAAGCCAGGCACTATTTCCAAACAGCCTCTTTCTGAATAGCCCCATACACTATTTTTTCCTGTGAGATCCTCAAGAGGGCAACATTACTTTTCTATATAGATAAAACCTATAAAGTGGATTCTAAAATGCACATTACTTTCCATATATTTTCTGTGGAACAAAAACCAGCTGATCACAATCCACAACTAATTTTATGCTGCTCAAGAGAATATTCAAATAAAACAACAAAAATTAGAACTGGCAACTAGTTATAACTAGGTTGCATTCATGCTCAAATTGCTTTATTTAAAAAATTGTGTTTCCAAAGCAGTTTAACTGTCACTGTTTGCAGATGACATGAAGATTCTAAAGATGCTACCAGAAAACTACATGAACTTATCAGTGAATGTGCTAAATTTGCAGGTTACAAAATTAATACTCAGAAAATCTGTTGCCTTTCTATACACAAGAAGGAAAGATCAGAAAGAGAAACCTCAAGCAGTGATTCTATTTACCACTGCATCAAAAATAATAAAACACCTAGGAGTAAACCTACTTTCTAGCCATAATACTCACTCCTGAAACACAAGTCCTTCTCAGTTCTAGGCCTTTGAACCAGTGGTTCTCTCCAGCTAGAATTATCACCACCACCTCTAACTGGCTTCTCTATCTGGTAATGTCAGTCATTCCTCAGAGTCTACTTAGCCTACCCTCCCATCCTCCTACAGTCCTTTGTATGTGCCCTTTATGTGATTTTAAAATATATTTAGTTATTTGATGCATGCTAATTAAAATAGATAACTATATAAAATGATGGGACAGTTATTCTAGTTATTTTCCTTTGATTTCAAATATTAATGTACAAACACAGAAAAGTATATTAAAATTGCCTTCAACAACACAACCCAAAGATCACCATTATTTACATTTTTTAGCTAGAATCACAATTTAATGGCTGGTATCTTTCAAGTAACACACTGAATTCTCCCATTTCACAAAATATTTTTTTGGAAACAACTGTAATGGCTGCATTGCCATTCTTAGAAATGTTCTCTTTATATTTTAATTACTAGTTTTCATTTTGTTGGATACTTATTGCTTCCTATCTTATGTTTTCTTATGCCTCATTTGTCCATTTCAGTGTTCTCAACCTGAGGGTGGTTCTGAGTCCTCCCCTAAGGGGACATTTGTGAATGCAAAGGCCCTTTGGTTAGCAATGACTGGAGAGGATATGTTACTACCATTTTATTTAATGCTTTGGAACCAAGATACTAAATGTCCCGCAACATAAAGGACTGCCTCTAAATACCAACAGCTGGCTTACTCAGAATCATCTGTTTAGCACTGGGCGGCTGTCCGTGCAGGGAGGCCACAGCCACACACAGGCAGGAGAACCAATGAGATGAAAAAGCCAAAGGGCCCAGTAGAGACTGTGTTAACAGAGCAACAAGTAAAGCATCCTGGCTTCTTCTGGAACGTGAACTGGGAAACACAGCTTCAACCAACTAGTAAAGAGAGAGAAAAATGAAGCGAAGTGAAAATTTCTGGTATGCTCTGCTGATGCACTCTACAGTGAAATCTGTTATAAGTATTTAAAAACAGCCATTCAGGGACTTCCCTGGGGTTAAGACTCAGCACTTTCACTGCAGTAGGTGAGGGTTTGATCCCTGGGCAGGGAACTAATATCCTGTATGCCATGGGGTATGGCCAAAAAAAAGAAAATTTGAGAGGAAATGAAAAGACACACCTTTAAATGTAAATTAAACAAATTAAAACAACCATTCAAAGCCTCTGGAAATGGTACTAAAGACAAAGAGCAAATGAAGAAGCATCTATCCAAGAAGGTCTACAAAAATTTGGTAAGAAAGGCAAAAATAGCTGGTATTTGAATCAATACTACTCCTTACTTCCACCCTCAGAGATCAGCAAGAAAATGATTCTACTCCAGGCTGCTGCAGTCAAAACCAGGGTACTCTCCTCCTCTAGCTCCCAAGGGTGGGGTTTCTTCCCAGGAGAAGCATGATGTCAGTGTTTCTCATTCTGCCTCCAGGTATTTGTTGTTGTAGGTAAGTTCCCAGCAAGTGCAGTTGAAACTGGTGGCTCCCAACCACAGTAAGAAGGCTCTACTGGGGGCAGAGCACACTGAGGATGCTGGAGCCCTCATCGCCTTTGCCCGGATTTGTGCACCGTGGCTCCATGCCCAGAGAGGAAAGCCAGGAGCGCTTCAGGCTGCTATCCAATTCCCACCCCACACTGCGGGCTCAGCTTCTGGAACCGGGATGCCACTCAGGAGAGAAGCCTGCCGTCACCCTCTCCCTCCCCAAACTCCAGATCCCTGGCTCAGAGATTTTGCTTGGGGAAAAAGCAGGCAGTAGGATTTCTCTGGTGGTCCAGGGGTTAAGAATCAGCCCACCAATGCTGGGGGACACAGGTTTGATTCCTGGTCTGGGAAGATTCCACATGCTGTGGGGCAAGTAAGCCCGTACACAACTACTGAGGCTGTGTGCCTAGATCCCGGGCTCTGCAACGAGATGAAAGCCACCACAATGAGAAGTCCATCCACTGCAACTAGAGAGTAGCCACCACTTGCCGCAACTAGAGAAAGCCTGCATGCAAAGAAGAAGACCCAGCATAGCCAAATATATACATAAATAATAAAAAGCAGGCAGTAAACCAGATAGCTTCTAATTTTTCCCCAAAGAAACCAACTTCATCTGTAACCAAGCTTGGGGAAGTTCAGACTAAGGCACTTTTTCACTGGAAGTTGTGGTGAAATACACTTAGGAGGAGATTCAAAATATAGATAAACTGTAGGCCAGCTAGTTTGCAGGAGATGAGCAGGTAATAATATAGCTGGAAGGAGCCAGACTAACTTGTTGAGCAATTTATGCCATAGGGCAATGCTGAAGAAAACAGCTGATGACGGTCACAGAAAGAGCCCTATTAATACTACTATCATCCCAGGTAACAGTCAGCATGTCCCAAATTGCACATCTGAGGATGCAACATCAGAGATTTAAAGCTGTGGGGAGGAAACAGAAGTCACTAAGATAATCCAGCCAGTCATTAAACAATTCAAAACATCCAGTTTCCAACAATAAATGAAAAGGTATGCAAAGAAACTGGAAAGTTGACCCATAACCAGGAAAAAAGCAGACAACAGAAACTGCCTGTGACAGCAAGCAGATACCAGATTTATCAAAAAAGACTTCAAAGTGGCCATTTGTAAACATGTTTAAAGAAATAAAGGCATGATGACAATATCATATCAAATACACAATATATATAGAAACAGAAATTTGATCACTTTATAACAACACAATAAGATTAACAACTGACTCCTCAATGGAGACAATGGAGGCCAGAAAGCAGTGGGATAACATATTCAAAGAGCTCAAAGAAAAACTGAGTAAAGGAGATGGCAACTCACTCCAGTATTCTCGCTTGGAGAATCTCATAGACAGAAGAGCCTGGTAGGCTACAGTTCACGGGGTTGCAAACAGTCAGACACGACTGAGCGACTTCACTTTCTTTCTTTTTTCAAAAAAAAAGTTAACAACAAAAAAAGAAAACATTCCCAGATGACCAAAAGAGGAAGAATCTGTCTAGCAGACCTACCACACAAGAACTGCTAAATGAAGTTCCTCAGGCTGAAAGCAAGTGACCTCAGTGAATCTACATGAAAAAAACAATAACCACCAGTAAAGGTAACTCTGTGACTATAAAATCCGTATTTTTTCCTTTCTTGATGTGATTGATTGAAACAACAGTGCATAAATATGTATATACTGTATTGCTGAACCTGCATTTCCCAATGACAACCAAATGGCAACCCACTCCAGTATCCCTGCCTGGAAATCTCATGGACACAGGAGCCTGGTGGGCTGCAGTCCATGGGATCGCAAAGAGTTGGGCATGACTGAGAGACTAACACTTAACACTTCCCAATGACAGTATAAAGAAGGTGGACAGGAAAAAAGTTGTATTACATTAAGGAATAACTTTAGCATGCACTTGAAGTTATCAGCTTAAAAGAGACTGGTAAAAGATATTTTACATAAGCCTCATGGTAAGCCCCAAAGCAAAAAGGTGTACGTAATCTTAGTATACTGCTACAGAAAATCATCAAACCACAAAGGAAGAGAGCAGGAGAAAGAAAAAAGGAATGGCAAAACAGTAAGAAAACAATGAACAAAATTGCAATAATAAGCCCCTAACTATCAATATTTACTTTAAAGGTAAATCGCCTCAATTCTCCAACCAAAAGACAGAGTGGCTGAATGGATGGGGAAAAAACAACCTGAGCTATGTGCTGTCTACAAGAGACACTTCAGCTTTTAGGACACATGCAGGCTGAGGGAAAAAAGGGATGGAAAAAGATATTCCATGCAAATGGAAACCAAATGAAAGCAAAGGTAGCTACATTAGTTATATTTATAATAAGAAAATAGTTTTAGCAAAAACTATAAGATACAAAGGAAATCATTATATAATGATAAAAGAGTTACTCCAACAAGAGAATTTAACAGTTGTAAATATTTATGCACCCAAATCAGAGCACCTAAATATTAATAGACCTGAAAGAAGAAATAAGATATCAATGCAATAATTGTAGGGAACTTCAACCTCTCACTTTCAACAATGGACAGAACAGACAGAAAATCAATAAGGAAGTACTGGGCTTAAACCACATGTTAGACCAAATGGACTGAAGAGACACTTACAGAATGTTTCACTCAACAGAAGCAGAGTACACATTTGTCTCAAGTGTACATAGAACAAACTCCAGTATAGATCAGATGTTAGGCCACAAAATAAGTCCTAATAAATTCAAGAACACTGAAATCATACCAAACATCTTTTCCGACCACAATGGTATGAAAGTAGAAATCAATTATGAGAAGAAAACAGAAAATTTCACAAATATGTGGAGATCAAACATCATGTTACTGAACAACCAATGAGTCAAAGTTGAATTCAAAAAAATATTTTTGAGACAAATGAAAATGGAAATACCATATGCCCAAACTTATGGAAAACAGTAAAGTAGTTCTAAGAAGGAAGGTCACAATGGATGCCCACAGTAAGAAAAAGAAATATCTTAAATAACAACTTTATACCTCAAGGGACTGGAAAAAAAGAATGAACTAAGCCCAAAGCTATTAGAAGAAGTAACAAAGATTAGAGCAAAAATAAATGAAAGAGAGACTAAAAAGAGAACAGAAAGATCAATAAAATTAAGAATTGTTTTTTAAAAAGATAAACAAATAGGCAAACTTTTAGCCAGACTTACCAAGGGGGAAAAAAAAGAGGATGGAAAGAAGTTAAAACTATAAAGGAAAGAAAAGGTGTCAACATTACAACTGATACCACACAAATACAAAGGATCATAAAAACTAAAAAACTGTATGCCAAGAAATTGGACAATCTATAAGAAACAAATTCCCAGAAACACTGAAACCAAGACTGAATCAAGAAGAAACAGAAAATCTAAACAGATGGATTACCATGAAGAGACTAAGTCAGTAATGAAAAACTTCCCGACATGGCAAAGTTTAGGACCAGATGGCTTCCCTGGTGAATTCCACCAAACACTGAGAGGAATTAATACCAGTCCTTCTCAAGTGCCAACCGAAGAGGAGGGAACATTTCCAAAATCATTTTATGAAACCAGCATTACCCTGATACCAAAACCAGACAAGGACCCAGAAAAGAACATTACAGGCCGATATCTCTGATGAACACAGATGCAAAAATTCCCAAAAAATTATTAGCAAACTAAATTCAGTAAGACATTAAAACAATCATACACTATGATCAAATGGAATTTATTCCATGGATGCAAGGATGGCTCAATACCCACAAATTAATGTGACACACCATATTAACAAAATGAAAGCTAAAAATCACATGATCATCTCAATGGCTGCAAAAAAAAAAAAAAGCAGACAAAATTTTACGTCGATTAAGGACAAAAACTCTCAACAAACTGGATAAAGAGAGAATGTATCTCAGCATAATAAAGACCATGTGACAAGCCCACAGCCAACATTACACTCAATGGTGCAAAGCTGTAAGCTTTTCCTCTAAGATCAGGAAAAGACACAAATGCCATCCCTCACCACTTTTATATAACACTGTATTGGAAGTCTTAGTAACTGGGCAAGAAAAAGAAAGAAAAGGCATCCAAAACAGAAAGAAGCAACAGGGTCATTATTTGCAGATGACATAATATATAAAGAAAACCCTAACGACTCACCAGAAAACTGCTAGAAATAATCAGGGAATTTGGTAAAGATGCAGGGTACAAATCAACATACAAAAAAAATCTGTTGCATTTCTTTACACTAAAAATGAACTATAAAACAAAAAAAATTAAGAAAGGAATCCCATTTATAACTGCATCAAAAAGAATGAAAAATCTAGGAATAAATTCAACCAACAAGGAGAGTACACTGAAAACTATGACACTGAGGAAAGAAACTGAGGACACAAATAAAAAGAAAGCTAATCCATGCTCATGGATTGGAAAAATTGATGTTGTTAAAATGACCATATTACCCAAAGCAAGCTATAGGTTCAATCCAATCCCTTTCAAAACTGCAATGGCATTTTTAACATAACTAGGAAAAAAAATAATCCTAAAATAAACAACAAAAGAACCTAAACAGCCAAAACCCTGAGAAAGAACAAAGCTGGAGATATCACATGCCCTGATCTCAAACTATATTATAATGCTACGTAGTCAAAACAGTATGGTACTGGCATAAAAAATAGACACACAGATTGACACAACAGAATAGAGAGCCCAGAAATTAATCAAAGCACCTATGGTCAAGTAATCTACAACAAAGGGGTCAAGAATATACAATGAGAAAGAACAATCTCTTCAATGAATGGTGTTGAGAAAACTGAACAGCTACATGCAAAAGAATCAAACTGGATTACTTTCACACCATATACAGTAATATACTAAAACTGGATTAAAAACTTAAATGTAAAACCTAAAATCCATAAAACTCTTAGAAGAAAACATATGTAGTGAACTTCTGACGCCAGTCTTAGCAATATTTTTTTAGACACATCTCCTCAGGGAAGAGAAACAAAAACTAAAATAAACAAATGGAACTATATCAAACTAAAAAGCTTTTGCACAGCAAAAGAAACTACCAACAAAACAAAAAAAGCTGCCTACTTAATGGGATAAAATATTTGCAAAAAACGTATCTGTTAAGGGGTTAATATCCAACACACACAAAGAATTCACACAACACACTAAGAAAACAAATAACCCCAAAACAAAATGTGCAGAGGATCTAAATAGCTATTTGTCCAAAGAAGACATACAGATGGCCAACAGACACATGAAAAGATCACTCATCATCAGGGAAATGTACATCAAAACCACAGTATCAGTCGTATCGCCTCACACCTGTCAGAATGGCTCTTATCAAAAAGACAAGAAATAACAAGTGTCGGCAAAGAGGTGGAGGAAAGGGAACACCTCGGCACTGTTGGTAGGAATGTCAACTGATGCACCAACTATGAAAAAAAAACAGCGGAAACAATTTAAATGTCCATTAACTGACAAATGGATAAACAAAATGTGGTTTATCCGAAGAAAAGAATACTACTGATCACAAAACAGAAAGAAATACTAACACAGGCTACAACTTGGATAAACACTGAAAACACTAGGTGAAAGAAACTGGTCATAAAAGACCATATGTTATATAATTCTATTCAAATGAAATGTCAAAAATAAGGAGGGGCTAAAAAAAATAAATAAATAAAATTAAAAAAAATAATAAAAAAATAATAATAATAAAATAATAAAAAATTAAAAAATTAAAAAAATTAAAAAATAAAAATAAATAAATAATAAATAATAAAATTAATAAAATAAATAAAAAATTAGGAGGGGTTGGGGGGTGGGAGCACAAGCTGGAATCAAGATTGCTGGGGGAAATACCAATAACCTCAGATATGCAGATGACACCACCCTTATGGCAGAAAGTGAAGAACTAAAGAGCCTCTTGATGAAAGTGAGAGAGTGAAAAAGTTGGCTTAAAGCTCAACATTCAGAAAACTAAGATCATGGCATCTGGTCCCATCACTTCATGGAAAATAGATGGAGAAAGTGGAAACAGTGGCAGAGTTTATTTTCTTGGGCTCCAAAATCACTGCAGATGGTGACTGCAGCCATGAAATAAAAAGACACTTACTCCTTGGAAGAAAAGTTATGACCAACCTAGATAGTATATTCAAAAGCAGAGACATTTGCAGACTAAGGTCTGTATAGTTAAGGCTATGGCTTTTCCAGTGGTCATGTATGGATGTGAGAGTTGGATGGTGAAGAAAGCTGAGCGCCAAACAATTGCTGCTTTTGAACTGTGGTGTTGGAGAAGACTCTTGAGAGTCCCTTGGACTGCAAGGAGATCCAACCAGTCCATCCTAAAGGAAATCAGTCCTGAACGTTCATTGGAAGGACTGATATTGAAGCTGAAACTCCAATACTTTCGCCACCTGATGCAAACTGACTCACTGGAAAAGACCCTGATGCTGGGAAAGAAAGATTGAAGGCAGGAGGAGAAGGGGACGACAGAGGATGAGATGGCTGGCTGGCATCATCGACTCAATGGACATGGGTTTGAGTAAACTCTGGGAGTTGGTGATGGACAGGGAGGCCTGGCGTGCTGCGGTTCATGGGGTCACAAAGAGTCAGACACGACTGAGTGAGTGAACTGAACTGACTGACTAACCAGGGGGTGGGAGCGGGAAAGAGGTAACAGCTAAAGGGTTTCCTTTTGATGTGATTAAAATATTCTAAAAAGGACTATGTTGATCGTTGCACTGCTGTGAATATACTAAAGATCACTGAATTGCACACTTTAAGCAGGTGAATTGTATGATATATTAATTCAGTTCAGTTCAGTCGCTCAGTTGTGTCCGACTCTTTGCGACCCCATGAATCACAGCATGCCAGGCCTCCCTGTCCATCACCAACTCGCGGAGTTCACTCAGACTCATGACCATTGAGTCGGTGATGCCATCCAGCCATCTCATCCTGTTGTCCCCTTCTCCTCCTGCCCCCAATCCCTCCCAGCATCAAAGTCTTTTCCAATGAGTCAACTTTTCACATGAGGTGGCCAAAGTACTGGAGCTTCAGCTTTAGCATCATTCCTTCCAAAGAAATCCCAGGGCTGATCTCCTTCAGAATGGACTGGTTGGATCTCCTTGCAGTCCAAGGGACTCTCAAGAGTCTTCTCCAACACCACAGATCAAAAGCATCAATTCTTTGGTGCTCAGCCTTCTTCACAGTCCAACTCTCACATCCAGACATGACCACTGGAAAAACCATAGCCTTGACTAGACGGACCTTTGTTGGCAAAGTAATGTCTCTGCTTTTGAATATGCTATCTAGGTTGGTCATAACTTTCCTTCCAAGGAGTAAGCGTCTTTTAATCTCATGGCTGCAATCACCATCTGCAGTGATTTTGGAGCCCCCAAAAATAAAGTCTGACACTGTTTCCACTGTTTCCCCATCTATCTGCCATGAAGTGATAAGTTTATCTTAATAAAGCTCTGTTAAAAAAAAAAGGTGTTATTTTTAAAGGTCAAATTTGACATATAAAAAAAAATCCATGATGAACAAAGTATCAAAGTTTAAACACTGGGATATGTATTACTTATTTTTTCTTTGCTTCAGGCTCTAATATGGATCACTAAAGCACTGTTACAATCCTGACTTTAAGATTTTGCCATTTTTTTCATCATATTGATTGTGTTAACTTTAAGTTTTAAAATATTATCTTGATCTTCTTCAACACTTTCCTTAGAGATCTATAGAAACACATGCAGAGTGAGTACTACAGGTAAAATGAACTAGAAAACAGACAAAACCTGGCCTGTAGAACTCCAAAATCCAAATGGGAAAAATATTATTTGGAAAATCAAGTTGTGAGTACCATCTTGCACCAGGCAAAATAATGCCCCACAAAAGATGACCACAGAACGTGTAAATATGCAAAAGCAATGTACAGATATAATTAATGATAGGGAGATTATCCTGGATTCCCTGAGTAGGCCCAATATATTAATAATTATCCCTATGCAGGGGTGCTTATGCAGACTTCCCTGGTGGCTCAGAGGTTAAAGCGTCTGCCTACAATGTGGAAGACCTGGGTTCAATCCCTGGGTCGGGAAGGTCCTCTGGAGAAGGAAATGGCAACCCACTCCAGTACCCTTGCCTGGAAAATCCCATGGACGGAGGAGTGTGGTAGACTATAGTCCATGGGGTTGCAAAGAGTTGGACACGACTGAGAGACTTCACTTCACTTCACTTATGCAGGGGAGGGAGGAAAGTCAGAGAAACAGACGTATGAGGAAGTAAGCAAAGGTCTGAGAGATCTGAAGATGCTACAGCTCTAGCTTTGAAGATGGAAGAAGCCATATGTCAACCAGCGCAAGCGTCCCATAGAGCTGAAGAAGGCAAGGAAGCAGATTCTCCCTTAGAGAAAGAACACAGCCCCAGTGACACCCTATTTTAACCCAGTGAGATCCACTTTGGACTTCCAACCTCTGGAATTTTAAGAAACAAATCTGTGGGGTTATTTTTAGCCACTAAATTTGTATCCAGTTGTTATGGCAGGAAGGGGAAACTAATACACATCTTTCAAATTATGGGGCTATAATCTGCACTGCTCCATATAATGTAACTGTAGTTTTTCAAGGGTACAACTGCCACTCAAAACTACTAATAATTAGGATAACCCTTCTGGAGGGGAAAATCTATACGAAAAGCACAAAAGTATGTTCATGGCAGACTTCACTGACAATTGCTAGACAGTCTAAATATTAACAATTAGGAAACTGTTGAATAAGTAATAGTTCATGTTATGAAATATTAAGCAGCCATTAAAAATTACACTTAGCGAGAATCTTTAATGACATGGGGAATATTTAAAATCTTAAGAGATAAAAATGTTATACAGACATATATATATATTTGAAATAACTTAAAACATATATATACATTCTATATAAGAATAAAAATGCAGGAGAAATAATATTAAAAAGTTAATAGTCATTTCTGTGACAGGAATACGCTGACTTTAATTTCTTTTAAAAACTTTCATATAATCTCTAAATTTACAACATGCACATTTATTTATTTAGACTCTATCTCATTAAAAAAAAAGTAGTTGAAAAGAAGAACGTCAACACTACATTTGTAACACACTTATAACTGAAGCATGACGCCATGAGTCAATCTCCTGATGCTGTTTTCCAAAATGGGAAATTAAGATGTTACACGCTAAATATCCTATAACAACGTTTACATTATCAAGTAATTTCTACCTATCAATTATATGCTAATTAGAATTTAGTCTAAATGCTTAATAGTATACAAAAAACCGAAATGACGCCAAAATAACTGAAAGAAAAGCCCTCCTCCCACTTCTGCCCTCATCAGCCCCGTATTTATCCTACGGCAGCCACAGTGGCTCCCACCTTAGGTCTCTGTTGGGAATGCTCATTCGCTACAGAGCCATGTAGCTATTCCTTCACCACCTTTCGCAGCTTGAGTCAAGCGTCACTTTCTTAATAAGGCCTACGTGTACCTTCCTATTCAACACTAAAGCCTGCCCTCCACCCCGGCACCCTTCACTCCGTTCTTTCTTTCCTCTTTCTTCACAGCAGTTACCATCTTCTAACAAACTATACAATTTTCTTTTTTTAAAGTATACTGTTTAATGTCTTTCTTCTGCTACTGGAAAACAAGTCCAAGAGAAGGATTTTCATGGCAGTGGATCCTCATTAAGTCACTGATACGTCAAAAGAGCCTGACACATAGCAGCTGCTCAATAAGTATTTGTTGGATATATGGCTAAACTAGAGACATATCAAAGGACAGAGTCAGTAAGACAGTCTCTAACAATTGCATCTATTATTGCATGTAATAACCTAAAATTGGGCAATTTTCTGTGCAGGTGTAGTTAAGCAAAATAGATGGCATATTGGCCATCTTTATCATTCCTACACTTCAATTTGTGTTTTATTGAAAACTTACAGCTGAATTTTTTTAAAAGCCTCCATTTTATTTTGTTAACATTGTGCAGTACAAGACTGTATAACCAGGCAAGCAAATTAAAATGACACAAAGGTAACAGGTGATAATCCCCATAACTTTCTGTTTCAATTGGTATTTCTTCAGACTGCAAATCCTCACTGTCGCATTAAGACATCATTCTGGGAATGAGGAAGTCTAGTCAAATATCAAACACCTGACCTATTTTCTGAATCAATAAGCACAGTTGAGACTGCCTAATATCCAAAATGAGACTCAATCAGTTCTTACTCCCTATGATTTCATAAGTAACCAGACTATCCCTATTTATTTTTAAAGCCGTTCTCTATTATTTTTGAAGGGTTTGCAGCCTAGACCCCATGACAGGGTCTCTACATCTCCTAAATAAAACAAGTCTCATAGAATAAGCAAGGGAAAAGCCTCCCCAAAGATGTTGTTTAGCCAATACCTCTGAATGACGTTCTACACTTCCAGTGTCTGATCCAGAGTGCTGCTCATTTACATCATCCTCAACGTCTGACCCTGAATCCCGTTCATCCTGTACTGGGGTAGCGCCACCATCATCTGCTTAAAAATAAAACAAAAACCCACTTAAGGAGTAAGATGGATGACATCCTCAACTGAAATGAACACAATGAATCAAGAATAATGTAAGAGCAAAGGTTACCACTGATGAAGCATAACTAATAATGCTAATTTGTGAACAAGTACAATACATACATAAATACAGTCATAACCTGCACTGTTGACATGTGGCAGTGAAAATATATCATTAAAGGAACGTGAAGCTTAAGAAATGCCACCAAGAATCAAGTCAACAAATTGTAAATAAGAGTGTGCACTTTCAACTTTGTTAAAATAACGAAGTCTGTTTTCTCCACAGCACGCACTTACCACCACCTAACGGACTACATGAGTTTCCAAGTTAATTTTGTTTAATGTGACTCTTTCCTCACTTGAATAAAAGTGCCAAAAGAGCAGAGACTCTAGTTCACTGATGAATCCCTGGAGTGGAAAAGACTACCTGGAACAGTATTTGTTTATGAAGAGCATACAGAATTCCATTCCAGAAATAGTGTAAACTCCTTGAAGCAAAAGCATATACTACTATACTATTATAAAACAAATCGCTACCTAGCTTTAACCAATACTTTAAAAACAGAAAGTAAAATTGTACTGAGAGGAATTCAGAGCTGTTGGAGGATACAGGAAGCCTTGGTTAAAAGTTTAATAAAAATAAAATTTAAAATATGAATCAGCCAACTACAGGAAAACCAAAAAACAAAAAGAAGTTTAAGAATGAAATCACTATCATACTAATGAACTATTCTACTCAGCTAAGCAGTACTGAATATACATATATTTAACCTTTTATGATAAGGTCGTAATAAAAAAAATTGGAAGTGTAATGAAAAGTTATGCTTCAACGGTCAGAACTGGGGTGGGGAGGGGCAGAAGAGGTTAAAACCCTGTCCTAGCATAATAGGAAATAATTACAGAATGCCTAAAAATGATGCAACAAGATAGCATAAGTTAGGAATACAGGGATAAACATCAAAAACGGCTAAAAAAAAAAACAGTCGGGGAATTGCTAACTTTTCATATCTTTCAGCATGTTAAATTTAAAAACACAAGTGACTACAACTATTTTGAAAACATCAGGAAAACGTTTAAAGCCAAACAGCAGAATATGTTTGGAAACGTGTTTGCAGTCTACTATTCGTCGTCATATACTAGAATCGATGCGAACGCAAAAGAGAAAAGAAGGTAGTTAATGCTTAGAAATTTATTTAAGCACTTCTGACAGAGAATACTCTCTGGAACTAGAACACAACAGAAAAACAAAAGTAATGTTTTTATTCCCCATGAATAAAAACATGCCTTATTCGTCTTTGGTTCCCCGGTGCCCAGCACTGTGTTAACAAAGTGGGGTCCCGTGTTTATTAACAGGAAAAGCAAGCACTTAAGGGATGAGAAAGAGGAAAGATCTCAAGGTGAAGGAAAGGCACAAAAATCACTAGTAAGCCCCAGAGGTACACACCTTATTCTAAAATACGTATACAACTCAACTCCGATGTTTTATTTAATGGGAGAAACTAGTTTGCAGGCGTAGTCAAACCAGTTTCAACTCCAAGTGAAAAGTCTAGGTAAGATCCTGCACCCCCACTGAACAGCTAGCTAGCTCCCCGGGATTCTCGAAAATCACTCTCAACCCCTCAAAGAAACTCCCTATCAGGAGAGGCCATTCCTAGTACTTTACACACAGTAAGCATTTGATATATAGAAGTGGCTCCCATTTCAGCATCATCCTTCGCCGATCTGGAAGACGGCTTTCCGTCCAGAATTCCCTCTCCAAGGTTCTAACTTCTGGGTCCGCTGCCGGGCTGCCAGCTCTCCTCGCTACGCCTCAGTCAACACCAGACCCAGTCCCGGGAGAACGTCTCTGGGGCCTCCTTCTCTTCCCCGCGGGAGTACGTGGCCCAGCCCGGTCGAGTAATCGCACCGCCCCCCAGCCCTGTCCCCTACGTCCCTGCCTCACCTGACTGGTCGCCGCTGTAATACTCCGAGTCCATGGCAGGCGGCTCTCGGCGGGGAGTGTCTGGGCCCCGCGCCGCCCCCGTCACTTCCTTGCCGGCGCTGTGACCACCGATAGCGCGGCCCGGTGCTCAGAGGCTCCCGCCCAACTGGAGGTTTGGGAGACTGCGGAGAGTAAGGCAGCAACGGCGGCAGACGCGCACACTTGGACCTACAAACGCCGGCAGAAAAGGCCGTACCCTGCTGGCGACCAAGGCGCGCGGGTCGGTAATCTACTTCCCAGAAGCACCTCTGGGCCAAAATGGCGTCTGCCCACGACCCTCAAAAGAGTGCAGTGCGCAGGCGCTGTCTCATGTCATCTGGCCAATGAGAAGACTCAACGGTAATGACGCACGGCATGGCCGGAAAGGAGACTAGTGGGAAAATTGAGCGGGAGCCGCGACTGCAATTACAATCTTCTCCTTGGAGGAACTTGGTCTGTTCCCCATGGAGATGATAGTGTTACTTTATGGGTTCTTCGCCCGCGCTTTGTTTGAGTGCTTTCTGGACTATTGTTCCGAAAAATGAAGACTCGCTAAAATTATATTTTCCATCATACGGAAATTAACTATCATTCCCATCATGCAGCGAGGCGCTTGATTCCCGCCCTTAGTACGGGAAGTGGCGCATTTCCTTCTGGGACTTGTAGTTCGAAGCCTAGCGAGCTATGATGTGTTTCTAAGTGGCCTGATCAAAAGAGCCTCTTTTCAAGATATTTTTCTTCCTTTCTTTTTAAAAATTACGACTTAATTTCCATCTTAAGAAACCATTTGGTTTACACTGGGAAGTACAGGTTTTTGCTTCCAGAAGGGTTCCCGGATGAAATCTTGCTAAAGTGACAATGTTGAACTTCACTTGAGAGAAACAACAATGGCTGAGAAACTATCTGACCTGTCAGAAAGCTGACTGTAAAGAACCATCCTTCTTCCTATCTCTCAAGTAAAAGTTATTCTCCACTCTTTTTCATGAGACCTGTAAGACTTTACCGTCTGAGCCACCAGGAAAGAGTCGGACACGACTGAGCGACTGAACTGAATTGAACTGTAAGAATTAGAGATGACTCTCTAGTTTACCCATGACAAGGCAGAAGACCTTTCCCCTTTCTTCTGAACCTGCTCATATCTTGCAAATTTCTGTTCGTGTCTTTGCCCCTCTAAAACTAGTGCTGTGCTGTTGCTGTGCCTAGTCGCGCAGGCGTGTCGGACTCTTTGAGACTCCATGGACTGTAGCCCTCCAGGCTCCTCTGTCCATGGGAATTCTCCAGACAAGAATACTGGAATGGGTTGCCATGCCCTCCTCTAGGAGATATTCCCAGCCTAGGGACGGAACCCAGGTCTGCTAGCGGATTCTTTACCGTCTCAGCTACCAGGGAAACCCAAGAATACTGGAGTGGATAGCCTATCCCTTCTCCAGGGGAACTTCGTGACCCAGGAATTGAACAGAGGTCTCCTGAATTGCATGCAGATTCTTTTCCAGCTGAGCTACAGGGAAGCCCCAAAATAACTAGATGCAGGAATAAGCATTTTTCTGTTCTCATTACTGACTGAAACTTCTGATTGCAAATCAATCACAACTATAAATCATCACACATTCCTTTCTAGGAAAGTCTCAGACAACCCCATCTCCCCTGTACTAGATACTCTGATCTTCATATCTGGTGTGCTCTCCCTATTGCAATACCCTGAATAAAGTCCATTTTCTTGCTTATTTTTGTCTTAAACAGAGAGGACAATATTACTGCCTTTAGATTGGAGGACGTATAGGAAATATTCCGCAGGAGGTGTAGACTTGCAGAAATAAGGCCTTTCATTTGTTAGTTGGTAAAGCATACATCTTGGACTGGATTTCTAGGCATACCTAGCCTGCTGTAAGGACCCATGTGGTGCCCTGAAAAGTCCACATTCTACCTTGGAGTTCAGATTTATGAATTTTATGATGTTAGCTATGCTATGAATTCTCAGAATGTCATTAGTGAAGCCACACCCCAGCTTTGATAATCCTGGAACCATTACTAGGCAGTCAGAATACTCTGGCAGAACCCAGTTCTAGGCTCCAGAAAAGGACATGGAAAGGAAGAGAGAGGGGTGGTTTCTCTAGAAATTACCATTTTCTTGCAAGAGAGTTCATAGGCAATCTTTCCCCTCCACATACAGTGGAAAACAGCTTTGAAATCCCAGTCTACCCCTCCAGCTGTAGGAATGACATCCTATTAAGCTATTGTAAGAATCAAGAGCAAGGAATTAACAGTGCCTGGAACCAAAGGTAGAAAATTTAAAAATTCATTTCCTTCCATTTAATAGAAGAGGGCTCAGGATCCACCTCTCTTCCAAAGAGATCAACCTCTCTTCTAAGAGGCTGTACCTGTGCAATAAGGTGAGTGAATAGGGCAGAAATCCAGGAAGAGAACATGCTGCAAATCCTGTCAATAAAGATCTTGTAGTTTCACCAATGGAGAAGGCAATGGCACCCCACTCCAGTACTCTTGCCTGGAAAATCCCATGGACGGAGGATCCTGGTAGGCTGCAGTCCATGGGGTCGCTGAGGGTCGGACACGACTGAGCGACTTCACTTTTCACTTTCATGCACTGGAGAAGGAAATGGCAACCCACTCCAGTGTTCTTGCCTAGAGAATCCCAGGGACGGGGGAAGCCTGGTGGGATGCTGTTTATGGGGTCGCACAGAGTCGGACACGACTGAAGTGACTTAGCAGCAGCAGCAGTTTCACCAAACATACACAACCAACAGCTATGAAAGTAATTGGGCTAAGCAATGCAATTACAAAAGGATAATGAGTCAGTTTTAACATAAAAATTCTAACTGTCCTGATGGTTTAGAGAATGGAGAAATAGAAGCAGACTGAACACAGCATAATGTGCAGAGAGCCAGAAGGCTGTAAGGAAGTGTCAGGTCTATGTTTTGTACTCAAGAAGCCATTAACTTAGTGAGATAGGACAGGCTTTTTGAAATAAGCATAAGTCTTAGTTAAAGCATTGTGCTTGCAAATGCAAGCACAGCTCCAGGAGAGTTTTCCAGAGCCCCTTTCCACCAGGTGGCTGTCTTTCAGAGCCTCCAAAGGACAGATCTTGGAGCAGAACAGATACACTTTCTGAGGTTCCAGTCCCAGCACAGCTGGTGGTAGAGAGGCCACTCGGAAGGGAGGCTGTTTTTTCCTCCTAAGGATACTAAAGATAGAGAAGGGACAGGAGAGGCATGGGAGAAATGAGCTTGTGGCATGAACTCTGTTTCCCTTGACTGATAACCATGAAAGAACCATCTTCGCAGCCTTTTGAGACACTGCAACTTGCTGAATATTTCTGGGAGTGAAAAGTCATACGATTTCAAGAGCAGCCTGGCACTAGCAGAACTTCAGACTCGGGGGTCAGAAATCTGGGTTCTGTGTCAAGCTCTGAGCTTATTGTGTTAGATGAGGGAGTTGAATCAGAAGATTTCAAGGCCCCTTGTTGTGTTCAGTTGCTAAGTCATGTCTGACTCTTTGCAACCCCATGGACTGTAGCATGCCAGCTTTCCCTGTCCTTCACTATCTCCCGGAGTTTGCTCCAACTCATCTCCATTAAGTCAGTGATGCTATCCAACCATCTCATTTTCTGTTGCCCCCTTTTTCTCCTGCCCTCAGTCTTTGCCAGCATCAGGGTCTTTCCCAATGAGTCCGCTCTTCCCATAAGGTGGCCAAAGTATTGGAGTTTCAACATCAGTCCTTCCAATGAATATTCAGGGTTGATTTCCTTTAGGGTTGACTGGTTTGAGCTCTTTGCTGTCCAAGAGACTCTCAAGAGTCTTCTCCAGTGCCACAGTTTGAAAGAATCAACTCTTTGACACTCAGCCTTCTTTATGGTCCAACTCGCACATCTACATATAAGTACTGGAAAAACTATAGCTTTGACTATACAGACATTTGCTGGCAAAGTGCTTTATAATAAACTGTCTAGGTTTGTCATAGCTTTCCTTCCAAGGAGCAAGTGTCTTTTAATTTCATGGCTGCAGTCACTGTCCACAGTGATTTTGGAGCCTGAGAAAATAAGATCTGTCATTGTTTTCACTTTTCCCCCTTTTATTTGCCATAAAGTGGTGGGACTGGATGCCATGATCTTAGTTTCTTTGGGTATTGAATTTTTAAGCCAGCTTTTTCATTCTCCTCTTTCACCCTCATCAAGAGGCTCTTTTGCTTCTCTTCATTTTCTGCCATTAGAGTGGTATCATCTGCATATCTGAGGTTGTTGATATTTCTCCTGGCAATCTTGATTCCAGCTTGTGATTCATCCAACTTGGTATTTTAATGGCATATTCTGCGTAGAAGTTAAATGAACCAGGTGACAATATACAGCCTTGACGTACTCCATTTTGAACCAGTCCCTTGTTCCAAGTCTGGTTCTAACTATTGCTTCTTGACCTGCATACAGAGTTCTCAGGAAACAGATAAGGTGGTTTGGTATGTCCATCTCTTTTAGAATTTTCCACAGTTTGTTGTGATCCACACAGTCAAAGCCTTAAGCATAGTCAGAGAAGCAGATCTTTTTTGAAATTCCCTTACTTTCTCTATTATCCAATGAATGTAGGTAATTTGATCACTGATTCTTCCACCTTTTCTAAATCCAGCGTCTACATCTGGAAATTCTTTCTGCTGAAGACTAGCTGAAAGGATTTTAAACGACATTACCTTGCTAGGATGTGGAATGAGCACAATTGTGCGGTAGTTTGAGCATTCTTTGGCATTGCCTTTCTTTGAGATTGGAATGAAAACTGACCTTTTCCAGTCCTGTGGCCCCTGCTGAGTTTTCCAAATTTGCTGACATACTGTATTTTAACAGCATCATCTTTTAGGATTTGAAATAGCTCAGCTGGAATTCTATCACCTCCACTAGCTTTGTTCATAGTAATGCTTCCTAAGGCCCAGCTGACTTCACACTCCAGAATGTCTGGCTCTAGGTGAGTGACCACTATTTTCATTATTCTCTGTTTCATTATTATTTTATTCTCTGTGAGAGAAGCCATCTCCAAGTCTGACCTGCCTTCTTGTGCTTGAGCCACTAGGGGTCCCTGCAGGTGAAGAAACAAATGAAACAAGTGTGTTCTAAGCCTGCTTTCCAGCTCTGTGCAGTGTTCGCCCATTGCAGACTCACCACTCACTAAGACACATGCAAGATTTGTCCTGCCACATCGTTAGAATAGTGAAAATTTGGACCCACTTGAAAGCCCATGAGTAGTGGATAATGAATCATTAAACATCAATACCATGGCACACCACATCGCCACTAATACAATTTAATTGAATCTTTAGCCCTCACATGGAAGGATGGCCAGAATATACGAAATTAACAAAATAGTCATAGAATACTATAAATGGCAAAACTTTGTGTGAACAACCAAAACCCCACCTAAGAATTCCCTAGTAAAAATGGAGGGAAAAAACTTTCAGACAAAGATTGAAAAGCCAAAAGCCAAAGTCTGAAAATTTTGACTACACACAAAAAAGTAAACGTAATAGTAAAACAACTGTAAAAACATATGCATGGCAGAAACAACACACCATTAACAAAACCAAAAGATAAATGACTAGGAATTTAACATTTTTTTATTCAACTATCATTGAGCCTTCTCTATGTGGTTAAGAGAAACGATTAAGACTTCACCTTCTAGGTAAAGTTCCATCCCTGGTCATGCAGCTAAGATCCCACATGCCTCTTGGCCAAAATACCAAAACATGAAACAAAAGCAATATTGTAACAAATTCAATAAAGACTTTAAAAATGGTCCACATGACCCTGGAGAAGAAAATGGCAACCCACTCCAATATTCTTACCTGGGAAATCCCACGGTAAGAGGAGGAGGAGCCTGGTGGGCTACATTTTAAATATGAATTTATTTTCCATTTTGTTACCTGGAACTTTTAAACCAGAGGGTGGACTTTGTGTCATTTGATAAAAGGGAATTTCCTGGCTCAGGTCTTCAGTACTGTTCTGCTCTATTACCAGCAGAACAGTACAGTACGATTCACTTGGTTGTAAACAACAACAGATCTATTACTAAGGATGATGTTTAACATTTCCACTTGTGCTGAGCAAGGACCGGGGAAAAGTCAGGCCTCAGGCTGTTGAATTTAAATGTCTTGTGATAAGTAAAGCCCTACCGTGTAGCACTGGGAACTATATTCAGGATCCTGTGATAAACCATAATGGAAAAAAATATTTAAAAAAAAGAATGTCTATATATATATATAACTGAGTCACTTTGCTCTACAGCAGAGATTGGTACAACATTGTAAATCAGCTATACTTAAAAAAAAAAAAAAAAACTAAGAAAAAATGGTCCACATTAAAAAAAAAAAATTTATAGAACAAAAGGTTAATCTCCTTAATGAGTATAGAAACCCCAGAAATCAATAACTCAATAGAAAAAGACCAATAAACCAGTAGAAAAATGGACAAAAGATATGACAGTTCACAAAAGAGAAAATATTAAGGGCTCTAAAATTCATAAAAGATATCCTAATACAAGATCAAAGAAAATTAAAATTATACTGAGATATTATTTTTTACTTCTCAGATTGCAAAAATCTGAGAGCATTCCACTGGTTAGGCCATGGAGGAAGAGGCCCTCTCCCAGGGTACTGGTGGGAGTATATTACAGCAGCCCTTACTTTCTTACTACTTGCCAGAAAGTAAGCTGGAATATTTATAAAAATTACAAATGCATATACTCTTTAGCCTAGTAATTGAACTTCAGAAAATGTATCCTACAAATGCACTTGGCTATGTACAAATGATGTATCTACAAAATTAACTTATTGCAGCATTAATTGAAAAATGCTGGAAATAACCTAAATATCTAATCAGGAATGATCACAATATTATGATACATCTGAACAATGGAGGGTTATATAGCTATAGTGAAAAGCAAAGAAACTCTCTTATGTATTGATACATAAAAAGATTCCTAAACTGTGAAAAAAGGCAAAGCACAGAACAGAGTATGCTATTGTGAAAAGGGGAAGAGTACATATATTTGTTGATGCTTTTAACTATGTTTTTAAAATCTGAGATTGTATAAGAAACAAAACATTGGTTTTCTGTTGGGGGAAGGGAGGACAAGGGAAAATGGTGCAAATAAGCTTCTAAGGTTGTTAACAGCATAAAACACTTACTCTTGTTCCACATGATAACTTCTACTCAGTTCTGATTTTGTCATATTATACCTGTGAAATGGATGGCAGAAGCCTTAATGGAGTCAGTAGGTCAGAAAGGGGAGCTCTAATGCTCTACCGCTTCACATCAGTTACAGAGCCAACAGAGAGAGAAGTATCTTTACATCTCCAACAGGAAGAAGATTACTGCTCTACTACCCAGCAGGAGCTAGGAAAAATTTTTCCTGGCTGGCAACCATCAGCCAATGAGAAGCTGTCACAACTTACACAATGAAAAGCCGCTACACTTCAAATTAGAAGTTTCATTCAGTGGACTCTGTGTAACAGCCTCTCCCAGTGCCCCCTCCTCTATAAAGAAAATGGGCCTCTCTTTGGTTCTCTGGATATACCTGCAGTTCACCATAGATTGCATGTCATGAACTGCAATTCTTTGCTGTTCCTGAATACACCTATTTTGCTGGTAAAATAACTGATTGTTTTAGGTTAGCAGATCAAATTAACTTCACATCCCACTAATGGGCTTACTACTCATAACCTGAAAACCAGAAGTGCCGGTCTCCAGTTGATCATGATGTGGAAGCTAACCAGACCAATTTGCTATGCTTGGGCCCCATCTCTTGGCCCAATGATCAGGCAGAGATATCTTCATGGATGCTGGTCTTGCTTTGTATAGAAACCATCTTTGTATAGATGTGTGCCCTGTCCTGAGCACAGCCTCTTCAACACACAATTATGTATGTGGCTGAATAATTATGCAAGTTACAAAAGGAAGGACGTCCCTGATGGTCCAATGGTTAAGACTGTGCTCTCCCAATGTAGAAGCCATGGGTTGGACCCCTGGTTGGGAAATTCCACATGCCATGCCATCAAAATAAATAAATAAAAACTTGATTAACTTAAAAGAATTTTTTTTTTAAGTTACAAAATGACCCTTTTGTTTTGTTTTGTTTTAGTTCGCTTTGGTTTTGGTTTGTGATGAGCACCACCTTCTTGGAAGTGTGGGAGCTGAGATCGTCAGTATGTCATAAAGGGGTCAGCTGTGAAATCATGGTTGGACCAAGTGAACTTCACAGTCTTTTTTTAAGCCATTTTTGTAATTTGGTAAAATATATATAACATAATAAAACCTGCCATTTTAAGTGTACAATTCATTATATTTATAATGTTATATAGCCATCACCACTATTTCAAAAAATTTTCATCATCCCAAACAGAAACTCTGCACCCATTAAACAGTAGCTCCTCATTTTGCCTTCCTCACAGCCGCTGATAACTTCTAATCTTTTCTCAATGAATTTGCCTATTCTTTATATTGCATACAGTGTCTGCCCTTTTGTAACTGGTTTATTTCACTTAGCATATTTTCAGGGTTCATCCATGTTATAGAATGTGTCAGAACTTCATTTTTCAGGGTTAAATTATTGTACATATATATGGATATCCATATTTATCCATATATGCAAAGCACAGATATACTTCATTTATCCATTCTTCTCTTGATGAATATTTGCATATTTGCCACCTTTTGGCTATGGCGAATAATACTTCTATGCAGACCAAAGTTGCCATACAAAATCAGCACACAAAGATTAGTTTTTTTCTATACACTAGTAATGGACAATCTGAAAAGAAATTAAGAAAGCAATTCTATTTATCAGAGCATCAAAAAGAATTAAACACTTAGGAATAAAGTTAACCAAAGAAGTGAAAGACTTATGCACTGAAAATACAAAACATTTCTAAAAACAAAGAATATATAAATAGAAAGATATCTCATGGACATGGATTGGAAGACTTACAGTGGTAATACTACCCCCAAAATGATCTACAGATTCAGTGCAATCCCTATCATAACCCCAATAGTATTTTTTTTTTTCAGAAATGGAAAAACCTGTCCTAAAATTCACATGCAATCGCAAGGAAATCCTGAAGAGTCAAAACAACTTTGAATAGGAACAAAGTTGGGAGACTTTCACTTTCAAATTTTACTACAAACCTTCATTAATCAAAGCAGTTTGGTATTGGCATAAGGACAGACGTATAGACCAATCGAATAGAACTGAGAATCCAGAAATAAATGCTCACATCTACAGTCAACTGATTTTGACTAGGATGCCAAGACCATTCAGTGGAGAAAGATCAGTCCCTTCAACAAATTGTGACAGAAAACTGGACATCAACATATCAAAAAAACTAGACCCTTATCTTAACACCATATACAAGAATTAATTCAAAATGGATCACAGATCTAGACGTAACAGCTAAAGCTATAAAACTTTTAGAAGAAAACATACAAGCAAATCTACATGACCTTAGATTTAGTGATAGTTTCTTAGATACGACACCAAAGGCATAGGTAACAACAGTAATAAAGTGAACTTCATAAAATGAAAAAAATCTGTACATCAAAGGAGCTCTACCAAGAGAGTGAAAAGATAATCCATGGAAGAGAACATTTTTGCAAATCATATAGCTGAAAATTGCTTAATATGTAGGACATATGAAGAACTCCTACAGTTCAGGAACAAGAGGACAAACAGCCCAATTTAAAAACAGGCAAAGGACTTTAATAGACATTACTCAGAAGATACACAAGTAGCCGACAAGTGCATGAAAAGATGCTCAGCATCACTGGTCATTAGAAAAATGCAAATCAAAACCAGTGGGACACCATGTCACACCAACTAAAATGGCTGTAATCAAAATAGCGGAAATTAACAAGTGCTGGTGAGGATACAGTGAAATTGAAATCTTGGTACAGTTGCTAGTGGGACTTGAAAAAGCTTGGCCATTCAAGCTTGGCCATTCCTCAAAAAGTTAAACATAGGATTACCGTATGACCCCACAAATCTACTCCTAGGTATGGATACCAAAGAACTGAAAGCAGAAACTCAAATGGACTCTCTGTCTTTTAATACATTTTAGATTTTGGAATAATTTTAGTTTACAGAAAATTTGCAAAGAGGTTTAATTTCCATATATCCCTCGTCCAGTTTCCCCTAATATCAACAACCTACATTACCATTTGTCATTACTATTTTCAAAAGCCAGAAGCCAACACTGGTACACATTCTTAACTAAACTCTAGTGAGAAATTTCATGGACAGAGGAGCCTGGCAGGCTACTGTCCATGGGGTTGCAAAAGAGTTGCACATGACTTAGCGACTAAACAGCACACGAAGACTTTCTTTAGATTTCAACAGTGTTTCTGCTGGGGTGCTGCCTTTGTCCTAGGACCCCCACCAAGATATAGTATTGTATGGTCGCCTTAGTCTCCACTGGTCTACGAAAGCTTCTCAAACTTCTCTTGCTTTTCATGATCTTGACAGTTTTGAGGCATCCTGGAAAAATATTTTATAGAATGTCCTTCAGTTTGGGTTGTCTGATGTTTTTCTCACGATTAGACTGGGATTGTGGGTTTGGGGGAAGAATACCACAGAGATCAAATACTGTTCTCATCACAGCCTGTGAGTATGATGTATCACAGGAAATGATGACCCAGAGAGATGTTGTGGGGGGGAAGGTGGGAGGGGGGTTCATGTTTGGGAACGCATGTACACCCGTGGTGGATTCATGTCAATGTATGGCAAAACCAATACAGAATTGTAAAGTAAAATTTAAAAAAAAAATCACTTGGTATATTAGTCTTATAGGGATGCTGCACAACACCACAGATTGGGCAGTTTAAACAACAGGGGTTTATTCTATCAGTTTTGGAAGTGGGAAGTTCAAGATCAATGTGCCAGCAGGTCTGGTTCCTCCTAAGGGTTCTCTCCCTGGCTTGTAGGCAGCTGCCTTTCCCCTGTTACTCCCTTGTCTCTCTTCATCTCTACGTCTCAATCTCCTAAGGACATCAGTCAGATTGGACCATGTAAGGCTCTACCCTAATGACCTTGTTTAATCTTAATTACTAGTATTCTTGCCTGGAAAATTCCATGGACAGAGGAACCTGGCAGTCACAGTCCATGGGGCTGCAAAAAGTTGGACACAACTGAGTGTGCGCACACACACGCACACACACACACACACAACCTTAATTATTACTTCTTTAAAGGTCCTGTCTCCAAATGCAATTCCATAATGGGCTGTCTCGAGACCCTAGACTTCCATTTGGCTCTAATAGTCAGGGTTTAACAGGAGACACAAAGCTAGAAAGTTAATTATATTAAAAAAAAGATTTAAGAGAAGTTGCTAAAAGTTGTAATCTCTGCTTTTGGGACTACGCAGGAAAAAAGGTTACTTGTTTTTTTCCCAAAACTAGTTTAAAGCAGCAGTGAGGTTTCCTGAATTATTTGACACCGTTTCCAGGGCTCTGGGTGGTAAATACAGATGGCATAAGAGCAAATCCTGCCCTGCGCACACAGCTGGCTTCCAGCTGGCCTGCAGTGGTGGGGGGTGACAGATCCTCTGCACCTGGCCAGCTTCAGATATAAGAACAAATGAGATCAATACCAATGTTCCCTGTCCAGGCAGGGTCCAACTTAACTGGACATACAAGCTAACAGTCCTTTAATTATGGTTAAGATGGTATAATTATTGGACACTCACTCAGTACTCAGGTTTCTAGGTGTGAATCCTAGCTCTGTCACCTTCTAACTTATGATGACCTTGGACAAATTGCTTAACCTTTCTGTGCTTAAACATCTATAAGCTGGGGATAATAGTAACATTCATCTCATAGAGTTGTTATGAAATGAAATGTGTTTATGTATAAATAATGACTCCTGGGACATAATATATATATTAATTATTATCATTGTTATTATTAGGAATTGTGAAGATACAAAAAAAACTGTAATGTATTATTCTTGCCTCGAGAAACTTATCATCCATCAGGAAGTCCTACTCTGAAAAAAATACATGCTAACAGGTAAGTTATGTGATGTGTGTAATGAGTACCTTAGAAATTAAAAGGGGGGCAAGGCTAGAGTGGCAATCAGGGCCAAGTTCCTGGGAGGAGTGCTTGTGCTGGTGTTTGAGAGACAAAGGCAAATTTGGAGGGCAGAAGGATCATGTTTTAAAGATGGTAGATTAACTGTTAAACAACAACAAATTTCAGTGACTTGAAATGAAAAATTTATTTCTTGTCCTTGTAAATGGGTACTGGGCTCAGTGGTGGAACTCTGCACCCTAGAGTCATTCAGAACCCCAAGGTTTTTCCATATTGTGGCTCCACCACCCCTTAGGGCCTCAGAATACACTCTTGGATGTTCCGCATGCCACCAACAGAGAGCAGAAGAGAGACTGTGCAGGCTAGTGCAGGAGGTTTAAATGGGGCAGGCTGGGAAGTGAAGCATATTACTTACCCTCATTCTGTGGTTGATCCTAATCATGAGTGAGGCTGAAAAGAGTATTCCAGCTGTGGAACCAGGAGGAAAAGAAACTAACCTTGGTGTACACAGAGCATTCCAGTCAGTGGTAAGAAATCCATCCTAATGCTTCTTCTTCTTCTTCTTTTTTTATTTAGAAATAAAGCTTTTAACAATGGACCTTTCACCCTTAACCATTTCCAAGAGCTGGACAAAGTGTTATCATCATTATCACAATCAACATCATCAGCATCATTTAACTGGTTTATTGAGTTGCCATGTAATCAGATTTTGCTGTTCCTTCCACCACTTCAACTTCCCAGGGCAATCATATTAGTCATCGGGATGCTATTGACTCTGGTCATGGGGCAGAGGTCCCCCTGTTTATGACCAGTAACTGGACTTTAAGTGCCAGGGCCCAAGACCGAGATTTATTCACTGGACTGCCACGGTTTTCCAGAGAATGACATATTTTGTGCCCTTGTGGTCAGATTACGCAAGACGATTGTTTTCTTGTTCTCTGTACATCCCCTGCTGGACCAGGGCCTTCTTCACCTACATCCTACTCACAGGACTGACCTTCCTACATATTTGCCACAGGCCTTAGCTAGTGATTGCTCTTATCAAAGAGGCAATGAGGGGTGTGTCCCTCTGCTGGTTTCCCTGGTAACTAATAAGTCAAACTGATGTCAGTTTCACCCTATAACTGGCTGTCGTGTCCTGCCTGCTGTTAGCCACTTCCAGTGGGGGTGTCCTCAAGGACCTCGCTCTGACTCTGTCATCCATTAAACCATTGATATCACTGTCGCTGACTCTCAGCTCTTTCTTTGGTCTTAAAGCCAGGCAAGTGTGGGCCTTAGAGCAGGTTATAACACAATTGTGCCCCTCCTGTTGCCTAACTCTAACCCCAACCTTTGGACAAACCTCTGTGTGGGTCCTTCAGATGGGTTATGATAAGCCCAATCAGAATGAGTCATTCCTCCTGGATAGGGGTAGTGGACGCCCCCTACCCAACCCCAGCCCATCAGGACTTGGGTTCCAAGCTTTGCCCAGTCTAGTGATGGTGCTGATCCAGGGAGGATGCCGCACTAAGACTTCTCTGTCGATACAGGCATTTTCTTGGTGTGTCAGAACGAAGGTCCTCTAGGGAGCACCAGCCTCTTCCCTCTACCTCCCAAATCTTCTGAGCTGGATCTTTTTGCCACTCTAGGAGGCCAGTTTCGGCATCACTTCTTCCAAGGCATTCCATCTAGCCCTTGCTGGCCTCCTCTTTCTCCCAGCCTTAATTGTACTCGAACCTTTGAGCCATGTATTGGTTCTCAACAGGAGCTGATTTTCCCCTCTAGGAGACATTTGGAAATACTTGGAAGCAATTAATTGCACCACTGGGGGAGAGCACATAGTGAGTAGAGGCCAGGGATGCTGCTAAAAAAAAAATGCTGCAGTGCCTAGGACAGCTCCTCCCAACACACCCATAAAGAATAATGTAGCTCGAAGTGTCAATAATGCCAAAGTCAAGAAAGTCTGAACCACACAGATAGAATGTTTTCTATACTTCGCACAGCTGTTTCCAAGGAAGCATTTAGGCCTGGTTTCTTCCCAGATAATTTAGTCGTAGGACGTTGGTGATCACAGAAATTAAAGGAGAAATTATCTTTGGATCCTGTGCTAGGATGAGCAAATTGGAGAAGCACCTTCCCTAAAAATCTCTGACAATGGATGTCTTATTCAAACTTGAGGGAGTCCAGGTTTGTTTGGAGGTTGGTATGGGGTAATATAGTGCAGTGAGCCCTGGCCCTGGAGGCAGGCAGACCTCCATTCAAATCTTGCCCCCACCACTTTTAGCCACGTGACTTAAGCAAGTTTTTTTAACTTCTTTGGTTTTAATTTCCTTACTGTGAAAAGAGTCAGATAAGCACCTCTAATCTGTAGGGTTTTGATGAAAGTTGAATGAGTGGCACGTGCAATGAACCCATTCCATAGAAAGCAGGTATTAAATGCTCGTTTTCTTTGAGACGGAGAATTGTAAAACTCTGTAAACAGTAACTCAGTCACGGAGGTCTGTGCTTACAGCTGTGCTATTTTATAGTGTTAATGGATAACTTCAGCTTTGGTAGGCTGGATGGGAAGATCGGGGCCACTGGGAAACAAGCTGCTTCGGGTCTCTCTATGACGGGTTTGGCAGAGCTGAAATCAAATACTCTCTGTACATGGAACTCTCATATCTGCTCAGAGTTACATGACAGGTGGATGGTAGGGGAGTTTGGAGGAGAATGGATACATGTATACATATGGCTGAATCTCTTCACTGTTCACCTAAAACTATTACAACATTGTTAATCAGCTGTGCCCCAATACAAAATAAAGAGTTTATTTATTTATTTATTTTAAAAAAAGCAGTGCTCACTGTGTGCTGTCTTTTAGTTGCCATGCAGGTACTACAGTGGGCTTGACCTTTGGACAGAATGGAATGGAACACAGGTTGTCTCATGGAGGCCTTTTGGTCCAAGTCAGAAACATATTTTTAAAGGTTAGCAGACTCTGCATCTTGAGAATTGTGGAAGTAACATTAGGCTGTGGGACAGTCAAGTCTGGCCACACGTGTGACAGATAAGAGTTCTTAGGTTGGCTGCGGCAGGCTGAGTTCCCAGACTCTTTCCTTGATTTCCAGGAGTTGGGGTACCCTCAGCAACAGAAAACCCGAGGCTCTCAGAGGACTGCCCCTCAGGAGTTCCCTTTGGGCTCTACCAACTGACGCAGCAATCAGGCCAGGTCCTGGAAGTTTCCTGGACACTGTCTGCTGGGAGGGACAACTTAATGTGCTGCTTGAGAGAGGTTAGTGACTAAGCATTCAGGCCCCTTGTTTCGGTAAGTTCCCAGTAAGTTCCCTTCTGGAATTTCCCTGTAATGACATATTGCAAACACAGCTGTGAGCACAGGTTTGTACACTGCAGTGTTGTGGGTGGTAGTGATGGACTGACTGCCACCCCACATCCATCCAGGGGTGATGGTTACACAAACGATGGAGCATGGACCATGCTGCCTTTTTTAAAAATTAATTTTTATTGGAGTGTAGTTAATTTACGATGTTGTAATTGTTTCTTCTATACAGCAAAACGGGGCTTCCCAGGTGGCTCAGTGAGTGGTAAAGAATCCACCAGCCAATGCAGGAGATGTGAGTTTGATCCCTGGATGGGGAAGTTCCCCTGGAGACAAAAATGGCCACCCACTCTGGTATTTTTGCCTGGGAAATCCCATGGACAGAGGAGCCTGGCACGCTACAGACCATAGGGTCAAAAAGAGTTGAACATGACTGAAGCAACTTAGCACCCATGGAGTTTGTCAATTCCAATCTCCCAACTTAACCCCCGCCTCTCTTTGCCTGGGGGCTCAGGCAGTAAACAATCTGCCTGCAGTGCAGGAGACCTGGGTTTGATCCCTGGGTTGGGAAGATCCTTTGGAGAAGGGAATGACAACACACTCCAGTATTCTTGCCTGGAGAATCCCATGGACAGAGGAGCCTTGCGGGCTACAGTCCATGGGGTCACAAAGAGCGACTACTGAGTGACTAACACTTTGACTTTCATTTGTCCCTAAATAACTGTTTGTTTTCTTAATCTGTGACTCTATTTCTGTTTTGTAAATAGGTTCATTTGTACCATTTTTTTTAGATTCCACATATAAGCGGTATCATATGATATTTGTCTTTGACCATGCTGACTTGAAGACTCATGGTTAGTATTTGCTATAGTGTAAGAAAATACTTATGATTTAATGTCAATCTATTAAAAAAAAAAAGCAGGAGACAAGTCTGTAAGTATCCAAATTGTGTTTCTATCAAATTTTAAGACAGGCTCTGGAATAAAAAAAGTCTTATGAATCATTTTGTTCTACACAAATATTCTGTTCCACTATTTTTTTGGAAGAGGACAGTGGAATGAGGGACACAAAGGACCCAGTCTGGTCTCAGGAGCCCCAAAATAGGGGGCTCATCATTTCCAGGAGCTGCCAGGGTTAGCAGAACCCATCCTGTGGGAGTGAAATGTTTCCTTTCTAACCCAGAAAAGCCACCTGCCATGTGAAACCCTCTCAAAGCAAGTGTTGACCCAGAAACTGGATGAGGTTTTAGGGGCCAGGAAGCTATCTGGAGCCGGACAGAACTTGAGCACAGCACTTTTGGGGAGTGGGTAGGAAGTTGACTGGATGCCTCAGAGCCCGTGCTTCCTCCAAACGGCCCTTTCTAAGTCACCTCCCAATTCACTTTCCTACCTCTGGCATCACCAACTCAATGGACATGAGTTTGAGCAAGCTCTAGAAGATGGTGAAGAACAGGGAAGCCTGGCCTGCCTCAGCCCATGGGACTGCAAAGAGTCAGACACGACTGAGACTGAAGCTTTGTCCTGGGCTGGTTGGTCGCGGGAACAGAAACTCCTTCCAGCTGTCTCAGCAATGGAGTGTGTAGCAGCAGGAAGCTGGGCTTTTGCGGAGCCCACAGCAGGGCCCACAGAAAGCCCAGACAAGAGTGGCCTCTCTCCAGGGCCACATGATCTCTCCCCCATGGCTCTTCAGCTTTATCCTTTTCCCTTCCACCAGCATGTGGTTCCCATCTCTCGAAGAGGCTCAAGGTCAGGGTTGACACCCTGCTGTGGCCTCAGTCCTATTTAGAAGATGACAGGGACTTCCTTGGTGGTCCAGTGGCTAAGACTCTGCGCTCCCAATGCAGGGGGCCTGGATTCCATCCCTGGTCAGGGAACAAGATCCCACATGCCACAACTGAGAGTTAGCATGCCACAACGAAAAATCCCACATGCTGTAACTAAGGATCCCACGTGCCACAACTAAGATTGAGTGCAGCCAAATAAACATAAATATGACAGCTAGTTCCCACACCTCTGCCTGCCAAGTCCTGGGAAAGGGAGGGAACCCGATGGGCTCCTGCTGGGTCACTGAGGAGTACCCCCAAGGCCTCTCCTCGCCCAGGCAAAGTGTTGCAGTCAGCAGGCATCTCCCGTGGACTTATTTTCCATCCACCTTCAAAGACCTCACCGTCGCTTCCAGGGACTGCCTGTCCCCTCCCACCTGGCCTCTCCCAGGGTGCACCGCTGCATGCTCTTTCCTTCTGAAGGAGCTGTATTTGCCTCATTGCAAAAGTTCCCCTTTATTCAAGTCCCAGCCCAAGTCAGCCCCCTCTGCTCCCAGGGACTGTACTGCAAATCTAGGTGCCCCAGCGGCCTTTAGCTCTGGTGCAAGGCTCCCTGGCCTCTCCCGTGTGTGCTCCCAACTAGGACAGGGGGTTTGGAGGTAGAACTCCTGCATAAGCAGCCTTGGAGTTCCCGTGGTCCCTGGAAAGATGCTCAGCTCCCTGGATGGATGGGCACCAGGGGATTTGGCTGGTTGCAGCAACAGGTGCACAGAATCAAGCTCTCGTGGCCCACGGAGACTCTGACAAAGAGGCCAGGGTTAAAGATTGGACCGCTCTGAGGCTCTCTAGCTGGGGCCGCAGGAGTCCTGTGGGAGTGGGTGTGCCTGGAGCTCGAGGACAAAGTCCTGTCATAAATTATGTGTGCCCAGAGGACTCGGCCATTTCCTCTTGGGGCCCTTCCGCCTCTTCCTACCCTTTCGTGCGCTCCGACACACCCAGAGCCCTGGCACTGCCTTCTGCCCGGCTCCTTTCAGACGGCCTGGGTGGAGGGGAAGGCAAATAACAAGACCCCTACCCTGACAAGGTAAGGGCACTTCCGAGGCCTTCTCTGTGGGCTGGTTGCCCCAAGCCTATGTTCTGCCAGCTGGGAGGGTGGGAGGAGGGGCTTTGGGCAGGGGTGGGTTGGGAGTCACAGCCTTGGGAAAGCACCGCAGGGAACAAGATGATGAGGTGGGAGTGCGAGAGCCCTTTCAGGAGCCTGGAACTCCAGCCCAGAGAGCCATCCCAGCAGCCGCAGGGCTGCTGGGGCCCGAGCAGGAGGAGGGGGTGTGCTGGGCCTCTGCTCCAGGAAGGCAGGCGCGAGAGCAGAGGGGGCGGCAGTGCGGGGCCGCCTTCCCCCAGAAGGGGGGCCTCGGGGGGGCCTCAGGAGGTGTGAAGCCTCAGCCCTGAGGCCCGGGCACCTGGCAACGTCAGCCGTATCATATGTTCTGTTTCCCCGCACTTGGGGTGTTATTGCCTCTGTTTCATGGACGAGGGCACTGAGGTCCATGAGAGATGAAGTGCCCACAGGAAGGAGCAAAGGGGCCTCGACATCCAGGCCCGGGCTGACCCGAGTTACCTCCTACCTTCTTGGACAATTGTGGACAAGTGTGTTCGTCACCTCTGAACAGCTTGGGCCCCAGAGTGAGGCAGGACCCTGCCTGCCAGGCCTCAAAGCCTCCCCTGGCTGGGGTGCTGGGCTGTGGCGGGTCAGCGTTCTGAGAGGAGGAACACTCGCCGGCTCTCCCTCGAGCTGTCAGGGTGCTGGGCACCGTCCCCACTTCTCACAGGAGGGAATCTGACAGACACAGGCTGGGGTGGGGCCCATCCTGATCCTCCTAACCCCACAGCCAGGCCTTCCCCTCAGTCTCCACTCTCTAACTCTGGACTTAAATGTGGTTCCAACCTGAACTCCATTCAGGGTTTTATTTTGAAGAAAACCAAAACTCTGTGTGCAGCTATCGGCCTGGAGCACAAGCCCCCAGGGAACCTTTGTTTAGAGCCACTCAGTTCAGTGGCACCCCTGTCTCTCTGAACCCACTGGGAGCTGAACGCTGGCCCCACTGCCTTTTCCCAGGGGAGCTGTCCATGTGGGTCTTGGGCCTTGCTGCACCCCCACTTCAAAACAGCTTACAGTGGGGGTGGGAGTTACAGCTCGATGTAAGGGTGACACAGCACGCAGGGGTGAACATTTCCCAATTTCCCAGCTACATTCTTGTAACTGAGCACTTTTCATGTCATATGAAGGCCCTGGCTTCTACATTCTCAGTCCCCATGACAAGCCCTCCAGGGAAGAACGGCAGGATTTACAGGACATTTTTCACAATAGAGGACATTGAGATGAAGGAGGGTAAAATCCTTTGCCCAAAGCCACTGGATATGAGCGCCGTGAGGGCACAGGTTGGACCTGCTCACAGTTTCTCAGGCCCCTGCACCCCCCGCGGCCTGGAGGAGAGGAGGCCCTGGGCAGAGAGCTGTATGGGGGAGTGGAGTCGTGAGAGGCAGAAATAGAGGTTGGGACAAAGTCGCGTTTTCTAGTCGATTTTCATGCTACACTCTCTTGTCTTCCCCCTCAATCAATCAAGCAGCGTGTATCTCCTTTCTGCACTGCTGGGTGAGTGAAGTGAGGCTGTGCCAAAGAAAAGTCACCCATGTCGGGGCACAGACCTCAGCATCAGGGAGTCAGAGGTGGAGATGTCTGGGGCCGAGGATGGGTGGGGAAGGGGAGGGATTTAAGCAGGCTGCGAAGGCAAGGATGGCTTGATGCTGCTGCTGGAGGGCTAGGATGCCCAGGCTGAGAAAAGAACACCCCAAAGATGCAGAGGAAAGAAAGTACAAGTCCAGCCTGGGCACTGCTGGCTCCTGGCAGGACCCTAGTGCAGGTGTAGGGAGGCTGCAGGAAATGCTCTTTCCGTGCTGAGAATGGCATTCTCTTCTGTACTAATACAGTAGCCACTGGCCACACGGGGCTACAGAGCCCTGAAAGTGCAGCCAGCATGCATGAGGAAATTTTAATTTTAACTAAGACTAATTTAAATTTCCATGGCCATAGTGGCTGTGTGCTGTGCTGTGCTCAAAGTGTCTGACTCTTCACAACCCCATGCACTGTACCAGCCAGGCTCCTCTGTCCATGAGATTCTCCAGACAAGAAGACTGCAGTGGGTTGCCATGTCCTATGCTAGGGGATCTTCTCATCCCAGGGATAGAACCCCTGTCTCTTGCATCTCCTACACTGGCAGACAGATTCTTTACCACTGCACCACAGGTGGCTAGTGGCCACCATATTGGACCTCACAGGTCTAGAGAGCAGAGCGTGTCAGACTTGGCAGAGAGGTGAAGTGTAATAAACAGACAGAGCCAAACAAGCCTGGGTTCAAATCCTGACTCGGCCACTGACCAAGGGTGGTACCTAAAGCCTCAGTGTCTTCAACTGTCAGATGGAACCATATCTCTTACCTTGCAGCATTACTATACAGATTAAACTAATGAGCTACTATTTAAAAACTCTAAGTAAGTATGTTATGAGCCCCTACTCTGTTTTGGGGGCCAGGGATGGAGTGCTGAGGGGGTACAGAGAGGGGCCACGGCACAGTGGGGTACTGGCATGTACATGTGGATGTATCTGTCAGCTTCTCTCTCATCCATCTCCTGCCTTATTCTAAAGGTAAACAAGAGCCTTTTGAGATAGCTTACAGAGATACCTGTAATACAGAGGAATCAAAATAGAAATGAGAAACCAAGATGAAGGAAAATTAAGGTAAATATGATGCAGCTGGAAAAAGTTTCATAAAAAGTTCCCATCTATTTGCTAGACAAAGCTACCAAAAGTATTCTGGGCTTTCTGGCAGATGATCAAAAATAAAATACAAGCAGTGACAAGAATAATAACGTCCTCAAGTTAAGAACAAGATCATTTCTGAGAAGAAGCACTGATGGGATACCAGGAAGGGGATATCAAATAAGGAAATGCTATTGGCAAAAAAAAGTAAATTCAGAAGGGCTTCTCAAAGGCCATCCCTGCTAAGATCTCTCCAGGCAGGCTGACAGCACCTTGCCAAAGTGAATCTCAAGAAAAGAAATGTTCTCTGGATAGGTATAAATGATGGGTTTCAATTCAGGGTGGTGAATCCCCTTCCTGAGGGCTGGCTAGGGTCTTCTGGGACCAGAGAGGGACAGATAATAGGTAGAGTGGCTGAGAACAGCATCAGGGAGGCTGCAAGGGGACTCTTCTATTTTTTTTAATATTATTTTTATTTTAACACCAAAAATATTTTGGTTTGGGGTATAGTCGATTAACAATAGTGTGATAGTTTCAGGCAAACAGTGAAGGGACTCAGTCATACATATACATGTATCCATTCACCCCCCAAACCTCCCTACCATCCAGACTGGCACATAACTGGCACATAGAGCAGAGTTCCTTGTGCTATACAGTAGGTTTTTGTTGGTTAGCCATTTTAAATATAGCAGTATGTACATGACCTTCCCAAAGCCCTTAACTATCTGCAAGGGGACTTTTAAGCCAGATCTGGAAGAGTGGGCTGGAGATGAGGCTGGAGAGGCAGGGACTTCACCTATGCCTGCAGGGAACCAGAAAGCACCTGAACCCAGGTGTGAGAAGGGATGGGATAAACGTGATTTAAGTCACTTACTCATGACTTTGCAGAGGACTGGCAGGCTTGGCGAGTTCCCCACAAGTGCATTGGCCCTCAAGAGTGGGAGCAGAGCCTTGCTGGGAAGAGCGATTCCCCTGGGAGCGACTCTTCACCAGAGTCAGCCTGCCATCTCTAACTTCCTGGGAGGGCACAGGACCCAGGCTCTGGGGGAGCCAGTTCTTGCATTGTCTCACACTGCAAGGGCTTTGGCAGTGGGGGTGGCCAGCCCCTGTGCCCACTAGAGGAAGATGGGAAAGAGGCCTGAAACTTTATATCCTCACCCCGGGCCACCTGGGCAGAAGAGAAAGGGCCCTAACAAGGACCCAGGAGTATCGTATCTCCAGGTCAGGGCACCTCCATACACCTCCTGGGTGGCCAGTCACAGGTATTCCTGGAGTCCTGCCATCAGCTCCTCCATGCCCCTCTGTTACTGAGCTTGGTAGCTGATCTTTGCAGGTAGTCATCACTGTGGGAAAGGGGTGGAACTGATTTCAGGCCCGTGGACAATCCTGTGAACAGTGAAATAAATAATAAAAGCCATCTCTGGATATGGAAAAGCCCATCTCTCTCTGCTCCCTATCCCGATTCCCCTTCCAGGAAAAACCACTGTCAATGGCTTAACATAATTACCTCTAAAAAGGATGTATCTCCCCAAAATACATCTTATATTTTAAAACAAAAATGGCAGTCTTGTGCTCATGCTCAGCCGTGTCCAACTCTTTGCGACGCCATGGACTGTAGCCCGCCAGGCTCCTCTGTCCATGGGATTCTCCAGGCAAGGATACTGGAGTGGGGTGCCATTTCCTCCTCCAGGGATCTTCCCGACCCAGGGACTGAACCCGAGCTGCCTGCGTCTTCTGCATTGCAGGTGGACTCTACTACTGAGCCACCTGGGAAGTCCACGGCAAAAATGGCATAATTGTATAAAATAGAGCTTGCTTTTATTACATAGCCATATATCAATATGTATGTAGATGGAACTGTATGAAACTGCCAATGTTTGACTTTCCTGACGTCTGGACAGGGTGGTCCAGCATAGATTCCTTATCACCTGCTGGATGGTTCTGACTTCCAGAGCAGTGGCCCTTTCTGCCTTCACCAGCCCATGCAGGCTCTGTTTTCCTTGGAGTGATGGATTCCATGCTAGGGACCTTAGGCTCGGGGTTGGCGGGGCGGAGTGGAGAATAGACAGTTAGCTGGTGGCATAGCATACCTTCCAGGGTTCTCATTCTGTTACTCAATCCTTTCTGCCCCAAAATGGTCACATCCCTGCCTTGGGAAATGCTTTTTAGTCCTCCAGGAGAGGGCTCCTTCTAGACTGGCAGCTCATAGACCAGAGTCTCCATTTGGGTTTTGCCTTTTAGACCCCAATCTCCTGAAATATGCCACCCACACCACCTAGCACACAGTCTCTGGTCCTTTTTGGTCACTGCAGCACTTTTATTTTCTCCCCAGATCCACCTTCCCACTCACCTTTTAGCATTTCTTACCACTCCCGCTACATACACTCCACTTCAATGATGCCCCAGAAATTCGTGTGAGTGGTGTGGCTTTAGACTTCCAAAAGCTGAGGAGGTCTTTGGGAACCAGCAGCTTATCCTTCTACCTTCAAGTTATAGTCATCACCATTCTGATTCTTAAGATTAGGCAGACTCTGGGTCCAGTGCCGGACACTGATCCTCACATTCTCATACTGATCAGCCTCAGAGCTGGACAAGGGGGCTTGAGCTAAGAAGAAACATCTCACTTCAAAAGAGCAGGGACTTGCAATTACTCCTGGGCTTCACCTATTAGGTAACCCCTTACCTGCCTTCCTGGGATGGGTGCCAGGCTGCTTCCATCCTCCTGGTTGCTATTCATCCACCCACCCACTCATCTACCCATCCATCCACCCACCCACTCACACATCTATCCATCCATCCACTCACCCACACATTTATCCATACATCTACCCATCCATCCATCGCTCCATCCATCATTCAGCAAACATTTTGTGAATTCTTTATGGAATGAATAAGGCAAGGTTTTGCTCCTAAGTATCACACAAATGTGGGAGAAACACATATAATGATACAAAAAGCATAAGTAAGTGATGATACAGAAAGAGCTGCTGCATGTGAGATGTGTGTGCCTGTGTGTGAGTACACGTGTGCATATATATGTGTTCCTAACTCATTTCCAATCAAGTACAGAGACACGGTACTTGACTCAGTCAGTCTCTTCCATCAGGAAGCTTCTGTAAGCCTCTTACCCTTCTCCATCAGAGGGCAGATAGACTGAAAACCACAAGCACAGGAAACTAACCAATCTGATCACACGGACCACAACCTTGTCTGACTCAGTGAAACTATGAGCCATGCCGTGTAGGGTCACCCAAGATGGACGGTCAAGGTGGAGGGTTCTGACAGAATGTGGTCCACTGGAGAAGGGAATGGCAAACCACTTCAGTATTCTTTTCTTGAGAGCTCCATGAACAGTATGAAAAGGCAAAAAGATAGGACACTGAAAGATGAACTCCCCAGGTCGGTAGGTGCCCAATATGCTACTGGAGATGAGTGGAGAGATAACTCCAGAAAGAATGAAGAGACAGAGCCAAAGTGAAAACAACACCCAGCTGTAGATGTGACTGGTGATAGAAGTAAATTCCGATGCTGTAAAGAGCAATAGGAACCTGGAATGTTAGTTCCATGAATCAAGGCAAATTGGAAGTGGTCAAACAGGAGATGGCAAGAGTGAACATCGACATTTTAGGAATCAGTGAACTAAAATGGACTGGAATGGGTGAACTTAACTCAGATGACCATTATATCTACTACTGTGGGCAAGAACCCCTTAGAAGAAATGGAGTAGCCATCATAGTCAACAAAAGAGTCTGAAATGCAGTACTTGGATGCAATCTCAAAAATGACAGAATGATCTCTGTTCATTTCAAGGCAAACCATTCAGTATCACAGTAATTCAAGTCTATGCCCCGACCAGTAATCCTGAAGAGGCTGAAGTTGAATGGTTCTATGAAGACTTACAAGACCTTCTAGAACTATCAGCCCAAAAAGATGTCCTTTTCATTATAGGGGCTGGAATGCAAAAGCAGAAAGTCAGGAAACACCTGGAGTAACAGGCAAATTTGGCCTTGGAGTACTGAATGAAGCAGGGCAAAGGCTAACAGAGTTTTGCCAAGAGAATGCACTGGTCATAGCAAACACCCTCTTCCAACAACACAAGATATGACTCTACACATGGACATCACCAGACTGTCAATACCAAAATCAGACTGGTTATATTCTTTGCAGCCAAAGATGTAGAAGTTCTATACAGTCAGCAAAAATAAGACCAGGAGCTGACTGTGGCTCAGATCATGAACTCGTTATTGCTAAATTCAGACTCAAATTGAATAAAGTAGGGAAAACCACCGGACTATTCAGATATGACCTAAATCAAATCCCTTATGATTATACAGTGAAAGTGACAAATAGATTCAAGGGATAAAATCTGATAGACAGAGTGCCTGAAGAACTACAGACAGAGATTTGTGACATTTTACAAGAGGCAGGGATCAAGCCCATTCCCAAGCAAAAGAAATGCAGAAAGGCAAAATGGTTGTCTAAGGAGGCCTTACAAATAGCTATGAATAGAACAGATGCAAAAGGCAGAGGAGAAAAGGAAAGATATACCTATTTGAATGCAGAGTTCCAAAAGATAGCAAGGAGAGATAAGAAAGCCTTCCTTAGCAATCAATGCAAAGAAATAGAGGAAAACAATAGAATGGGAAAGACTAGAGATCTCTTCAAGAAAATTAGAGATATCAAGGGAACAGTTCATGCAAAGATAGGCTCAATAAAGGGCAGAAATGGTATGGACCTAACAGAAGCAAAAGATATTAAAGAAGAGGTGGCAAGAATACACTGAAGAACTATACAAAAAGGATCTTCATGACCCAGATATCATGATGGTGTGATTACTAACCTAGAGCCAGACATCCTGGAGTGTGAAGTCAAGTGGGCCTTAAGAAGCATCACTATGAACAAAACTAGTAGAGGTGATGGAATTCTAGTTGAGCTATTTTAAATCCTAAAGGATGATGTTGTGAAAGTGCTGCACTCAATATGCCAGCAAATTTGGAAAACTCACCAGTGGCCACAGGACTGGAAAAGGTCAGTTTTCATTCCAACCCCAAAGAAAGGCAATGTCAAAGAATGCTCAAACTACCGCACAATTGCACTCAACTCACACAATAGTAAAGTAATGCTCAAAATTCTCCAAGCCAGGCTTCAACAGTACTTGAACTGTGAACTTCCAGATATTCAAGCTGGTTTTAGAAAAGGCAGAGGAATCAGGGATCAAATTGCCAACATCTGCTGGATCATCGAAAAAGCAAGAGAGTTCCAGAAAAGTATCTACTTCTGCTTTATTGACTATGCTAAAGCCTTTGATTGTGTGGACCACAACAACAAACTGTGGAAAATTCTTCAAGAGATGGGAATACCAGACCACCTGACCTACCTCTTGAGAAATCTGTATGCAGGTCATGAAGCAACAGTTAGAACTGGGCATGAAACAACAGACTGGTTCCAAGTAGGAAAAGGAGTACGTCAAGGATGTATATTGTCAACCTGCTTATTCAACTTATATGCAAAGTACATCAAGAAAAACACTGGGCTGGATGAAGCTGGAATCAAGATTGCTGGGAGGCATATCAATAACCTCAGATATGCAGATGACATCACCCTTATGGCAGAAAGCAAAGAAGAACTAAAGAGCTTCTTGATGAAAGTGAAAGAGGAGAGTGAAAAGTTGGCTTAAAGCTCAACATTCAGAAAACGAAGATCATGGCATCTGGTCCCATCACTTCATGGGAAATAGACGGGGAAACAGTGGAAGCAGTGACAGACTTTATTTTTTTGAGCTCCAAAATCACTGCAGATAGTGACTGCAGCCATGAAATTAAAAGACACTTCCTCTTTGGAAGAAAAGTTATGACCAACCTAGATAGCATATTAAAAAGCAGAGACATTACTTTGCCAACAAAGATCCATATAGTCAAAGCTATGGGTTTTCCAGTAGTCATGTATGTGAGAGTTGGAACATAAAGCTGAGCGCTAAAGAACTGATGCTTTTGAACTGTGGTGTTGGAGAAGACTCTTGAGAGTCCCTTGGGACTGCAAGATCAAACCAGTCAATCCTAAACGAAATCAGTCCTCATTGGAAGAACTGATGCTGAAGCTGAAACTCCAGTACTTTGGCCACCTGATGCAAAGAACTGACTCATTGGGAAAGACCCTGATGCTGGGCAAGATTGAAGGCAGGAGGAGAAGGGGATGACAGAGGATGAGATGGTTGGATGGTATCACCAACTCAATGGACGTGAGTTTAAGCAAGCTCTGGGAGATTGTGAAGGACAGGGAAGCCTGGACATGGCATGCTACAGTCCATGGAGTTGCAAAGAGTCGGACGTTACTGAGTGATTGAACAACAACCATTACCGTATTGTTGTCAATTTCTCCTTTTATGCCAGTTAATACTTGCTTTACATTTCTAAGTGCTTCTGTATTGGGTACATGCATGTTAATGGATGTAATATCCTCTCCTTAAATTTATCCCTTTACCATTATATAATGATCTTCTTTGTCGTTTGTTACAGACATTGTTTTAAAGTCTCTTTCTTCTTAGATGAGTATTGCTATTCCCACTGTCTTTCATTTACATTTACACAAATATCTTTTCCCACACCCTCACTTTCAGTCTCTGTGTGTGTTCATCTCTGAAGTGATTCTCTTGCAGATATCATATAGATGAGTCTGGTTTAGAACCCAATCAGCCACCATATGCCTTTTGATTGGAGCATTGCCATTTTATTCTTTATTTTCCAGTTGATTTTGTAGTCTTTCCCTAGTCTTTTTTTTTTTTTTTTCCTTTAGTTTCCTTCCCTTGTAGTTTGATGATGTTATTTAGTGGTATGCTTCTATTCTTTCTCTCTTGCTTCTGAGTATCTGTGGTGGGCTTTTGATTTGTGGTTACCATAGGGTTCATGTATGTTGACCTATAACTGTATCTGTTTTAAACAGGTAGCCCTTTAATTTCAAACACATTCTAAAAGGTCTACTCTTTTTTTAAAATGATTACCACAGGTTTAATTAACATCAATCACTCATAGTTACAAAAGATTTTTCTTGTGATAAGAATGTTTAAGATCTACTGTCTAAGAGGTTTTCAAATATACAATATTGGGTTGTTGACTGTAGTTACCATGCTGTATTTCTATCCCCAGAGTTATTTATCTTATAACTGGAAGTTTTTACATTTTGACTACCTTATGGTAAAAGATCTATGCTTAAAAATTCTCCCCCCACAACCCAGTTTGTATTTTTTGGTGTCATATTTTATATCTTTGTGTTTTGTATTTTTGATGTCATATTTTACGTCTTCATGTTTATACCTTCACTGATTATTATAGTTATACTTAGTTTTATCCTTTTTTTGTCTTTTAATCTTCATAATAACATTTAAATGGTTGAGACTCAACCTTTACTATATATCTGTCTTTACTAGTGGGATTTTTTTCTTTCTTTTAGGTACTTACTTCTTCTTATAACCTTTCCCCTTTCTTTGAAAAGACTCTTTAGTATTTCTTTTATGGTTAGTTTAGTATTGATGACCTTGTTTTAGTTTTTTCTTATCCGAAAAGTTCTTTCTCTCTCCTTCAATTTTAAATGATAAATGATAATCTTGGTGGATACAGTATCTTGATTTCATGTTTTTTTTTTTTCCTTTCAACATTTTAAATATATCATGTCGTTTCTTTTTGACCTGTAAAGCTTCTGCAGAAAAATCAGTTGATAGTCTTATGGGGTTTCCCTTATATATAACTCTTTGTTTTTTCTCCTGTTGTCTCTGGAATTCTCTCTTTCTCTTTACCTTGTGCCACTTCAGTTATGAGAAATCTTGGTGTGGGTTTGTTCTGTTTATCTTGTTCGGAACACTATGCTTCCTGTACCTGGATATCTGTTTACTGCTTCAGTCTTGGGAAGTTTTCAGTCATAATTTTATTAAATGCTTTTTTAAAAATTTCTTCTCTATCTTGTCTTCTGGGACTCCTGTGATGTTGATATTGGTATACTTGATGTTATCCCAAAGATCGCTTACTCTGTTTCAATTTTTTCAATTTGCTTTTCGTTTTACTATTTTTTATGGGTGATTTTCATCATTTTACCTTCCACATCACTTATGCATTTTCTATATCACCTAGTCTGTTGTTCATTCCTTCTAGTGTGCTTTTCATTTGAGTTATTGTATTCTTCAGCTCTGACTGGTTCCTTTTTATATTTCCTAGTTCTTTGTTAAAATTCTCCCTGTGTTCATCTCTTCTTTTCCCTAATTCACTTAGCAGTCTTATTATCAATGCTTTGAATTCTTTATAGAGTAAATTATTTATTTCTGTTTCATTAGTTGTATTTTTTTAGGGTGCTCTTGAAGTGGTGTTCTTATGGGAGAGTGTCCCTGCACACTTTGCCTATGCCCAGTGGCTTTGCTGTGAGATATGGATTTGATGTGAACACAAATGCCGTTTTTCCTCAGGGTGTGCTGGCAGCTATCACCATGGTATTAGGTGGGACTGGAGACAGGAGGCATAGGGCTAGAGCCAGGTGTGAAATGGCTCTTCCCCTCTGCTCAGTGGCTAATACTGCCTTATTGAGGGTGAGGTTAGGTAACAAGTTGCTGGAACAGAAGCCTTGTGTGTCAGGCATGAGCTGGCTAAGTCCCCTTTCCCAGCACCAGCACCTTCTGCCCCAGAAGTGAACAGCGCTGGAGCAAGAGCTGGTGTGGGCATTCAACAAAGGTTGGGCATGGAGTATGGTGATACGGCCACAGTCAGAGCCCTGGACTGGCTCTCATGTAACACCTGTGCGATCACCAGTGAGGACGGCCCCCTCCCTGCTAGGAAGCTGCTTAGCATTGAGCTGCCAGAGTCTCACAGCCAAGCCTTTCCCTTGGTTGTGGCAGCCCTCCCTCCTGTGTGGAGCTGTGACGTGAGGGGAGCAGGGCTAGAGCAGGCCCTCTGCTCGGGCCAGGGCGCGCTGGGGAGTGGTCCTGGGAAACACGTCAGCTGACTGTGTGATCTCAGTCTGCCCTCTCCTGTCCGCTTTGGGAGCAGGCGAGTGTTCGTGTGCTCTTCACAAGCAGGGTCCAGTCTTCCCACAGCCCTCCTGTTAGTCCCCGTGAGCTGCCAACAAGCCATGGGGGCTCGTCTTCCCTGTGTCATACCCAGGGCTGGGGAACCCAGTGAGAGGCTCAGATTGCTTCCTTTCCAGGGAGGGTCTCTGCCTGTGTAAACTCTTTTCCTCTGAGTCCCCTCCTAGGGGCACAGATTCCAGCCTGTTCGCTTCTCTTATCTTCCTACCCAGTTCTGTGTATTTCTTTCTTAGAGTCTTGGTCATGCAGGAGTCTTTCTGTTAGTTTCCAGTTAGTTTTCTGTGAGAATTTTTCCACACATAGATGTATTTTTGGTGTGTTCGTAGGGGGAGGTGAGTTTACTTTGCCATCTTGGTTTGGATACTCATCTTTTTTAATATAGACTTTCAGCATTATAAGTTTCCTTCTAAGCAAATTCTCACTGCATTCCACAATTTTTAATAAGTTGTGTCTTCATTTTCATTTAATTGAAAACACTTTAAGAATTTTTCTTGAGACTTTGACTTGTATTATTTATGTTTCTTAATCTCAAAATATTGGGGGATTTTCCAGCTATTTTGATTTATAGTTTAATTTCTTTGTGGTCTAAGAGCAGACATTGTGTGGGTTTTATTTTAAAAATTTGCTCAGGAGTTTTTATGATCCAGAAGGTGTTCTATCTTGGTGAATGTTCCATGTGAACTTGAGAAGAAGGTATATTCTGTTTTCATTAGAGGAAGTATTCTATAAATGTTAATTAGATCCAGTTGACTAATAATCTTATTCAACTATGTCCTTGCTGATTTTATGCCTGCCAAATACATTAATAACGGATAAAAGCATGCTGAAGTCTCCAACTATAATATTGGATTTACCTTTTTCTCCTTGTAGGTTTACCAGTTTTTGCCACATGTATTATGATTCCCTGTTACTAGGCACATACATGTTAAGTAACATTATATCTTCTTTGGGAGTTGGCCACTTTATTATTATGTTATTCCTGTTTATATTCCTCATAACTGTCCTTGCCCTGAAGTCCACACTGTTTTAATTAAGTATAGCTACTCCAACTTTTGATTCTTTTTAACATGGTATATTTTTCTCTATTTATCTTCAGTCTATCTGGGTCTTTATATTTATAGTGAGTTTTTTGTAGACAACATATAGTTGGAAGCCTCACGCTTTTAAAAGATGAAATCTTTGGATCTTAGCAATCATTCAGATATGAGGATTATAGGATGACTCAAATGTTTTCTTCAACAATTGATAGTTTCATTCACTGAGATGAAAAATGAAGGGGAAAGAGCAGATAGAAGAGAGAGGAGATGTCTATTCATGCTGAGTTTGTTGTGCCCATGGCCTATCTGCTGGAGATGTCCAGGGATTAGAGTCTTGGTGGATCTAAAGTTCCAGATGGAGATGAGGGTTAGAGACACTGAATGCAGCCAAGTGTTTTGATCCTGTCAGTGGCCCTGGGAAAGGGTGGGCACGCACAAGGGGAGTGGGCAGACTGAAAGAGAACAGAATAAGGACCACCAGTTTGATAGAATTCTTGGATTTCAATGACATAGTCCAGATAGCTTCGCTCAAACAACAAACTGCAAACATGCAAAGACAAGATTTCTGTCTTCGTCTCATTCCCTCTTGGCCTGCCAACTTTATTCTCTCCTATCAGCTATTTTTGGGACACAAGGACCATAGCCCTGCAGTTCTGGAATCATATTTCAAAACTTTGTGACTAGAGAGGAAAATCAATCCCCAATTCCAGTTCAGAACATTCCAGGGGAAGCCTGTGATTGGCCCTTCCTTGCATCACACCCCTTCTCTGAGGCACCATGATTCACGGTCCCTATCAGAAACATTTTGGGCAAAGGGAGGAGAATTTCCCCAAAAGAAAATACAGGAAAGCATGTCAGGCAGACTGAAAGCATCAACATCTCCTTCAGACACCAAGAGATCAAAGTGAGGGGACAGAGCCCTGGGAGGAGATTGAGGGCAACCCCAGAATACAAGGAAAGACAGGGAAGTGAGGTTCTGCAGAAGTCACGGCGGCGAGCTCAGGGAGCAGGGCACGGCTGAAAGAGTCCTGGCACTGACGTGGGCAGTGTTGTCCCTGGGGGGATCGGTGCAGTGTCGGTGGGTATGCACATGCAGCCCAAGGCTTGGGAAGGTGTGAAGCGTGAGAGGGTGGAGACAGCACAACTGTTTCAGGCAGTTCAGCTGTGGAGTAGAAACAAGAGGAAGGCAATATCTGGAGGGGTCAGGAGGCCAAGAAAATTCATTTTAAGCTAATCAAAACTTCAACTTGAAAATGTTACTGACAAGGGGGTAATGGAGTTATTTTCTGGTGGAATTATCACATCACTAAAGCAGACTTTTTGAAACATTAAAAAATTTTTAAAGCAAAACAGAAGTTTAGATTTTAATCATATTTATAGGATTTCTTTTTTTAAAGCTTTTTGTCACTTTATTATTATTATTATTTTACTTTACAATACTGTATTGGTTTTGCCATACATCAACATTTCTAAGTTTTGCTTTACAGAATTGCTTGTTTGCTTCATAGAATTGCTTGTTTGCTTCAGCTGTCTCCTTCCCATCTCTACTCTTGGAGGAGATGGGAACAGGTCTAGAGTCAAAACACTTGTAATTTTGTATTCAGGTATCTATTCTCTGAGTACAAAACATTCCCTTCCTTGGTTAAGATTCCCAAGTTTTTTTCTTTTATAATAAAAACAAAGTCCGCCTTTGTCCCTAAAAAAAAAGATAGACAAAACTTGCTTCTTTATGTAGGAAGGAAAAGTCAGAAGAGAAAGAATGAACGAAGATGAGAGAGAGAGGGGTGACTGTGTTAGTTGTCTACTGCTGCATAACAAATTACTCCAAGATTTTGCAGCTTAAAATGACAAATATTTATTTTCCCACCAATTTCTGAAATCCAGAGTGGCTTAGATGGGTGGTTCTGAGCCAGGAACCCTCATGAGGTTTTTTTTTGTTTGTTTGGTTGGTTTTTGTTGTTGGCTGCACTGGGTCTTATTCGCAGCATGAAAGATCTCTTTTTTTGAGTTGCCACATGTGGGATCTAGCTCTCTGGCCAGGGATAAACCCAGGCCCACTGCACTGACAGCTCAGAGCCTTAGCTGTTGGGCCTCCAGGGCAGCCCCTCATGAGATTTGTATTCATTTTCTAGGGTCGCCATAACAAAATGCCACCGACTAGGCAGCTTAAACAACAGATATTTCTGTCCTCACAATTCTGGAACTAGAAGTCCCAGACCAAAGATGCTGGCAGGGTTGGTTTTTCCCGATGCCCCTCTCCTTGGTTGCAGACAGTTACCCTCTTGCACTCTGTCCTCATATGACCATCCCTTTGCACACACAGCTCTGGTATCTCTTTTTCTTCTTACAAGGATATCAGTCACATTGGATTACGCCCTACGCTAACAACTTCAGTTTAATTTGACCACCTCTTTAAAGGCCTTATCTTCAAATACGGTCCCATTGTGAGGTGCTACGGTCAGAACTTCAGCTTATGAACTTGAGAGGGGGAGTGGACACAATTCAACACTCAACAAGGTTACAGTCAGGACACTGGCTGGAGCTCTGGTCATCTGAAGCCTTGATCAGGGCTGAAAGATCTGCTTCCAACATCACTGGCTGATAACTAGAGACCTCCGTGGGGCTGCTTGAGTGTCCTCATGACATGGCAGCGAGTTTCCCCAGGCCGAGCAATCTTAGAGAGAACAAGGAGGAAGCCCCAAGTCTTGGAAGCTGTCCTCTATCACTCCCATCTTATTCTATCTGTTATAAGGAAGTCCCTAAGTCCACACCCATGGTGGGGAGAACGAATGAGTCCATCTTTGGAAGGGAGTACAGTCAAAGAATACTGTGTGGGCATATTTTCATCCCCACAATAATCGATTAAGCAAAAGCCCTGATGCAAGAGGCCAGAGAGGGCAGGGCTGGAAGGGTTAGCGTGGAGCTGTCAGCGGCCCCTCCCCTGGGCATCTCTTATGTGCCCACAGGTATAGGAAAAGGCAGGGATTGAACAGAGCTGGAAGCTGAGGGTGATTTCTCTCTCTCTCTCTTTTTAAAAACTTTCTCGGCGAGCAGCAGCATGCCGGCGGCAGGGACGGGCGGCGGGAGCCGCCGGGTGGGCGCCGCACCCCAGGCGCGCTACCCGGGGCGCATGGCCGGGGCAGAGGCCCGCGGCGGCAGCGAGAGCATCGGGGAGCCCGAAGTGCCGGGCCCCACCAGCGGGAGGGGCAGCCCGGGGCGCTCGGCGCCGCGCACCGCTGCGGAACTCAGCGTGCTGCTCCCTCCTCCGCCGGGACCCCCCACCGATTTCCCTCTTTTTTCAGTGATGCAGATGAAGGAGTTCTGCAGAGTGATTAGTGGGAGGGAGCCTTGAAATTGGAAGGATTTTTTTGGGGGGGGTGGGCAGAAAGAGCTGACTAGAGCCCATTCAAGGATCCTCAAGCATTTCTAAAGTCTTAGGGGAGGTACAGGTCATGAAACTTCCCTGGTCCCTGTTGTCGAGATGGTGTGACCCATCCTTGGAATGCTCAGACTTTGCAAGGTGAGAGCAGGACTCAACAACATTCACAGGACAGAGTGAAGGTGGACAGAAGGGTCCACAGAGTGTGCAGCTCATTGTACTGCTTGTATTCCATTTATGGGTATTTACAAAAAACTACTTTGTTCCAAAAAAGATTTAAGGTCAGTTTCCAGGCTGGTTGAGATAGAAATGAAGCTAGGATAGTTGATAGACTGGGGAGAAAAGCAAAAGCTGAGGAGTTGTGATGAAATGAGGGAACAGTTGCCATGGGCAGAGGGCCCGGTGCTGGTCTGGGGTGCGGCGGGAGAGCGGCAGTTGGAGGGCGTGGCCTCTGCAGTGCAAACATGGAGTCCTAACCAGTAGACAGCCAGGGAACACCTCGGAGGACAGGGCTTTTGGAATGGAGAAGTTCTGGGACGCGGGAGACCAGGGGAAGATGTGGGAAGTGGAGGCAGTGGCGTCTGGGAGGGACACATGGCAGGTTCAACCCCCAGGGATGGCAGGACTGGTGGGGAACGCCTGCGGGGCAGATCCTGGAGGCTGGAGAGGGGACGATGTCCACGGAGGCCAGTGCCATGGGTGAGGGCGCTGAAGAACACAGGTAGGCCTCAAACTCCTAGCTGGGGGGAGAAGTGAGGAGCCTGGGCCACAGTGAGGAGTCAGAGGTAGAAAATGCCCCCTGCCTCCTCCCCACCTGCCACCTCACTGGGTGAGGTGGTAAGATGGACCAGCCTCTCTTTGAAAGAGCTGTAGCCTCTTTCAGGGAATCTCAGTCTGATTATTGCCTTTTACTTTGTAGGTGCTCAACAAATGCTGGGAGGTAGATTGCCATAAACATATTAATGCCCATACACTAAGTTAAAAATGGAATGAGAAGATTCTTTGTTCAGCAGAACAAAGAGGCAAAGACTCTCTGTCACATTTGCCCGCTGCCTACAACGAAACACGTCTCTCACCTCCCCACAGTCTGCTCAACCCAAACATGCTGACCTCGCATCCTCTGCACTTTTCCCTCTGCCTTTGCTAAAGTTACAGCATCCCTAGAGAATGCCCCTTTCTTTCCACTGTGAATTCTTGTTCATCTGACAAAGCCAACGTCAAAGGACACCTTCTCCAAGGGCTTCCTTCTCTGTTTCACTGAACAGATATTTCCTAAGTTCCTCCCAGGGGCAGGTCTGCATTACAAGCAGGGAGTGAGTATGTGACGAACAAAAAAGCCAGCCTCTGTGTCAGGAGGCTCAATGCAGAGAGGGCGGGGCTGGTGGTGGGCGGGGCTCCTCCTGAGATCAGGGCCCCGCCTTCCCTCCCCGACTAGGGGGCAGTTACTCGGGCCTGCCTGGTGCTCCCTGGGTACCAGAAGCAGCCAGGCGCTGAGACAGGTTTGAAAGAAGGCAGGTCCAGACTGCATTTCCAGCTATGCTACTGATAATGGGTCACCTTTCCTTTGTTGAGTCCCATGAATGAAATGGGGGTTCAGTGTTTTGTGGGTGCCTGAGGTTTAGATCAAGTGTGTTGCATCTCAAGTTCTGCTGGCTGGTTCCCTCAGGACTCCGTGCGGCATATGGTAATGACTATGTTCACAGATGTCTGACCAGACACAGGCTGAGTTTCTGGGTGGCAGAGATGCTGTTTTGAGCATGTTCAGAACCACCCCACTCCCTATGTTGAGCCAAGTGCCGAGTGCAAAATAGATGTTCAGTAAAGATGAGATAGATAGGGCTTCCCTTGCGGCTCAGCTGGTAAAGAATCCGCCCGCAATGCGGGAGACCTAGGTTCGATCCCTGGATTGGGAAGATCCCCTGGAGAAGGGAAAGGCTACCCGCTGCAGTATTCTGGCCTGGAGAATTCCATGGACTGTATAGTCCATGGGGTCGCAAAGAGTCAGACACGACTGAGTGACTTTCACTTCACTTCAGAGATGAGATAGGACTGAAGAAACTGAGACACTTGCTGTGGAGCTATGACACATCCATCCACTCTTTCAAGGGTCCTGTCTTGGCCCCATGCCAGGCACTCAGGGCTACACTGATCAGCACTGTGGCCCCTACCCGCCAGGGTGCCAACTCATGGTCATGAATGCTGCTGCTGCTGCTAAGCCGCTTCAGTCGTGTCCGACTCTGTGCGATCCCATAGACGGGGGCCCAGCAGGCTCCCCCATCCCTGGGATTCTCCAGGCAAGAACACTGGAGTGGGTTGCCATTTCCTTTTCCAATGCATGAAAATGAAAAGTGAAAGTGAAGTCACTCAGTCGTGTCCAACTCTTAGGGACCCCATGGACTGCAGCCTACCAGGCTCCTCCGCCCATGGGATTTTCCAGGCAAGAGCACTGGAGTGGGTTGCCATGGCCTTCTCCGTCATGAAGACTGACATTCTGCTTTTTCTCTGCATACAGGCTGTCAGGAGCAGCTGCCTCAGGATGTCAGGGTTGAGACTGGTAAGAATTGCATCTCTTCCATCAAGGGGTTGTTCGTGGGAGTTGCCAAAAGCTGACTCAAACCACTCCCAAGGAAAGAAGAAGTAAGGCAGTGTGACCTTGGAAGGAAAATACCAGACACAGGGAGTTTGAGGGAAAAGTCAAAGTCACTCAGTCGTGTCTGACTCTTTGCGACCCCGAGGAATATACAGTCCATGGAAGTCTCCAGGCCAGAATACTGGAGGGGGTAGCTGTTTCCTTCTCCAGGGGATCTTCCCAACCCAGGGATTGAACTCAGGTCTCCCACATTACAGGCAGATGCTTTACCAGCTGAATCACCAGATTGTATTACCTAAAGAAAATGAGTTTGGCTAAACTTGGCCTTGGCAGGATGGCCACGTGCATAGAGTAATCCCTCACTTATACTCAGGGCTTAAAATGTCTTGACAAAACACATACTATATTTAAAATAGGTGTTCCACAAGGATGTACTGTATAGCACAGTAAGAAAAGATACTAAATATCTTGTAATAACCTATCATGGAAGAGAAAGTAAAAAAAGAATTGTTCAGTCACCAAGTTGGTCTGACTCTTTGTGACCCCAAGGACTGTAGCATGCAAGGCTTCCCTGCTCCTCACCATCTTTTAGAGTTTGCCCAAGTTCATGTTCATTGAATCAGTGATGCCATCCAACCATCTCACCTTCTGTCATCCTCTTCTTCTGCCTTCAGTCTGGAAAAGCATCAAAGTCTTTTCCAGCGAGTCAGCTGTTTGCATCAGGTGGCCAAAGTATTGAAGCTTCAGCTTCAGCATCTGTCCTTCCAATGAGTATTTAGGGTTGATTCCCTTTAAGACCAACTAGTTTCATCTCCTTGCAGTCCAAGGGACTCTCAAGAGTCTTCTCCAGCACCACAGTTTGAAAGCATCAGTTCTTTGGCACTCTACCTTCTTTATGGTCCAGTTCTCACATCCGTACATGAAAAAAAAAAAATATATATATATATATATATAACTGAATCACTTTGCTACACACCTGAAATTAATACACCATTGTAAATCAAATGTATTTCAGTAAAATTTTTTAAAAATAAAATGAAAAATAAAAGAACCTGGAAAAAAATATCTTGACAACAGTATTTTTCACTTGTTAACTCCTCCATTTATCTAAGTAAAGGCAGCCCAGAGCTACTTCTAGGCCCATCTTTTCTCCTGTGGGAAGGAAAGACTGGTGGGTGGGCACATGGGACAAGCCACAGTGCACATTTCAGCCAATGGCTGGAATAGTCAGCCCACCTCAGAAGACTGAGGATCAGGTCTCTCGGAAGTGGATTCTTTGCATCTGTGAGATTCCTCGCAGTGATTTCTGTCTCAGGCTAGGGCCGGAGCTCTTCTGTATCATAGGCAGAAGTCAGCTGTCAGGTATTTCTTATCACAAAGAGCAGTGAAGACCTAGATCCCTCTGCTTTCTGTGACTCATTCTCTATTTCTTTGTTAAAATGTTATTTATTTGGCTGCACTGGGTCTTAGCTGAGGCACACGAGATCTTCGTTGCATCATATGGGATCTTTACGTGTGTCATGCTAACTCTTAGTTGCAGTGTGTGGGATCTAGTTCCCTGATCAGAGGTGCAACCTGGCCCCCTGCTTTGGGAGCGTGGAGTCTTAACTACTGGATCACCAGGGAAGTCCCTCATGCTCCATTTCTTCTTCTTTTTTTAATCATTTATTTATTTATTACTTATTTTTGGCTGCGCTGGGTCTCCGTGTCTTTGTGCGGGCTTTTTTCCCCTCCAGTTGTGGTGAGCAGAGGCTATTCTTCACTGTGGGGCTTGAACTTCCGCTGTGGCGGCTTCTCTAGGCAGGGGCTTCAGTGGTTGCAGCGCGCGGACTCTGGAGTGTGGGCTCAGTAGTTGTGGTGCAGGGGCTTCGTTGAGGCACGTGGAACCTCCCTGGGCCAAGGATTGAACCCTGTTGCAGTGGCAGGCAGATTCTTATCACTGTACCACCAGGGAAGTCCCCATCCTTTGTTTCTTGAATCTCCATATCGACTTTACTTTTTTTTTTTTTTGCAGCTGATAGCTTTTTCTTTACCTCTTCTTGCTCATTCTTTCCCTGATTCAGCTGCTTCGGCAGTCATCTGAGTTCATAAAGAAGCTCTACTTTCTGCTGCTTGGCTTCTCATTTATTTCCTAGTAGAGCTTTGGCCAAATGGAGGGAATGAGAGTCCCATTACAGCTCTTTTATTTATTCTTCTGGCTCATGTTGGGCTGACATCTTAAAATTCGGTATGAATTGGAAATGGTCTCTCTCTCTTTCTCATCTCTGGTTAGTATCAAGCTTGTAGGAGACGCCCATCATCTGTCTTTGATAATTTTCTCACTTTGGTGATTTCAGCAGCTCTTGCAACAGCGCAGTACAGTTTTCACACTGGAATTTCATCCTTGTAAGAAAACTTCTCCAGGTCTCTGAGGTTCCTGCTGTGATTCAGTTAGTTCACTGAAACCAGTATGTTGTTCAAGCTGGTCTTCTATATCCTGTAGCAACTGTTTTTGCTGTTCTTTTTCATTTAGATTTTAGTTTTATACAGTTGTTATAGATACAGTTTAAAGAATCAGTCTCCCACTTCCTCTCCCAGAGAGGTGACCACCATTGACCTTCTAGTTAATTCTTTGATACTTCTCTCCATGTGTACAGGGCCACTTGAGTTTTTTATTCCAGGCATCATCTATTACTGATTTCCCACTGGGTGAGAAAGGCCTTAGCTCCTCACTCCTATCCTTGCCCACAGCACTCACAGTGTCTCTCCTTTCTCCCCAAACTGTTAAATCCCAGATTACAGGGTTTACTTATTTTGTCTAAGGAAATGTTCCTCTCAAATCCAACTTATGATTCTCTGGGGAAGGGTGGGAGAGGGATAATTAGGGAGTTTGGGATTGGCATGTACACTCTGATATTTAAAGTGGATAACCAGCAAGGACCTGGTGTATAGTACAGGAAATTCTGCTCAATATTATGTAATAACCTAAATGGGAAAAGAATTTGAAAAAGAATAAATACATGTATAGATATAACTGAATCACTTTGTGATACACCTGAGACTCACACAACATTGTTAATCAACTATGCTGCTAAGTCGCTTTAGTCGTGTCTGACTCTGTGAGACCCCATAGACGGCAGCCCACCAGGCTCCCCCGTCCCTGGGATTCTCCAGGCAAGAACACTGGAGTGGGTTGCCATTTCCTTCTCCAATGCATGAAAGTGAAAAGTCAAAGTGAAGTCACTCAGTCGTGTCCGACTCTTAGCGACCCCATGGACTGCAGCCCACCAGACTCCTCCGTCCATGGGATTTTCCAGGCAAGAGTACTGGAGTGGGGTGCCATACTCCAATATAAAAGAAAACATTTTTTATAAGAAAAAAAGAAAATGTTCCACTCAGTTGAGCCCTGAAGTGTACTCTAAGTGCTAGACTATAATTATCTTGCTCCTTATCTGCTTTGTTTTCTCTGTAAATATCACAACATAACCACCACCTCACCCTACCCCCACCCAGCTTTCTCCCAGGTATGTCAACATCCTTGTAAAATGATTCATCTGGGAGTTCAGTCAATGTCATCCTCAGGAGAAGGTTTCTCCCAGAGCTTCCAATGCCATATCTAAACTCACATCTTCTACTTCTGAGGCACACATCTCAGGATCATGGGGTCTCCTTCACAACTACCCTGGACATTTCTTTCACCTCTCCTTTACCTGAAGCCCTTTTCTTGGACCCAAGGTTTTTCTCTTTCTTGGTTTACTCCCTTGTTTTCATCAAGCACAACCTGTAATAGCTTCCTGAGATAGGGTGCCCATGAAGTAAACAGTTTTAACAACTTGCACGTCTAAAGCTATGTTTATTCACATATGACTATCAGCTGGACTTAGGATTCCATACTAGATATAATTTTCCCTGAAAATTGTGAAAACATGTACTCCTTCTGATTTCCAGCGTTGCTATGGAGAAGTTGGAAACCCTTCTAATTCTTGAGCCTTTGTATGAAACTTAATTTTTCTCTCTGAAAGTTTTTGTGATCTTTTCCCTATCCCAAATATTTTGAAACTTCATGATTGTGTATGTTGGTGTGGACTTATATTCATTCTTGGTACTGTTGACTGAAATTTGTGCCCTAATTAATTTTTCTAAAAGACTTATGAGAAAATATTCATCTTAAAGATGTTTATTATCTTTATACAGAAATGACAATTGGGCTGGGTAAAAAATTATTGGATTCTTTTTTCTATTTTTGTAATTATGGTAAAAAATATCACATTCAATTTTCCATCTGAACCATTTTTAAGTATACAGTTCAATATTGTTATATATATTCACAGTGTTGTGTGACAGATGTGGGAACATTTTCATCTTGTGCACTTGAAACTCTTCACTAATTAAACATGACTTTCCATCTGTTTTCCTCTAGCCCCTGCAACTGCCTTTCTGCTCTCTGTTTCTGTGATTTTAACTGCTTTAGACACTTTCTCTGAATGGAATCATACAGATTTGTCCTTCTGTGACTGGCTTCTCTTGCTTGGTATAATGTCTTTGAGGTCCATCCACATTGTAGCATATGACAGAATTTCCTCCTTTTTTAAGGCTGCATGCAATCTCAAAGCGAAGAGCTGACTCATTTGGAAAGACCCTGATGCTGGGAAAGATTGAGGGCAGGAGGAGAAGGGGACGACAGAGGATGAGATGGTTGGATGGCATCACCGACTCAATGGACATGGGTTTGGGTAGACTCCGGGAGTTGGTGATGGACAGGGAGGCCTGGCGTGCTGCGGTTCATGGGGTCGCAAAGAGTTGGACACGACTGAGTGACTGAACTGAACTAATATTCCATAGTGTGTAGTATTTGCTGTGCTATATCATTTCATGTAAGGTATTTGAGTATCTATGGATTTGGTAACTGCAGGGGCTTCTGCAATCAATCCCCTGAGGATTCTGAAGGATGACTGTGTATTTTACATTTTTATTTGTTCATCTGCCAATGGACATTTGGGTTGCTTTTACCTCCTGGCTATTATGAATAATGCTGCAATTAACATAGAAATGCAAATATGTCTTTAAGGTCCTGCTTTGAATTTCTTTGGAAATTTACCCAGAAGTGGAATTGCTGGATCATAATTCTATTTTTAGTGTATTGAGTAACCTCATGCTGTTTTCCCCAGTGGTGTCACAATTTTACATTTCCACCAACAGTATACAAGGGCTCCAGTTTCTCTGCATCCTCACAAGCATTTGTTATTTTCTGTTCTTTTTATAATGGCCATTCTGATAGCTGTATTGCTCTTTTCCTGAGGTCTTTGTAGGAGTTGTTCAGCCCTCATATATGATTTGAATTTGTCCTGAATTATCTCCTTATAAGGTACTTGTCTTTTTATTGGCCTACCCCTCAAAAAATTAACTCTAGGATCAGTATCTATCCAAAGTTGATTTTTCTTTGTCATCATTTCAAAGAAAGGATGGTGTATCTTCAACCCATAGATCCAAACCTTCATTAATTTCTGGAAAGTTGTCTTGAATTATATCTTTAAGTGGTTTTTCTGTCTGCCCCTGCTCTCCCAGCTGTTTTCCTTCTTTGTGCACTTCAATTATTTGTATTTTCACCTGCCTTCCATATCTATACTTTTCTGCTCCATCCTAATTGCTTGAATTTCTGTCACTTTGCTCACTTTTCTTCTCCTGTCACCTATGATCTTTACCCTGATTTTAGCAGTGCTTATTTCCTTGTTGTTGTTTCCAGTTTGCTTTCACTTCTGGCCCATGCTTACTTGTTTTCCTCCATTTCTCTTTTGAGCTCTGCCAATTCATGTATCATCCTTTTCAGCCATCTCAGTGTCTAATATCTGAGCTCAGTAAAATTTTGGAAGTCGTGGTGAAATACTTGGTTACAGCCTTCCACTGTTCTGTGGCATTTTGTTTTCCCCTGGTGAGTATTGCTCGCCTGCTCCTTTCCTCCTTTTACATTTCAGTATCTTTGCGTGTAGACCTGTGCTTTTTCCTTTGGGATTACTTCTCTTTCAGTAGGGTGAGCTTTCTTGGATCAGAAAGAGGTTCACGTGGATTAATGCTGTGTTGCAGGCCAGGAAGAAACCTAGTGAGATTTTAGTCTTTGCTTTCTCTTAGACACTGGGTTTGGGTACTATAGGGCTAGTCAAAGGGCAGAGACTCTTTTTGCACCTCACAGGGGACACTTTCCTGCAAAAACCAGGCCAGCGGAGCTTCCCCTGCCATCACCCATTAACATCTTGACAAGAACAAGAAAGGATTGGGGAGGGGTGGGTAGGAGAGAGGGAAGAAGGAAAAACAGGAGGAGGAGGAGAAGAGGAAGCAGGGAGGACAGGGAAGAGAGAGCGCATCCCAATCACTTGGCATCTCTTGGTTGGAAGGGACAGCCCCCAGGGAGGTAAGTCTTGAGCAGGAAGGGGAAGGTGGAACGTGGATCTGACCTCTCTGCCCTCCAGGGTGACCACGTGTGGCTGAACCCCACCCCTGCCGACAAGACCAGGGTAGCCATCGGGGGCATCATCAAAGAAACCAAGCCTGGCAAAATTTTGGTTGAAGATGATGAGGGCAAAGTGAGTATGGCCACACACTCCTCAGAGGCTCAGCCTTCTCAGCTCCCATCCAGAACCCTGAGTCCCCTCCCTTCTCTGGTGCTGCTCCCAACACCAGGGATTATAGAGCCCAAGTCTGGGAACCACGTGGCAGGGTAGACCACAGGGGAGTCCTGTCATGGCGGGCATTGTGTGTCTGTCTAGGGAACTGTTTCTATAGGGAAGAAGCAGGGAGCAGGTTGGAAGATGGAAAATTAGGACAATTAGGGGAGCAGGAAAGAGTGAAGTGGGAAAAGGTCTGGGGTAGAGAGGGGGAAGGGCCAGAAGCTTGTTTTCAAAGTAACGCAAGGTGAACAGGAAGGACAGGAGAATCGAGGGAGAGAAAGGTGCATGAGAAAGATGCCTGGAGGGGGGCCCCCCAGCACATGAGGAGGAGAAGGAGACCCATCTCACATGAGCAAAGCAGCCCAGATGAGAGAGTAGGAAGCTCAGGGTGACCTGTTGGGGAACCAGCTCAGTCACCTGGCAGGCTGGGGAGGAGCAGGGGAGGGACAGAGGGGAAGGACTTGCAGACTGGGGCCTCCAGCTGGTCACTGAGGTCCTCCCTGGGCAGCCCTCTTTGCTGAGCATCTGCAAAGTGAAGCATGTAGAGACTTGGCCTCCAAGGAGAAAATTCTAGAGTGTGGCTTGTGAACCCTATAGTATGGAAGCCAGTCAAATATTAACAATAATGTCTCCTATTTGCAAAACGACATAACACCATTTATAAAAAAAAAAAAAAACACTTACACACTTTTATCCCAGCCATCTGTGAGACCCCAGCTGCAAGCTTCCCCGATCCCAATTGTAGCCATATCTAACTCCTGGCTCCACACTCCTCTGACCCTGGTCTGAACTTCACCCTCAGCCCCAGTACACACTGACCCCTGGCCCTAGACACGTGATGACTCCAGCCTCGGCTTGACTCGATCCTTTGACCTTCACCATAGACCAACCCTCCCAGATGCGGGCCACCAGGTCAGCCAGTCCATTGAGCACATGGAGGAGAGTGTGGCCCCAGCAGAGGTCACCTCTCAGGAGAGCCTGTGCCCTTGTTGCAGGAACACTGGATCCAAGCGGAGGCCCTTGGCACCCTCAGCTCCATGCACCCCAATTCAGCTCAGGGTGTGGATGACATGATCCGCCTGGGGGACCTGAATGAGGCAGGCATGGTGCACAACCTCCTGATCCGCTACCAGCAGCACAAGATCTACGTGAGTCTCCCTTGACCATGCGTGCCCCCCCACGGCATGCTTGGGCCACACAAGCTGAGCCGGCCGGGGAAGCAAACCGTGCCCCAGGCACGCCTGGCTCAGTCCCTGAGCCCCACACCCTTACAGTGTGAGGATGCTCGTCCATCCCTGCTCCCCAATCCGAAACAAGCAGGGGCATAAAGGCTTCAAGTTTGCAGAAAGCTGACCTGCATGTGCCAGCACAGTGCCCAGGATACAGTATACAGATTAAGTGCTGCCTCTCCCCTGCATCCGTGGCTGAGAAACAGGCCTGCTCTGATGGCCGAGGGGATCAGAGGCTGTGGGAGAGTAGTTTTTTGCCTGGTTTCTCTTTGGTTACGTGGCAGAGACAGGGTCACCAAGCAGAAGAGCCCTGCCCTTCTATGAAGTGATGGCCAGGAGGGCCGAGTAGGTAGATGCAGGTGCTTCCCCCAAGGCCTTGTGATGGATGGGAAGCTCGCATCCCTGCTCCAACACAGACTTACCAGAGAGGTGGAATTCCAAAACTGACACCAGCCTTGCCGTGAGTGGGTGTGACCCAGGGGTGTCACCACCTGCCTGGGCCTCTCACAGGGAAAGGCGGCTCACTGACCTCTGACCAGCCCTGATCCTGGGATGCTCAGAGCAGGGGCCTCTGGATAGAGGGCGGGGTGGGAGATGAGGAGAGAGGCCTTGGAGGGCAGGGACCAGGCACTCAGAGTTCACAATGGCTGAGTGTGCCTCAGCTCCTGGGACTAATAACAGCAATAAATTAAGTTGAATTGCAGCTTATCCTTTACCGAAGAGCTTATGCTTGCATTCTTTTATCTGGTTGTCATAGTCCTGAGTCCTCTCCTTCCCTAAAATGAAAATGAAGTCACTGTACACGACTATTGAGATGACTGTCCCCATCCCAACCCAGAGGGGCTGGCAGGCCCAGTGGAGGCTCCACATGAGCAAGTGACCCTGAACTAAGGTCCAGGAGGACTCTGAGGGCTGCGATAGTGGCCCAGCCTCACTGAGGCCCCTGCGGGAGGCGGTGAAGACCTGCTTCACACATTCAGTCTAGTTTCATTGAGCCCCTTCTAAATACCAGACAGAGCGCGAAACAGTAACCACAATGTTAATGTTAGTGCCAAACATAAACCGCCTCATTTAATGTCCTTGTTCTTGGTGAGCATCCTTTCCAGGGGAAGGATCTGAGCCGCCAAGAGTCTCATCTCTCAGCCCAGAATCAGTCCCCGCCTCCCTTCCAGAGTCAGCCATGTCTGGTGCCTTTGCAGAGTGACATCCAAAGTCAGCACCGATCCTCAGATTAGGGGCCACTAACCACCTCCTCCCTTCCCCAGACATACACAGGCTCCATCCTGGTGGCAGTGAACCCGTTCCAGGTGCTGCCCCTCTACACCGTGGAGCAGGTACAGCTGTACTACAAGCACCATGTGGGCGAGCTGCCGCCGCATATCTTTGCCATCGCCAACAGCTGCTACTTCAACATGAAGAAGAACAAGAGGGACCAGTGTTGTATTATCAGGTGAGGTTCTGGGTGGGCCACCCACCATTTCTGAGCATCTCATAAAGGAGGGAGCATCTCCCCTCCCAAAACCTCTCCAGACCAGCATGCCACTTAGAGGCCCCCAATCAATGTGCTCCCCCTGCGTCTGGTGCCTGCGGCCCCTCCACCCTGAAAGGTCCCTCCAAGATGTCCTTCCTTCAGAACCTACTCTTCTCCTATCATCAGGGCCTGAACAGCCCCAGCCTTCTGTGAATGTTTCCTGAAACAAGGAAGGAAGAGTGGGGATGGGTTGGTTTAGAAATGGGACCCAGGATAGGCACTTGGGGTGCAAGGATCAAACAGGTGAGATCCCTCAAAAACCTCAGGAGGATTCCCTGGTGGCCCAGTGGTTACGACCTCCTGCTTCTAGTGCAGGGGGCTCGGATCCAACTGCTGGTTGGGGAACTAAGATCTCACATGCTGCTGCCAAAAATAAAAACCAAAAATGGAACAACTTTAGGCAGATCTCAGACAGGATGGCTCTCAGGCTGCTGGACCCAGAAGGGATGTGTCCCTCTCCAGTCCAGACGCTGATCCTGACTCAGAGAGAGACTCACTGCCTGGCCTGGCTTCTCTGCCTCCTGCCCTCCCGGCACTTGTGGAAAGGAGGCTGAGCAGGACAGGCAGCGGGAGAGGGAATTTGGCTCCAGGGCCCCTTGCTTGGGGCAAGAAAAGTCATCTAGGAAAGTCATCTCTTCATTCGTTTATTCATTCAAGATTCTGCTGTGCTCCAAGTGTGTGTCCTTCTCTGTCCTAAGATGGCTAGACAGCAGCCAAGGAAAGGGACTAAAATCCCTGCCTCGTGGAGCTTACAATCTAGAAGGGGAGACACGCAATACATAGACAAATTGTTTGGGTAGATAATAAGAGCTTTGAAGAAAACCACTGCAGGGAAAGAGGAAAGAGCGCGATGGGGTCACTGCCGTAGGTGGAAGGGCGAGTTGGGTTGGCCTCTCTGAGGACGGGCCGTGGGAGCAGAGATTAGCACGAGGCCCTCTAGTGTAGGTCACCCTGCTTCATGCTCTCAGCAGCTCTCTCAAGTAGACACTCCTATTCCTGTTTTACTGTTGGGGAGACCTCCCACCAGAGAGGTGGATATTCTTTCCTAGTGACACACAGCTGTCAAGCAGGAGCGGCAAACCCAGAGCTCTGGAAGAGAAGACGGAGAGGTGGCCTGGCCAGGAAGCCTCACCCCCCGGACAGCGGCGCCTGCAGAAGAGCCCAGGGCACCTGGGGCGTGGGCGCGGCCCTGAGTCCTCTGCCCAGAGTCGTCTTCCCATGCAGGGGCGTTGTGTGAAGTGTCACCCCTTACGCCACACACACCTTCACCTGTGTCAGGGAAGAGGAACGTTTGGATCAGAACTTTTTTAAAAACTTAATATTTTCAGATGAAAGCTTCTCTGGAGTTTGCTTCAGTGTAGTACCAGAGGGACGTCCCTGGCAGTCCTGTGGTTTAGAATTTGTGCTTTCCGTGCAGGGGCTGCAGGTGTGATTCCTGCTCGAGGAACTAGCATCCTGCACAGTGTGGGAGAAAAAACTGTACAGAATGGGAATCAAAACTGGTCAGGAGTTGCAGCTGGGACTGGGACTCTAGGAGTTCATTAAGAAGACTGAGGTGCAGGAGTCCCCTGGGGATCTTGTGAAAATGCAGATTCTGGCTGAGTAGAGCAAGGGAGCCTTGAAGTTTGCATTTCCAACTAGGCAGCAGGCCTTACTGGCATCTAGGCCATACTTTTATTAGCAGCGTAATGCAGCATTCTGCCTCCATTTGTAATGTTTGACGCCTTCTATAATTTAAATCCTCCGTCCATGGGATTCTCCAGGCAAGAATACTGGAGTGGGTTGCCATTTCCTTCTCCAGGGGATCTTCCCGACCCAGGGATCGAACCCATGTCTCCTGCATTGCAGGCAGACGCTTTAACCTCTGAGCCACCAGGGAAGACTGCATAATTTAAAAAAGTTCATAAAAGCAACATTTCTCCCTTTATAATAATCATAGTGTTAATTAACTGCAATCCTGAGTGTATGCTATGTGCCAGACATAAGTATAGTTTTCAATTTAAACACTCTAAGCAATTTTTATCTTTATATTGATTAATTATGTTATTGTTAAGGTTTAAAGCGTGTAGTTTTATTTTGGTTTCCTCTTTAATTCATTATATTTTAGAAGAGCGCCTGTAATTTCTAAATATAAAAATACTTCCACCTTTTAACTTGATTTCTAATTTAATCACATTATGATTAATATGTTCTATATGTTATTGACTCTGAAATACATTGACTTCTTTTACACCCCTATTACTTGGTCAAATGTGTGACTATTTTACGTGAGCTTCAAGACATTTATATGTTCTCTGTTAGTTCAAGAGTCTATAAATAATTATTAGTTTAATTTTATTAGTTTCCACAAAGTTGGCTTTGTGTATTTGGAGGCTATGTTTTTAGGTGCATACAGATTTGTGATATTGATATTCTGGGAATGGTTTCTTTTATTATGTAATGCCCTATTTTTTCTATGAATGCTTTTTTCCTTGTTATATTTTGCAGTAATATTTTGGCTATTTTTTGATTATTTGCTTTTTTCCCAAACTCTGTGTGAGCACAGTGTGTGTTTTGGCTATTTTTTCTGATTACTATTTTATGGCATATATTAATGCTTTTTTTCTTCCAGTTTTATTGAGATATAATTGACAGTTAACAATAAGTTTTGACATACAGTTAATTATAAGTTAAGTTTAAGGTGTATAGCATAATTAATTGACATACATCATGGAATGACAATCACAACAAGTTTAGTGAAAATCTTGCCTCATATACATAGATAATTAGACAAGGGAAAAGAATATTTTAATATCCCATCCAGAGATAATTGTGGATAAGCATCTTTGATATTACAACAGAGCTTAATAAATGGTAGTTTCTTAAAGGTTAAAAAAAAAAAAGAAGTTTAGTGAGCATCCATCATCTCTTACAGATACAAAATTAAATAAACAGGAAAAAAAGTGTTTTTCCTTGTGATAAGAATTCAGGATTTACTCTCTTAACAACTTTCATATGTGACGTACAGCAGTGCTAATTACATTGATCGTGCTGTGCTTTGCATGATAAATGCTAGGTAGAGTATTTTGAGTTGTATGTTTTCCCTTTCACTACTTTAAATATATTATGCAACTCCCTCTGGCCTGCAGACTTTCTGCTGAAAAGTCAGCTGATAGCCTTTTGGGAGTTCCTTGTATGTCACTTACTGTTTTTCTCTTGCTGCTTTTAATATTTTCTCTTTGTCTTGAATTTTTGCCACTTTAACTACAATTTATCTTGGTTGGGTCCTCATTGATCTTGATTGGGACTCTCTGTGCTTCTGTACTTGGATGTCTGTTTCCTTTCTCAGGTTGGGAAAATTTTCAGCTATTATGCCTTTGATTGAGCATCAGTGAATTTCACTGCTGTTTCAACTTGCTGATCCATTTCTATGTATCATCTGATCTACTGCTGTTTCCTTCTCTTGTATTTTTCAGTTTGGTTATTGTATTCCTCAGATCTGTTTGGTTCTTCTTTATATACTCTAAGTCTCTGTTAAACTTCTTACTGTGTTCATGCATTTTTGTGAGTTCTTTGAGCATCTTTACAATTATTGCCTTGAGCTCAGTCTCAGGCAGATATTTGTACCCGCTTTACTTAGCTCTTCTGGAATTTTTTCTTGTTCTTCTGTTTGGAACACATTCCTCTGCTGCCTCCTTTTGCCTAATTTGATATTTTTATTTCTATGTATCTGTTAGGTTGGTTACAATTCCTGACTTTGGAGAAGAGGCCTTTTATAGGAGACAGCACACTCCCCTCTGATCACCAGAGCTCTATGCTCTGGCGGTACCCCCTATGTGAGCGGCTTGGGTCATCCACTGTGGTGGGCTGACTACCGAAGGTGGTCTGGTAGGTGTGACTGGCCCCTGGTCCAGTTTGCTGCCAGGCCCTGCCTCAAATGAAGGCTACTGACAGCTGATGAGGCCTTGTCACAAGGCTGCAGGCTGCGGGAGCCTGAGGGGTCCTGGGGCTAGTGGTGAGCAGGGCAGGGTTCTGGAATGGGTGGTGGCAGGCCTGGGAATCCCAGACCCAGTGTTGGCCCACTGATGGGCGGTGCCAGCCCCTGATGTGGCTAGCTGCAGGGTCTGGCATGTCCCAAATCCAGCTTTGGCCTGTTGGCGAGCAGGGCTGTGCCTTGGGGTGTCCTGGAGCAAATGCTGGCTCACAGTGGGCAGAGCTGGGCTTCCAAGCTGTCTCAGCACTGGTGTCAACCTGCTGGTAGGCAGGGTCCAGGGGTTTTCAAGGTTGGTGTTGGCCTGACTGTGGGTGGGGACTGGAGTCCAGGGGTTCTGAGGGTAGTGCCAGCTCACTGGTGGGTGAGGCTGTGTTCTGGGTCCTCTAGTGGACAGAGCCAGGTCCTGTCCAACGGTATGCTCTGGGGCCCTTAAGGCAGCAGGCCTGCTATGGGTGGAGCTGTGTCCTGGCCCTCCTCATTGCTTGGCATGTGGTGTCCCAGTACTGGTACCAACAGGCTGGTAGGCAGGGCTGAATTCAGGCTGAATAAGCTAGAGGGGGGATTCTACCCTGGCACTCGTGAGCACCAGAGTCCAGGAGCAACAAGCTCCACAAAAAGGCTGCCCCGGTGTCTGTGTCCCGGGGCGAGCTGCGGTTGCCTCCTGTCTCCAGGAGGCTCACTAGGATCAGCAGGCAGGTCTGGCCCAGGCTCCTTTCAGGTCACTGCTTCTGCCCTGGGTCCTGGAGCGTGTGAGATTTTATGTGCACCATTTACAGGTGGACTCTCCATTTCCCACAGCCCTCTGGTTGTCCTGGAAGTAGCCCCCACTGACCCTCAAAGCTTCCTCACTCCTTGAGGAGAACCTGTGTGGTTGTACATCTTCTTGCGTCTGTGGGTCACCTACCGGGGGTGTGTGTCTCGACCATCCTGCATCTCTGCCCCTCCTCCGACTGTCTCCTTGTGGTTCCTTCTTTTTGGCTGTTGTTTTTATTTGTTTAAGTTTATATATTGTAACTGTGAATTAAATATATTTTATCCTTTAAACATAATGCTGTTTAACATTTAGTCCTGAGACAATGAAGTAAACATCTTTTGTTTGCTTTTTTGTTGTTGTTGTTTTTGGTTTTTTAACTTTCTTGGAGTACAGTTGACTTACAATGTTAGGTTGGTTTCAGGTATACAGCAAAGTAATTCATATATGGAGAAGGCAATGGCCACCCACTCCAGTATTCTTGCCTGGAAAATCCCATGGGTGGAGGAGCCTAGTGGGCTGCAGTCCATGGGGTCGCTAAGAGTTGGACACGACTGAGTGACTTCACTTTCACTTTTCACTTTCATGCATTGGAGAAGGCGATGGCACCCCACTCCATGCATTGGAGAAGGAAATGGCAACCCACTCCAGTGTTCTTGCCTGGAGAATCCCAGGGACAGGGGAGCCTGGTAGGCTGCCGTCTATGGGGTTGCACAGAGTCAGACACGACTGAAGCGACTTAGCAGCAGCAGCATATATATATATCTCCATTCTTTTTCAGATGCTTTTCTCATATAGGTTATCATAGAATACTGAGTAAAGTTCCCTGTGCTATGGTTCTTTCTTTATGTATTATTTATAAATTTCTTTTCTGTTAGTCCTCCAGTTTTTGTCATCAAGAATTTCTCTGTAAATAGCTGTAACTTTGATGTGCCCATGGGAGGAGGTGGGCTCTGGGTCTTTTTACATCACCATCTATCTTGGCTAGTTCATGGCCATAAGTAATTTTTAAAACTGTTTTTCATATTTCACTATTATTAAATTAATATATATATTCACCATGAAGATTTCCAAAATTTTCAGAAAAATAAATATTCTCAGAAAAAATTGCTAGACATTTCTGGAAGAAAAGTCTTCCTCCACTCTCTTGGATCAGTTCAGTTCAGTTCAGTTGCTCAGTCGTGTCCGACTCTTTGTGACCCCATGAATGGCAGCATGCCAGGCCTCCCTGTCCATCACCAACTTCCAGAGTTCACTCGGACTCACTTCTATCGAGTTAGTGATGCCATCCAGCCATCTCATCCTCGGTCGTCCCCTTCTCCTCCTGCCCGCAATCCCTCCCAGCATCAGAGTCTTTTCCAATGAGTCAACTCTTCGCATGAGGTGGTCAAAGTATTGGAGTTTCAGCCTCAGCATCAGTCCTTCCAATGAACACCCAGGACTGGTCTCCTTCAGAATGGACTGGTTGGATCTCCTTGCAGTCCAAGGGACTCTAAGGGTCTTCTCCAACACCACAGTTCAAAAGCATCAATTCTATAGTGCTCAGCCTTCCTTATAATCCAACTCTCACATCTATATATGACCACTGGAAAAATCATAGCCTTGACTAGATGGACCTTTGTTGCCAGAGTAACGTCTCTGCTTTTTAATATGCTGTCTAGGTCGGTCATAACTTTCCTTCCAAGAAGCAAGCGTCTTTTAATTTCATGGCTGCAATCACCATCTGCAGCTCTCTTGGATAAATTTTACTTAACAGTACCTACATTTGTCACTTCACTTAACTAGTAAGCATTGCTCGTGTTACTGCTCTGTGCAGACCTGGATTAAGTGGCTGCACAATATTCTCTGACTAGATGGACCATAATTTCCCACATTTATGTTACTTCCAATGTTCCACAATTGCAATGACAAAAAGAAAACAATGCTTTAAAGAGCAGGAAGCGTTTGTGGAGAAAGCTTTTTCTGATTTTAAGATTCTTTCTTTAGACTAAGTGAAAGAGTCGTGTCTGACTCTTCGCGACCCCATGGACTGCAGCCCACCAGGCTCCTCCGTCCATGGGATTTTCCAGGCAAGAGTACTGGAGTGGGGTGCCTTTGCCTTCTCCACCTGTAATTTCTCTTTCGTGAGGGGCCATTGCTCTGTCCAAATAGGCTCGTCATTCTTCCAAGTTATTTTAATAATTATATGTTTGTTAAATGAGCAGTGGCCCTTAGGGAAAATGTGGAATGTATATCTGAGCTTGCCATATCTTATATCTTTTCATTAAAAGCATATATCTTACTTTTCCTTAGCAACTATGAAATGTCTTGTATATTAGCACTTTATAGATTGGTGAATATATTTATTATATCATATTATAATATATGTTTATTATATATAAATATTTATTTATATATATCAGTATATAATACATTATGTAATATATTTATTAATAGTTTAAAATCTCTTTAGTTTTTCTGTAAGAAAAACTTTTTGTAAGAGGAAGTTAATGTTTAGTAATTAATGTTTTAAAATCTTATTTTATTTGGAAATGACCTGGCTATTTAATAAACTTTTATTATTTAGTTTAGTACAACTCTAGAAATTTAAGTTATCCCAATCTTAAGAGATTACTTTAGATTATAATAATAGATTGTTCTATTAAAAATATAATTACTTTTTTTAGAGGATGCTTTACATGTGGAAATAAGAACCATTTAAAAAGGGACTGCCCTAAGAAAGCTAAAAAAAAAAAAAGGAAAAAATAAAAATGAAAAACCTCCAAAAACCTGCCCTTGCTGCTGTAGAGAAATACATTGGGCCAAAGATTGTAAGTCTAAATTTGATGTTTAAGGAAAACCTATTCCAGGAAACTCCAAGCAGGGGAGCCCCCAGGTCCCCTTCAACAAAAACCTGGGGCAAATTCCATCTTTCACCTGAAACCCTCAACATCTGGCAGTACTGCCATCGATATACCAGCATTGTTTTTAGATAATATGAAGTTAATGAGCTCTATTTAAATTCAAACTCACGCGAACTAAAAAAGAAAAATCAATATTAAATATAATGTTTATTTAAATATAAATATAACTTAAATATAATTGTTTGCTAATCTAATTAAGACATGTCGTAAGTCATCAACATTATATAATACTTTTATTATGCCTAGGTTTAAGGTAAACTAAATTTGTCAACAAAAAGGTAACTCTTTAGACTAAAGGCAGGATAATTCTGAAGGGGCTTGCAAATATGCCAGATTGCTTTCCCGAAGGACTGACACCATTTCCCTTCTGTCCAGCATGAGATTGCTGCTCACGGAGACAATGTTACATCAGGGCATGGCATCACCGTCTCATTCATTCATCTACGGTGACTAATCATTGAGCCAGTGACCCTGGGATGAACCAGATATGAGCAGGACTGTGCAGCTGAGCAGAGAAGGAAAGATGAACTCACCAATAACTAGCACAAAACTGGCAGGGGATGTCAGGGCAAACGCAGTGCGACTTCTTCACAGGGAGAGAGTGTCTTTGTTCAGACTGGCCCAGAAAGTGGACCTGTGGTGGGTTTGCAGGAGAGTCAAGAGATGTTGAAAAATAGTTGTTTCATTGACTGACGTACCTGTACGCCTCTTTGCAGTGGCGAGTCTGGGGCAGGGAAAACAGAGACCACCAAGCTCATCCTGCAGTTCCTGGCCACCATCAGTGGCCAGCATTCGTGGATTGAGCAGCAGGTCCTGGAAGCCAACCCCATCCTGGAAGGTAAGCAGTCACCCACCAGACCCGCCTCCTTCCCAGACTCTGCAGGCTGGTAACTTCCTGCCAGGCGGTGCTCCTGGGGAAGAAGGATAGGGTAAGCCATAAACTTTCAGCAACTTCTCAGGATTCCCCAGGATACGAAAGACAAGGATGGGGTGGATGGTAGTGTGGCGGCTGCCAGGAAGCACAGAAAAGAAACACTGATGACCTGATTAGCTTTCACAGGTGTGTTTTCCACACACGGGATCTTAAGCGTTCCTTTAAAAAAGAATCCAAGATAAAATCAATTTGGGAAATTCTGGGAATGGGTTATTGATACACAGAAGGATCCCAAATGTATTATGCTAATAGAAGTAGCCAGACCCTCTGTTTTTTTTTCATTTACCGTACAAGTGAGGATGTATGCACAAAAAGATCTTTCTTTATGAAGTCACATCATCAAACAGCTCTATGGAATGCACTTGGGGTCACACTGCAACCCAAATGCCATCTGGTCTAACCTCCATGCCCCGGCTTACGCCAGCTCTTGTCACTCTCCTTGCAAGCCGGCCCTCTCTAGCCTAGTCTCTCCCCTGCAGCCTGAGCAGTCTTTCTCAAATGCACCCAAACTTCCTCAGGAGGCTTGCTGCTTCCCTCATGGCCCTTGGGGCTAATTCCGAACTTCTTAGCTTCACGTTCATGGTTCTTTGCTACTTGGCCCCACCTGGGAATGGTTCCATCCGTCTTCCTCTGCTTTTCTCCTGTATCCTATGGTCCAGCCGAATTTCCCTTCCTGAAAGCACACTTCATGCTTTCTGACCTCCTAACCTTTAGCTGCACTTAGCAAACCCTTGGCCGCCATCACTGTCTGGTGTGAGCCTACCCATCCTTCAATTCTGACTTAGCTACCTCCTCTGAGAAACCTCCCCAGAAGATCTCACTAAAAGTAAAATGTCTATTCTCTGCTCCCATCGTGGGCATCATCCTCTGGCCCATAGCCTTTGGAAATGCCAAGACAATCCGAAACGACAACTCAAGCCGCTTCGGGAAGTACATTGACATCTACTTCAACTCCAGTGGGGTGATCGAGGGGGCGCGCATTGAGCAGTTTCTCCTGGAGAAATCCCGGGTCTGCCGGCAGGTAAGGCCTCTGCCTACTACCCTGGTCCTGGGGAACCTCCTCTTGCCCCAGGATGGGAGTCCGGGGAGGCTTCCAAGAGAGTTCCTTTCCATCACTCTCATACCTCTCTCCCTCCTCCCGGGACCCCCACAGGCCTTTTCTCACTGCCATTGAACCCTGGCCTGATATGGGCCAGGGACTGCTAGAATTGGGTAATGATGGTTCTTCCCCAATATTCAAGGAAATGATAGGACTTTCTGTTTTGAATTTTCCATCTATATAATTGTCTTCATTATTTGGTGCTTACTACTCCTCACCTCTATTAGAATTAATTCTGAGGCCAGGTAAGTCCTCAACAGGGTGGGGGGTGTTTCTTCAGATGCACTGGGGGCCCTGTCAGAAGGACCTAGATGACATTGTCCAGAAGACCCCCTGGCCAGGAAGTGAGGTGGCATGTGGCTTGTGTCTTCACACGGGGCCTCGTACTCACAAGGGCCCACATTTGGTTTAGTCCTCTGTTGTCACCATCTTGAAATTCCTAATAACTTCCGAGAGAGACTCTCCATGTTTTCATTTTGCGCTGTGCCCCACAGATCAAGTAAACAGTCCTGGCTGACAAAGACCCCAAAGTATGACAGCCACATCAGCAGAGTTAACAGAGCCTTGTTGAGGGTAGGATACTCCTCTCATGTAATAGTATAACCCCTAACACGCGTGCGTGCGTGCTCATGAAGTTTCAGAATGGGGCCATGCCACTGAAGGGGCTGGAGATGTGTATGAGAACAGACAGACACCTGGACACGGTGGCAAGCTGAAGAAGGAAGCTCACCTTTAGTGACCCCTGCCTGATGCCAGGGGTTTCCCCCGTGTTATCTCATTAGATCTTCACAACAACCACGGAGACAAGTCTCTTTGTCCCCATTGTATGGATGAGGAAACCGAGTCCAGGGTAACTTACCTAGGTCCCAGAACTAGTAGAAGGTAGAATCTCTCTGACTCCAAAGTTTACCCTTTCCAGAAGCTTATAGTTCTTCACATAGTGGTTGGTGAATTGATAGAACTTGGTCCTCATAGAGGCATCCCAGAATGAACAGGAGACTTCTAAAGCAGATCAGAGATAAGTCCTAACCACGATAAGATTAAAAATTTTGTGGGGATGGGAGTTGGGGAAGGGACTTCTCTTGTGGTCCAAAGATTGGGACTTCATCTTCCAATACAGGGCATGTGGATTTGATCCCAGGTCAGAGAGCTTAGATCCCACATGCCTCGGGGCCAGAGAACATATAACAGAAGCAATATTGTAACAAATTCAATATTTTTAAAACGGTCCACATCAAAAATATTTTTTTGGCGTATAAGTGGGATAGCAGAGGTGGACACGACTGAAGCAACGGAGCATGCATGCACGCACTCTCAGTAAATGTACTAGTGATGTGTAGAAAGGACATCTAATGGTTCTGAGGAAGAAGAGGCCATCTGAGGAGTGGAAAGGCAGGGGGAAGAGAAACTCCGCCTTTAACACTCTATACTTGGAATTGCCTGAATTTATGAGCACAGAGATGTGCTCATAAATTGTGTTTCAAAATGCAGAAGACCCAGCTAGGTAAACCTGTGGAAGTTAGGTCCCCAGGGGTCACGAGGTGATAGGAAGGCTTCGTTGCTGTTATTGTTGCTCAGTCGCTAAGTCGACCCCACGAGGCTTCTCTGTGCATGGGATTTCCCCAGCAAGAATACTGAGTGGGTTGCCATTTCCTTCTCTAGGGGATCTTCCTGCAGGATCAAATCTGTGTCTCCCACATCTCTTGCATTAGCAGATAGGTTCTTTGCCACTGAGCCACCAGGGAAGGGTTTCCCTAGACTGTAGAGCCGGGAATTCTGAGTCAGAGAGCTCGGATGTGAATCCTGACACCTTGCTTTGCCTGTGACTCTGGACTTCGAGGGCAGTCAGGCTACAGGGAAGTGCCAGGGAGTGACATTCTGCACGGAGCGGTCAGGATGAACTGGCCATGGGTGAGGCCAGCGACCAGGCGTGCTCATCCCTTGGGTCAATGCCAGAGCCCTACTGGCTGGGGAGCAGGGAGACTGGGACAGGGCTGGGGCCAGGAGACAGTTCTGAGGACCCGGAGCCTCAGGGAAGCTGCTTACAAGCTCCTGGATCTCCCTCCCTGCCAGGCCCCGGAAGAGCGGAACTACCACATCTTCTACTGCATGCTCATGGGGATGAGCGCCGAGCAGAAGAAGCTGCTGGGCCTGGGGACGCCCTCGGAGTACCACTACCTCACCATGGTGAGGCCTCTGCCCCTCCTCCTCCCCTCCTCCCCACTCCCTTCCTGCCCCTCCCCTCCTCCCCATCCCACCTCTCCCTGCCCTGCCTCTTACAATGAGGAAGTAAGAAGGGCCAGTTCTTGCTCAACATTGGTTTACAGCCTCGTAAAAGCCCAGACCCTGGGCGGGGACTGGGGGCTCCCTTTCCCCTTCTCCACTCCACCCTTCTGTGTTTGGCATCCACTTTACAACCAGCAGAGGATTACTCTTGGCCACGAGAGTCCTACCCTTGTGCGTGTGCTTCCTTGTTTCCTGCAGAGCCTATAGTCCTGCCCGACAAGCCTCACCTTCCTGCAGCCCTAATGGACAGAAGGCTCCTGGCCACCCCGTAGCTCCCCATTCATTTCATCCCAGTCACCGTCCTCCTAGGTGCCCCTAGAACTTGAGCTCCAGGAGAGCAGAGGCCTTGCTCGGTTGTGTCCCCACACCCGGAACATTGCCACACAAGCAGTCTCACGAGTTGGGCTTGCATTGTTGACAAGAGAATGAATGAGATCCACCTCTTGACGCTCTCTCGCGCCTAGCCCCTGTCTCGCCTGTCTCTGCCCGAGGCCTTCATCATCTCTTGCCTAGACCATGGTGCTACTTTCCTACTGAGTTCCCCCTCTCCCCAGACTTGAGCCCGAATCTATCATCCGCCCCACAGATCTCCCATACAGGGCACAAGACAGACCATATTCCTTGTCACAGCTCTTTGGGAGTTCCTTGTGGCTCCTTGGCAAGGTTTCCAAGTCCCTCCAGATCCCACCATCTGCCAACCTCTCCTCCTCCACATGACCCTAGCCTCTTTGCAACCCTCCTGCCTCCCATCTCACAGCCTAACTCAAGCTGATATCTGCCAAAACCCTCTCTCCCTGTGCTGCTATAAAGCTCAACCTGTGGAACCAGCTCAGGTGCCTCCTCCAGGAAGCCTTTCCCGTTTCCAGGAGGGCTGGCCAGGCCCCCTTTTGTCTCAGCATCTGTAAAAGCCTATGACATAATCTTTCTGCCTCCTCTCCTGGATACAACAGCATGCAGAGCAGGGCCAGCTTTCTCCATGAATGAATTCCCAGTAAGCACCCCAGGGTCTGACACACAGTGAGCCTTAGAAAGTGTTTGTTAAAGGAATTAACCCATGGTATTCCCCCGAGAGACGGAGGCAGGCATTACCATGGATGGTTGATAAACAGTGGCTCAGAGAAACTGAATGACTTAGCTATGGCCACACAGCTATCAAGCTACCATAGAATTCTGGGTCTATATCACCATAAATCTGCCTTTGGAAATAACTTTGTGTATTTTATGAGCTTGGTCCTCCATGTGGTCCCATGAGACCCACCCAGAGCCAATGAAGTATCACTAACCTGGGGCCTTTGGCTGAGTCCCTGATACATCCCTGCCTTGCTGGCCCTACAATGGAGAAGGCCCCCAAAAGCTGATGTGTTCAATCTTTCAGGGGAACTGTACTTCCTGTGAGGGGCGCAATGACGCCAAGGACTATGCCCATGTCCGCTCGGCCATGAAGATACTCATGTTCTCTGACTCCGAGAACTGGGACCTCAGCAAGCTGCTGGCCACTATTCTCCACCTGGGGAATGTGGAGTTCATGGGTAATGCTGTTTCCACCCAAAGTACACCCCCCTGGGGAGGAAGAATGGGGACTAGAGGAGGAAGAAATCCCTGTGGGTTCTCATCCAAAGGGCCCATCAAAGTCACAATGTGTTGGAAAAGTACATTAGGAATTTTAGCCGTAATTTTGGAGGTCTTGTGGAGCTAGGGGGAAGATGCCAAAGCTTAGGGCCCTCCAAAGGTGAAGATATTGATCAATCATCCCTAACTTTTGGCTGGAAACCCAAAGGGTAAACAAAGCCATGCATGAACTTTGAGTAAGCAAAGCCATGCATGAACTTGCAAGCCGTTTCTAAGCATCCAGTTGGTCTGGAGACTCAAGTGTCCTGGACTGTTTTGTTAGTGCCCCAAGTGTGTGACAGAAATTACTGACAATCCTCTCTGGAAGAAAGCAACATCAACTTAGATTACAAATTATCCCTTTAAACAGTTTCAAACACAACATCCGGCATGCATCCAAAAATAAATAGGAACAAGGAAATGAGATATTATGAGCAAGGACCAGCAGTCGTAATAGACAATAAAAACAGAGCCACAAAGACTTCAGAGATTGGGATAGCTGAGCACAGACCACAAAGCAGCTATGCTTGTTATATTCAAGAAAGAAAAAGCCAAGCTTGAAAATTTAGACAGGGAACTGGAAAGTGTAAAAAAGTGACATTACAGATTTTAAAGTGAACCACATCAAAATTCTAAAGTTAAAACCAAAATGAACTCTATGGATGAGTTTAACCTCCAGTTTTATAATGTGAAAAAGGAGAAAAAGTCAGAAAAAAAAAAAAAACTGTGTGTACAGCACAGAAAGACAAAAAAGATGGAAAATATAAAAGAGAAAATAGGAGACCTAGAAGATAACAGTGAGAAGATATAGTATACATTTAATTAGAGTTCTAAAGGGAAAGAGAAACTGTGTGTGCAGCATGGAAAGACAAAAAAGATGGAAAATAGGAACTTCCCTAGAGGTCCAGTGGCTAAGACTCCACGTTACCAATCCAGGGCTTCCAGGTTCGATCCTGGGTCAGAGAACTAGATCTCACGTGCCACAACTAAAGGACCCAAATGCCGCGACAAAGACCCAATGCAGACAAATAATACACAGGTAAATATTTTTTAAAAGGTGGAAAAAATAAAAGACGGAGTAGGAGCCCTCAAAGATAGAGTGAGAGGATGTAGAATGAATTTAATTAGAGTTCTAAAGGGAAAGAGAGGGTTGGGACTGAAGCACTTGAAGATTATGGCTGGCTCTAGATCGAATGAAAGACACCGACTCACACAGCAGTGGGGAAAAGACAGACTTTTCAATGAACTGGTCCAGAGCGACTGGGTATTCATGTAGAAACCACGAACCACTATCTCAGATCATATAAGGAAATCTACTCCAGCAAGCTGTAGCTGGCTGAACAAACCGGGCACTTCTGCTGGTAAAAAGTGGGTGCTGACAAGCAGGGGGCATCAGGACATGGAATACCGTCAAATGGGATGTTGAGGAAATGAAACCAGGCAGAAGAATGCAGCGAGCTCACACACAAAATTTAAACACAGATAAAATTAAATGCTACCGGGCTTCGCTGGTGGCTCAGCGGTAAAGAATCTGCCTGCCAAAGCAGGAGACGTGGGTTCGATCCCTGATCTGGGAAGATCCCACATGCTGCGGGGCAACTAAGCTACAACTGTAGAGCCTGTGCCCTAAAGCCCAGGAACCGCAGCAAGAGAAACCCACACCCTGCAGCTAGAGAGTAGCCTCCACTTTCTGCAATTAGAGAGTAGCCTCCACTTTCTGCAATTAGAGAAAGAGCCAGTGCAGCACCCAAGACCCAGCACAGCAAAAAGTAGATAAATTAACATTTTTTAAAAAATTAAATGCTACAAGGGAACACAGGTAGTTAGATGACACACAAGTAAACCGGTAAAATTAAATGCAGCTTAGTGGTTAAATCAGTGAGGGACAGGGAGGCTTGGCATGCTGTAGTCCATGGGGTCACATAAAGTCAGACTCGACTGAACGACTGAACGGCAACAGGGATTAACATATAGGTAGTAAAAAGATAAGGAAAAACCCAGGAAGTGGTTTCTGTGGTGGTCAGGAGAATACTGCCTTCGGTGGTCAGGAGAATACTGCCTTCGGTAGAGGAACTGGTCTGAGCCGGAAAGGTCGTGGGAGGCCCCAGCTGTTCGTAAAGCTCTGGGTTTGGCTTTAGTGGTTGCTTTACAATGTTGACATAATAATTATCCACAATAACATACCTTTGGGTTTTATGCGTTTCTTATTCATACGGGTTAGTTTACAATTTTTAAGTTTAAAGAAGAGAAAAAATGACAGAAACAGCTTTCTTCCCTCCCTGCAGCTCAGCGGCCCTAAAGGGAGGGACTCAAAGGGGAGGGATTGAACCAGGAGGTGGGTCCGGAGACTTGCAGCAGAACTGAGCCCTGCTTCATCCTTTGCTGAATGAATGAGCACACCTAGGTTTCCAAGGACAGCAGAGTGGATGGAAGGAGACCAACGGGTCTTCCTCTCCCTTGTTAGACCCCACCCGCCCCACCGGCACCAGACTTCTCCCTCCAATAGCGTCAGATTCCTCTTTGAGTCAGGATCTCTATCTGGGCAGCGGTGGACATAGCCTATGAACAGTGGTTAGAAGCACAGTGTTGATAGTCCCCAGAGAGGCCACGGCGCTCAGAGGGGGCCTGGGAGAGGCGGTGCCCTGCACCCAGGGATGGCTGTCTCTGAGCCATGCGTCTGGGACAGCCTCCCGGGGCCTCTGTCCCATGCCTTCAGGCCACTTTGCCTCTCAGGGCCATTGCTTCTCTCTGCAGCTGCGGTCTTTGAGAACCTGGACTCCTCTGATGTGATGGAGACCCCTGCCTTTCCCACCGTGATGAAGTTACTGGAGGTAACTCTGCTCTTCTGCCCGCCAGCCTCCTTTTCTTGTGAGCAGCCCCAGGGCCTGGGCTGGCGGCCCTTCCCAGTCTCCAGTTCCTGCCTCCCAGGCTCTCGCTCACCCTCTCCCCTCCAACTCCCCTGTGGAGCACTGCAGGCCCTCGATGTGGGAATCAGGCCCGTGGAGCTAATCATTAACAAAGTCCCAGAATTGATCAGTTTGGCTTCAACATGTGTTTCTTGCCCTTTCCCTGACCTTCTTGCTCTTCCAGGGCCTTTGCTCAACTTTCTACCCCACCCATTCCCCAGGTTGTCCCCACTCAACCAATCTGAGGCCTTTACAGCAAGACATCCTCGCCCCATATCCTGGTTCCCAGGGCCTCTCCATGAGTTGTGCTCTTCTGGGCTGATGGAATGTACTCAGACCATTCCCCCTGCGTGTTATATTTGTTGTTGTTATTTTCTGGCTTTGCCACACTGGTGGCCCTGTAGGCATTTAGGCTGTGACTGCTGATACTTGTACTTTCTATATAACTTGCAATGCAGGAAACTCAGGTTCAATCCCTGGGTCAGGTCAGGTTCAATCCCTGGGTCAGGAAGATCCCCTGGGGATGGAAATGGCAACCTACTCCAGCATTCTTGCCTAGAGAATTCCATGGGCACAAGAGCCTGGTGGGTTACAGTCCATGGGGTTGCGAAGAGTTAGATGACTGAGAGAATGACACTTTGACTTTCACACAGCATGTGGGATCTTAGTTCTCCAATGAGGGATAGAACCTGTGTCCCTTGCATTGCAAGCACAGAGTCTTAACTGCTGGACCACCAGGGAAATTTCCCCTGCACATTACTAAAGAGATCAAATAGAGCCTTGACTTGGAGGACAAGTGATGGGGCTTTGGAATCGCACCCCACTAACAGGCTCAGTGGGAAATTAATAGAATCAGAAGAGGGAAAAAAACCCATCACATTAGGTAGGCACATTTTGCTGCTAATGTTTTTCACGTGGTTGCAGGGTTCTTAGAAACCTTGGGGATTTGCCAGCCAAGTCTTCTCTGAATGTGGGAAGGACTTCATCCAGACTCCTCTTGTTAACTTGGGCCTCCAGATTCCAGGCAGGAGTACCTTCTGTTGAGGTGTATTCAGATGTCAGTGGCCAGGCCTCAGAGCCCTCCACGCCCACTGTTTTCCAGGGTCTACCCGATGGTGGGCCCAGTACCAGGATACCAGCACAAGACTGGTCAACCAAGCAGCCAGCACGCTCAGGGCCCACCCAGCCGGCACATCCTTCCCTGACACTGATATCCCTGTGCTCAGACTGACGCTGGACCAGTCCTGCCAGCATCCTGACTCTGGTCCTAGTCACAGGCATCTCCCATCCTCAGGCTTTGGGCATGGGATGTTTCATCATGAGAGAGCATGTTGGCACCAGGCCCTGCTCTATCAGCGGTGATGCCAGCCCCTACCTGCCTTCCAGGTGAAGGACCAGGCCCTCCGAGACTGTCTGATCAAGCACTCCATCATCATCCGCGGGGAGTTTGTCACCAGGCCCCTGAACATCACTCAGGCTGCAGACCGGAGGGACGCCTTTGTCAAGGTGCAGAGTTGTGGGAGAAGGGGCCTATATTTCTAGGTATTGAGTGTAGCTCCTTGCATGGTGAGTGGACAGCAGGAAAGGGCAGACAGCTGGGCAAGTCTTGACTCTGCCAGTCCCCTGTCTGGTGACCGTGGGCTGCTAAGACTCTCCAGGGTGGTTTCTTGCCTTAAAGTAGGGGTGATCTCCCTCAGTAGGTCCAGTGTGACTGTGGCCTTTCCAGGTAAACTTGGAGAAAGCAGCAGCCTTCCTCTCATGCATCAAAGCCTGTGGGTTCTACCCCATGTCTCTACAGGGCATCTATGGGCATCTCTTCCTGTGGATTGTCAAGAAGATCAATGCTGCAATTTTCACCCCACCTGCCCAGGACCCCAAAAATGTGCAAAGGACAATCGGCCTCCTGGACATATTTGGTTTTGAAAACTTCCAGAAAAATAGGTATGGAGGTTCCTGCACCTGCTTTCAGAAAAATGAGAGATAAGCTTAGGTCCTCCCTGAGCCAACTGGAGGGCAGCCATTCCTCCCCAGACTGGCTGGGAGCAGGGCCTCGCCTCCGCTCACAGACGCCAGGGTGAGTTCCTCAGCAAGACTGTGTCCTTCCTCAGTGAGACAGTTCACGCTCATCTCCTGGCATCCACAAGGTGTCTAGAAAAGGCCATATAGCTAAGAGCATCATGAGAGTCAGGCTGACACTCCAGCATTCATCACCCATCTCAGGCTATCCACTCTTCTCACAAACTAGAGTGAATTATCACGTGTGGTTAAGGTGAAAGTGGAAATCAGTAACACTAACGTGACTGTATCCTTGGGTGGGCTATCACACTAGGTGATGGAGGAGGCAGGGGATTTGTGGCCCATCCCCAATTTTTCAGTCTGATAAGGGTAAGGTGAGGCAGGACACTTCTGACCCAGTGTCCCAGCCTGGAGACTGAAGAGCTGGAGAAATGAGGCAGGTCAGAAAAGTAATTCCCAGCTAAGACAGCGATGAAGACTGGGGTGGAAGTAGACACAGGCAGCAAGGGGAGCCAGGCCGTGGAGCTAGACGAGGGCAGGCGATGTTCTGGGGAAGTACCATTAAAGGGCCAGATGAGGAAACAAGAGCATGGGGACAAGCAAGCAGGAAGTGTCCTCCACGTGCAACCTAGCTTCCCAAGTGAGCCTGGCTCATTTAAAGCACTGGTGAGACAGAGCCTAGGCCTGGTTCTATTACCAAATGGAATTCAGATCTGCTCACCCAAAGTGCACCAAAGCCAGTCTACTGACACCGGGTTGTGGTGAAGCAAAGCACAGCACTTATTGCAGGGCCGAGAAGAACAGGCAGCTCATCCAAATTGGAGGCAGCTGAAAATCCAAATTCCTTGATGGCTTTCAAGTAAAGATTTTTAAAGGCAGTTTTAGGGGTGAGAGTCACAGGGTACACGACCAGCTTGTGGACTTTCTTCTCATTGGTTGGTGATGAGGTAATGGGATGATGTTTAGGGAATCTTAATCATCAACATTCTGGTTCCAACCAGTCTGGGGTCTACAAGTTTGTGACCAGCATGTAGTCACCATACTCCACCTGGGCAGGGGTCTTACTTAGTTTCTGCAAAACAACTCAAAGAGATCCCTTGATGAAGAACTAGGACTCTGTTTTTATCACTGCACTATTGTTTCTTGACTGCATTTCTTCACTTCCCTAATTGGTCTTGAGTCTGCTCTTAGGACTCAGAGATGTCATAGGAGACTAGAGCCTTTTGCTACAAATAAGAAATGGGGGACAAAGAGGTAGTTTTGTATCCAGGAGGGCCCCAAAGGGTTCTGCTTGGTTTCAGTCCCAAGTGGAGGTCTCTGGGCACTGTCAGAGGTGCCAAGGGGCTGTCCTGAACTTGGCATGCCCCTGCCCAAGGCCCTCTCTCCAGGTGAAGGCTGAGAAGGCTCCTTGGTCAAGATGCAAGCCATTCTGAGTGCAAGCACATTGGGATTGCAGGCTCCTAGGACCAGCTCACTGTGGGCAGGTGGGATGGGGCGGGGCTGGCAGAACTCAGCCCAACGTGACAGAAACTCTAAGGAGCAGTAAAGTAAAAAATGATTCCGATCATTGGTTTCTGGCCCTGAGAGGGGCAGCTAAGCAGACCAAGCATATCTTTGGCCACTGTGGAGGTGGACGAGTAGTTTATTTGGGGGGATCTGGCCATTTATTCAGGGACACTTTCCCCCACACCCCCTGTGAAGGAGCCACAAGCCGGGTTTGTGGCAGGGCTGCAGTCTAGGGGCCACCTGAAGGAGCAGGGCCATGTCACTCAGCACCCAGTCACTTACCCGAACTGCCTTCTGCAAGGGTACACCGAGTACTCTTGTCAACTGCAAAAAAGTGCATGACCTAAAAGTTGAGACTTATGTTTTATTCAGCAGACATTCCTAGAACTTCAAGCCCAGGAGACAGCATCTCAAATAATTCTGAGAAAAATGCTCCGAGGAGGCGAGGGTGGAGCCAGGATATATAGGAGTTTTTTGCAACAAAGGGCAGGTAGAACATCAAAAGATTATTGTTTATAAAAGAAAACTAGATATCTCAAGTTAAGGTATTTAGCACTTTTCTGTGTATGGAAAGATGCAAGAGTCTGGGTTCACTGAAATCATTCCTTTGATATGAATCTCAGATATCTGGGGCCAGCATTCTGTGTTTGCACATCCTGAGTTTCTTCAAGCTGTACTGTTGTGAGTGGCTGCAATCTGATGGGGCTTCCCCAGTGGCTCAACAGTAAAGAATCCACCTGCATGCAAGAGACGGGGGTTCGATTCCTGGGCCAGGAAGATCCCCTAGAGGAGGAAATGGCAATCCACTCCAGTATTCTTGCCTGGAAAATCCCATGGACAGAGGAGCCTGGTGGGCTACAGGCCAAAGGATCTCAAACAGTTGGGCGTGCCTGAGTGACTGAGCACAGAGGCAGTCTGATGACTGCTAGCTGGCCAGTATTCCTGGTCTCCATCCTGAGTTCCCTCAGGGCTCATTGTCAGGGGTGGCTGCCATCGCTGATGGCTACAACATCACTCTACACTGTCCAGGCAGTGTGTTAACTCTCTTGGGTTAACAGAGCTGAACAACCAGCCTGAGGAACCATAAGGTTTTGCACAAATGGGCAACCCATCCCGAAGAAGAAATGCCTAAGTGAGACCCAAAGTGAAAGAAAGTGAAAGTGAAGTCGCTCAGTCATGTCCGACTCTTTGTGACCCCATGGACTGTAGCCCACCAGGCTCCTCTGCCCATGGGATTCTCCAGGCAGAATACTGGAGTGGGTTGCCATTTCCTTCTCCAGGGGATCTTCCCGACCCAGGGATTGAACCCAGGCCTCCCGCATTGCAGGCAGACGCTTTAACCTCTGAGCCACCAGGGGTGGCTGAACCAAAAGAGCAGGTCAGAGAAAGGAGGGTCTCGCAGGTGTGAAGACTTGGAATTAGAGAAGGGCAGGGTGCCCTGTTGGAGAAGGAGGTGGCAACTCACTCCAGTATTCTTGCCTGAAGAATTCCATGGACAAGAGGAGCCTAGCAGGCTACAGTCCATGGGGTCACAGAGAGTCAGACATGGCTGACCGACTATCACTCACAGAGTCTCCTGCATCCATTCCCTGGCAGTGTTGGGCAGGCTTTCCACTGTGTCACTGTCTGTCTGGATCCTGAAAATAATAAGAGCTCAGGTCCACAAGGATTCAAAGCAGGAGGAGAGCAGGGTGGGGTGGGGATCGGATCTGCACGTCTGAAACCTGTCTAGTGGCCACAGAGAGTGGTTGGGGGGGTGAGGCTGGAGGCAGAGAGAGCCATGAGGCGGCTGTTACTGCACTCCAGGTGAGAAAGAAGGGTGACCTGGATTAAGGGGGCAGCAGTGGGCGTGAAAAGAAGTAAGCAGATCAGGTGCTGTGTTGGATAGAGCGCAGCCGAACTTTGGCAACGGGTTGGAGCTGGGAACAAGGGAGAGTTGTCAGGTATGATGGCCTGGTTTCTGACCCGAGCCAGGGGTGATGAGTGGAGGGGCCATTTCTGGAGGTGAAATGGAGCCCAGGAGGAAGAATGAGTGGGAGGACTCGGGGAGGGGAAAGAGGTATATGTCTGATTGATGCAAAGGAGCCCAGCCATCAGTGACGGGTCTCCAGAAGCTCCTCTTAATACCAAAGCCATGTACCCATGGGGCAGGGTGGCTACTGGACCCTTGGCCCCCAGAGATTGTCTCCGTGTCAGGACAGCCTAGCTTGGCAGAGGATCCTGCTGGGGATCTTATGGAGTCAAAGTCAGGGCTTGATGCTAAGTGGAGCCTCCCCATTTCTCTGAATCTGTTTGCGGGATAGAGGAGGGGATGGAGGCGGAGGCAGGGGAAGAGGGAGGCTGTCCGCCGGCCTGTACGGTGTTTGGGGGTGTGCTCTGTGGGTGCACACGTGTGGGGCTGTGTGCCAGGGGTTGGCTGCAGTGGCAACCAAGCCAACCTTGCCCCCCCGGGGCGGTGCTGCGCCTGCAGCTTCGAGCAGCTCTGCATCAACCTGGCCAATGAGCACCTGCAGCAGCTCTTCGTGCAGCACGTGTTCACCGTGGAGCAGGAGGAGTACCGCGCGGAGAGCATCGCCTGGGACTACATCCACTACACCGACAACCGGCCCACCCTGGACCTGCTGGCCCTCAAGCCCATGAGCATCATCTCCCTCCTGGATGAGGAGAGCCGCTTCCCACAGGTGCGCCCCGGGCCCGCCCCCCTCAGGGGAGACCCCAGGCCTGGGAAACTCCACGGCTGCTGAACCCGCTGCCTGGGGGTTGGCAGAGTAGCCCCCGCCTTCCAGCCTTCCTCTCCTTCAAGGCTTGCCTCCTGGAGGAAGGCACCTGAGCCCACCCTCACTTCTGCTCCTCAGCATAGATTATTTAGATTCAGGAACACACCCCCAGAGAGGGCTGGTTGAGCCTCGTGGGCCAAGGGCAGCGCAGAGTGCAAGACAGGCAACACTTTCCTTCTTGCTTTGGGGGACTCTGCATGTCTCTGGGGAGATGGATTCTCAGGTAGCCAGTAAGAGCTCTGATCCAGAGAAGGTAGGTGCTCTGCTCCCGGGGAAGGCTACATCCAGCGAGCTGGCAGCCTCTCTTCCCGCCTCGGCCCTCACGCAGGGAACAAGCCCCTGTCCCTGACACATCTGCTTACTGTCTGTAGAAAGGATCTGTCATTCTGAACCCAGTTGCTTTGCCCTTTGAGGGAGCCCCTGAGACCTGGGGGTGTACCCAGTGGCTGGGCTGTGGGTCCTCGGCCCATAGGGCATCCGTTCTTCCAGGGGACAGATGCCACCTTGCTGCAAAAGCTGAAGAGTGTCCACGCTAACAACAAGGGCTTCCTGCAGCCCAAGAACATCCACGATGCCCAGTTTGGCATCGCCCACTTTGCTGGCGAGGTGCACTACCATGTAGAAGGTAGGTGAAGCTCCTCTCCACAGTCCCTTCCTTCCAGATCTGGAGCACCCCAGAGAGGCCATAAGAAGGCTAGGTCATTTTGCAGAGGCAGCAAGGGGACAGAGGGAATGGAATGGACCAGGCAGGTATGTTTGTGTTTTGTTTTGTTGGTAATAGTTCTACTGAGAGATAATTCTCATACCATAGAATTCACTCATTTGAAGTCTACATCTCAATGGTTTTTTAGTGTATTCATAGACTTACGCAGCTGTTGCCACAATTTTAGAACATTTACATCACCCCTCAAAAGAAATCCCCACTAGGGACTTCCCTGGCAATCCAAAGATTAAGACTCCATTCTTCTAATGCAGGGGGCTTGTGTTCAGAAAAACAAAAGGAACTCCCATTAGCAGTCATTCCTCATTGCTCCCCAATTCTCCCCAACCCCAGCAACTACTAATTTCTGTCTCTGTGGATTTGCCTGTTCTGGACATTTCACATAAATGGAATTGTACACCGTGTAGCCTTTGTGACTGGCTGCTTTCACTGGGCATCGCGTTTTCAAGGTTCATTCACATTGTAGCATGTTTCTGTACTGTTTCTTTATACTACAGTACAACAGTCCACAGCACAGATATGCCACTTTCTGTTTATCCCTTCATCAACTGATGGATATTTTTGGCCATTATGAGTAATGCTGCTATTAACATTCATGTACAAGTTTTTATGTGGACATACGTTTTCACTTCTTTGGGACACATACCTAAGAGAGGAATTGCTGGGTCATGTGATATTTCTATTTAACTTTTGGGATAAGCACCAAACTGTTTTTCAAAGTGGCTGCACCATTTTACATTACTATTAGCAATGTATGAATTTTTCAATTCCTACAGCTCCTTACCAACACATTAATTTTCTTTTTTTATTGTAATAACCTTATCAGATATAGAATTTGCAAATATTTTCTCCTATTCTGTGGGATATCTTTTCATTCTCTTGGTAGTGAAAGTGTCTATGTTGAGATAAGGTCAGGCATGTTTTTAAAGATTTTATTTATCTATTGGCTGTGCTGGGTCTTCACTGCTGCACGTGGGCTTTCTCTGGCTGTGGCAAGCAGGGGGTCCTCTCTAGTTGCAGTGTGGTGTGAGGGCTTCTCAGTGTGGGGGCTTCTCTTGTTGCGGAGCACAGGCTCTAGGGGGCAAGGGCTTCAGGAGCTGCACGCAGGCTCAGTAGCTGTGGCATGTGGGCCCTGGAGCTCACAAGCCTCGGTAGTTGTGGCACATGGGTTTCATTGCCCCATAGCGTGTGGGATCTCCCTGGACCAGGGATATAACCCACGTCTCCTGCATTGACAGGTGGATTCTTAACCACTTGACCACCAGGGAAGTCCCAAGCATAGTTTTGATTAGAGAAATAAGGGGCTGAGCTGGTCAAGCTGCTGGTGTGCTTATAAAAATGGGAGAGGTGGCCAGTGTGTGCTGTGATCAGGAAAATGAGGCAGGAAGCCAGAGGGTCACTCTGTGGCTTGTATGAAGAACTGAGGAGCTACTGTGGTCTAACTGGAAGCTTGGAGTCAGGGGTGCTCCAAGTACACTTTTCAGGTGGAGAGACAAGGCAGCAGGAGGGGCTGCTGTTTTCACATGGAGGAAGGGCGGTGTTCCGAGACCAAGGGATTATTTCTGTTGGAGGAATGAGGAGGTAAGGGGGCTCCTTTATAACCCCCACCAGATCCTGGCTTTGGGGCTTTTCCGAAAGGGGGAGACCAGAGCCAGTGGGACTTCAGAATTCCAGAACACAAAGACACTGAGCACATCAACCTCCGTGGGCTACTCAAGGCCAAGCTTTAGTTTTTGAAGTGATCTGCAACTTCCATATATGCTAAGAGTAAGGTAGCTTCTTTCTAGGTTTTCAGAGCACAGAATTCCATTAATGCTCCTTGAAACTGAGCCTGCTGGGTTTTTTTCAGTGCCCTGCTGTCTTCATGACTTAAGCCCCGTTACTCTGTCTTTTGGCAGGGATGGTGTGGGGGGAGGTTTCAGCCCAGGTGTGCCTCAATCATCCCCCCAAAAGCACCTGTGGCAGGGAGGCTCTGTCTAAGCCTGCAAGGCCACAGGGTAACATCACGTGCCTGCTCACTCCATCTGCAGAAGGCTGTCTTCTAGCACAGGGCTGAGAGAGGGGCTTATGTGCCAGCCTCCTCTTCAGGTGGCCTGGAGCCTGGCAAAGCAAGCTTGCTCTCACCCCTCTCGGCTTGGTGAGGGCGGCTCAGTTTGAGCTCTTGGTCCAGTCTTCCCCTCTCACAGCACGTGCCGGCAGAGAGGGAATCAAGCTTCCTTCTTCCACCATTGACATGGCCTTCCCAGACCCCACACGAGGCTGTGCAGGCGTGCACAGAGCACCCCCCTAGAAAGGGGTGACTTCAAGGGAGAGAACAAGTCGGAGTCGGGCACATGTGGGGTGCAGCCCTCAGCAGGCCCCCAGTCATTGTCTGGCCTGGTTTTGAGAAGCAACTGTTCTCTGGCGCCTTCTTCTTGCCGTTCCATGCCCTGCCTCAGGCAGGTCCACTCTCCCCATGGCGGGAAGGGAGACGTACTGTCCGCTCGCCCCCAGACCCACACTGTGTCCCGTGGCCAACATTCCCATAGCAACGTTCCACAAAGAGGTACAGGAATGCATTTTCTCACAGTCCCAGAGGCCAGGAGTCCAAGACAAATGTCAGCAGGACCGGATCCTTCTGAAGACTCGCCCTGGCATCTTTCTTGTTCCCGTGCGTGTCTGTGTCCTAATCTCCTCTTGTAGCACACCACTCGGACTGGGTTAGGACCCACCCTAACAGCCTCATTTTACCTCCCTTACCTCCTCAAAGGCCCTCCCTCCACACACATTCTGAGGTACTATGGGTTAGGGCTTCAGCATATGGATCTGGGGGGCAAACAGCTCAGCCCATACATGCCCTCCTCCCTAATTTCTAGAGTCTCACTCCTTAAGCTGGAGGGCCTTCCGACTCTAGCATGTTGTTCCAAGGCCCCAGAGCAAGGTTGGTAGAAGGCCTTGGGGGGTCCAGGCCCTCAGGGTCTCCTTAGTAAGCGGCAGACATGCTTCATTCCCAAACCTGCTGGGTCCAGGCCCATGCATGTGTGCACACACGTGTGTTCACGCAAGTGCTCATGTGTATGTGCACACACTGCCTACGGGCACACGTTCAATTCCAAGACCAGTGCAGTTTATACTTATAATGAGAAAAGAAATATGTCTTAGGACCTCATAATCAGCAAGTCACCTACCCTGCCCACTATCCTCGAAGCCAGGAAGCCAAGTGGTGTTTAATTTCTTTCCTTTTCCCATTTCGGGCTTCCAGGAAGAGCAAAGCAGCGATTCCCGAGCCCCCTTGCTGGTTCCACGGGGACATGTGAAGCAGCTGCTCCTGTACAGACAGGCTGCTGGGGGAGGGTGGGCCTCCCAGCAGGAGTGGGGAGGGTGGGCCTCCCAGCAGCAGTGGGGAGGGTGGGCCTCC
>NW_024070211.1:131252862-131255764 GCF_014754425.2 Oryx dammah
GAGGGTGGGCCTCCCAGCAGCAGTGGGGAGGGTGGGCCTCCCAGCAGGAGTGGCCAGGCCTTCCTGTCCAGATTGCAAGCTCCCTGGATGCAGCCAGGTTGCCACATTTTCAGAAGTTATGGGGCTGGGCGGGCTTCTTCGCTTTCTCCTTTTCCTTCTCTTCTGTTTTGGCTCCCTTATGTAGACAAGTGGTGGCTCAATCAGACTTGCCCAGGGTTCCCCAGAAAGTCAGAGCCCTGACGAGAATCCACAGGCCCCACCCGCGGGAGGTCTAAACCGCACAACGCGTGCACACTCCGTCTGCTGTGCTGCTAGCGGGTGGACATGGTAGTGACGGCGGGGGCTGGGAGGGCCAGGATGTTGAGGGGAAGACTCGCTCCCACCCGTGGTCCACCCGGGGAGCTGCGGCTGATGGAACAGACGGGAAGGCCTCCGGCTTCCCTGAGCTGAGTGACAGGGCCCAGGTGAAGGGCCACACAGGGCAGATGGGAGCCACGTGTGGGTCAGTAGGGCCTCCTGGAACAGATGATGCTCGAGCTGTCCTTGAAGCACAAGCCAGCATTATCCCGGAGGGCTTAGAAGGGAAGAACACCCCAGAGATCTCTTGGGAGCCATAGGCCATCAGGAGAGGGAAGATCCTTGGGATGGGGCACAGGTACTAGGGGAGAGAGGAGACCCCCTGGGGTGGGGAGCAAGCTTGGATGAGGGAGTTTGGGGTGGGGATGGAGGGTTGTGGGGGCTGCAGGGTGTGGATGTGGCATGACTTGGTGCTGAGCGGAGGCACTGGATGCCAAGACGTGGGGAGGTGGGGGCGGGCATGGTGGCCTCCTGCCTGCGCCTCGCCCTCCCCTCCCCGGTCTGAGCTGGCGGGGGATGGGGGCTCTGTTTCCCCACAGGCTTCCTGGAGAAGAATCGGGATGTGCTGAACAGGGACATCCTTGCCCTGGTCCACTCCTCCCAAAACAAGTTCCTGCGGGAGATATTCGGGCTGGAGTCCGAGGAAAGCAGGCGGGGCCCTGGGACCATCGTCCGGGTGAAGGCGGGCAGCCAGCTGTTCAAGGTGGGCTCTGGTGGCCCTGCTCTGCCCGGGGCCTGGGGGGCAGATAGGCATGGAGAGGCCCCACTGCCTGAAGTCTGCGGTTGGAGATTCTCAGCTGGGGTGCAGAGGTGACTGAGAAGGGGCTGAGGTACTGTGGGGGTAGTGGCCAGGGGCAGGAGCACGGGACTGCCTGCTTCCCAGTGAGCAGTGGTCTCTGTGGGGCTCACTGAGTTCGTTTATGTTCTTTCTTTCTATATTGGTCTCTGTGTATGTTTTATGGCGGGGTGTGCTGTATGTGGCGCGTGTGTGCTTTGTGTGGTGTCCGGTATGTGTGTGCTCTGTGTGTGTGGCATGTAGAGTGCATGTCTGTGTGTGGTAGGTGGGGTGCGTGTGTGTTTTGTGGGTGTGTATGTGGTAGGTGGGGGGTGTGTGTGTGGTGTGGTGGCAACAGCTCTTAGCCTGCTGGCCAGGGAGGAGGGAACAGAGAGCCCCTGGTGCTCCTCAGAGCCGCCTAGGACATCCTGGCAGGGTGGGGGTCTCCCTTCTCCCCTTAACAGTGACTGTTCCAGAAGAGCCCTGTGGGTCGTCTGATGAGGCGCTCCCCCACCCCTGGGCCAGGAGACGAGGTCGGCACACTGGCACAGGAACTGTAGGTGCAGGCATAGGAACCCCCAGCCCCACTCCATGCTGTAGTCCACTCTGCGGGGCCCACCCCCACCTCCACAGGAGCCCCTAACACTTTAGTGCCCAGGGCCCACATCATGGCCACATGCAGAGCCAGCCCAGAGAGGCACCAAGGAGCTATGAGGCATGCAGGAACTACCCACATCTGGGACCAGGGGGAGCTGAGCCAGACCCTCTGCCCTCGTGGAGCCAGGCTGGACTCCACAGCTGAGGCCAGAGCACAGCCTGGTCCTGGCCCTGTAGGGCCTCCAAGGCATGTCCACAGGTTTCAGGGAGCAGGAACAGGAGGAAAATACATTATTTTAAAACCAGGAGAATGCTGCCCATTGTTACTCTATCTGCCAGGGATTGCATCCTATTCTCAGAGGCGTTAAAGCATGAATTTGAGTCTCCAGACAGATGCAATTTGGCAGTACATATGTTTGCCAAGCACATTTGACCTTGGAAAAAGTTTGATCAAGGAGCATTGCCCAAGATCAGTATGGCACAAAAACACACACTACTCTTGGCCCAAGGCTTTCCCGGTGGCTTAGCGATAAAGAACCCACCTGCAATGCAGGAGACGCAGGAGACTCGGGTTCGATCCCTGGGTTGGGAAGACTCCCTGGAGGAGGGCATGGCCACCCACTCCAATGTTCTTGCCTGGGAAATCCCATGGACAGAGGAGCCTGGGGGGCCACAGTCCATGGGTCCACAGAGTCGGACACAACTGAGCGACTAAGCACACACGCACCCTTGGCCTGGGGCTTGGGTTTTTTGTTTTCTCTTGTATCCATCATTTTAATATATTTTTAAAAAACTGTATACATTTACAGTAATGCTTACAATGTACAGTACATAACATTCAAAATGACCATACGAAATCTATACAAAAACTGAAAAATGTAGAATGGCAAGGTAAAAATTGACATTGTCTCTTCACCCTGGTGCATCTCACTTTGGGGTCCCCACTCCTAGACAGGAGGCTTGCCCGGATCTGCTTGCCTCTGGGTTCCCAGTGCCTACTGGGTGCCTGCACACAGTGGGCACTTGGGGAACCTATGCTAAACGACTGGGCGAGGGGCTGGATGAATGGTGAACGTAGCCCTGCCCACCTGTGGGGCCTCAGCAGAAGCCCTCGCTGTGCCCTGGCTCAGCTGTGCCCTGGCTCAGCTGTGCCCTGGCTCAGCTGTGCCCTGG